>NC_135315.1:6267997-6561151 GCF_048772815.1 Callospermophilus lateralis
TTTCCATCCTCCTGCTTCAGCCTCCCCAGCTACTGGTGTTACAGGCGTGCGACACTGCGCCTGGCCCAACGCACACTCTTCGGGCTGCTCTGTACATCACGGGCGGTGGTGCTGCCCTGATGCAGGTGAAGGGACCTGGAAAACCTCATAGAGGGGACCTGCACTGCCGACAGCCCCAGCTCTAGGTTTGCAAGGACCTGACTTGCTGTCTAACTTGGAGTCGTGCCCTGGGCCTCAGTTTCCCTTCCTGTAAGGCAGGAAATGCCGACACCCTGGAGCCTCGGGAGGCAGAGTCCTGCCAGCTCTGTTCTGCTCCCTCTCTCCTTCCTCCTCCTCTCTCCCTCCCTTTCCAGGCCACCACTCACCTGGCTCCTCCCTGCAGGACAGCTGGCAGCCTGGGAAGGCTTCCTGGAGGCAGAGAGCACAAGGGCCAGGGCCAGGCTCCTCGAAGGCGAGGCTGATGCTGAGATGCTGTGGATGTGGCCCTGTCCTGCTGGAACCAGTGGAGCTCGGAGAGCCAGTCCCACCTTCAGCTGTCCAGGATCTGAGCCAGGGGCCAGGCTATTTCTCTCCCAGCTTACCCAGCCCCACCCCTGTGAATAATGCCACTTGCCTCTAGGAACTGCTGGGCCTCACTGGGGATTTGACGTTTTGGGGGGTGGCACAAATGGGTAGGGGACAAGGAATGGTCAGAGACCCAGCCTACTAGGGTTAGGGCATAGAAATTGCAGTAGGAGGTGCTCCCCTAACCCACTTTGTGCAGTCCCCCAGCCCAGAACCCACCTCTCAGGGCTCCATGCCCATCCGACTCTCAAGATCCCCCGCCAGGCCCTGGGCCAGGGCAGGGCTCCTTCCACCCCACCCCAGCCACAGCAATAATTAACCCCAACAAACCCAACACATAAAGATCCAAATCACAGCAGAGAGGAATCATCACCGCCCTGGGATGGGGATCTCCCAAGGGCCCCGGGTAGATGAACCCAGTTCATCCACCCTTCCTCCATTGCCTAGGTGGGTCCAGAGCTGCCCAGTCCACTGGGGCTGGGAGGAGGGTGCCACCTCCCCACTCAGGTACATTGGATGGTACCTGATGGTCTCGGGTTTGGACCGCGTCTCTCCATCTAATGTCTTTTAAAAGTCTTTGACCTCCTCCTTCATCCCCTCGAGCCTGTTCCCCTCTTCCCATGAATCCCTCCATTCACTGAATGCCTGATGAGCCCTACAGGGAGGCAGGAGCAGGCTCCTTGTCTCAGGAAGCTCACAGGGAGTCCACCATTCCCAGTTGCCTGAGGATCTGTTGGGGCTCTCTGCCTGGGTTTTGGCTGACGGAGCCAGGATGGCCGTGATGTGCCCCTTCCAGATCTGGAGCTCAAACCACATGGTTTCACCCTCTCCCTTCCACTGCCATGAGGCAACCACAGTGGCTTTGTGTGAAAGACAGAGTCACTACAAGCTGAAAAGGTCTGAACGTCCTGGTCCCACCTGGAGGAGAGCCACCTGACCCATATTGCACTGTGTGACTTGAGCAAGAAAGTATCCTGGGAGCCGGGGACGTAGGCCAAGGGTAGAGAACATCTGTGGGGCCTTCTCTCAGTCTTCAATGCTGGGGGGAAAAGGAGGGGGGAGAAAGAACAAGAGGGCTGAGGATATAGCTCAAGTGTGGAGCCCTGCCTAGCTGCTCAAGGCCCTGGGTTTGATCCCCAGCACTACAAGAAAGAAGAAAAAGGAGGAGGAGAAGGAGGAGGAGGGAGGAAGAAAGAAAAGAAATTACCCTGCATTGTGTTTAGCCACTGAAAAGCTGGGGATGTTTGTTACAACAGCTGGGATGCTTGTTACTTATCCTAATACAGGCAAAAGGAGACCTTGACTTCTATGGCTGGGTCACAGCATCTGAGAGGGCTTATTGCCAGGCAGTATGTGACCACTGAGGCCTAATACTAGCTGGGAGATGGCATAAAGTCAGAGAAGGGAAAAGATACCCAAAGCCCAAATGCCTGAATACAGTAGGTGTTCAGTAAAACTGGTGGCATGAGCAAAATACACGAGAACATTAGAAGAGCTTTGTAGTTGCCGGAGGCCCAGAAGATGAGCAGGGTTGGGGTGGGGTGGGAGTAGAGACAATTAGCCTCAATTAGCCTGGGAATCCATACCTACAAGTGAGAAAGGGCAGGCCCTGTCCATGGGTCCGAGGTGAGTGAGCAGTCACTGGTGCACTAGAGGAGTGGAGATGAAGCTAGAACTTGGAGGCTTTCCAAGGCCAAGCTGAATACTACAGTCTGAGGTCTAAAAAGTGTTTTCTTCTTCTTTTTTTTTAATATTTATTTTTTGGTTAGACACAATACCTTTATTTTGTTTATTTATTTATTTATTTATTTTTTTTTTTTTGTGTTTTTTTTTTAGTTTTTTTTTTGTTTATTTATTTTCACATGGTGTTGAGGATCAAACCTAGGGCCTCGCGCACGCTAGGCAAGCGCTCTACTGCTGAACCGCAACCCCAGCCCTAAAATGTGTTTTCTTTGCAGTGATAGGGGGTGGGCCCCAGGGCCTAACACATGCTAGGCAAGTGCTCTACCACTGAGCAGCACCCCAGCCTAAATGACCTTATGTTTGTCAAAAGTAGTAACCATCACAGCCTTTGGAGTGGGCTCCAATGGGGTGTGTGTGTGCACGTAGCAATCTATTGGTATATATGTGTAAATAATAAAATTCCTATTGACATTCCTCTTATGCCTTTAAGTGCTTGTTTTCTGGTGTATATGATACTACTGAGGCTCAGAGAGATTAAGTAACTCATCCAAGGTCCACAGCTAGTAAGGGTGCCTGACTCCAAAGCCCAGCCATGCTCTTCACATGCAGAGTCCTGTGCAGACAGGTAGGGGTTGGATGGGGACAGAGACAGGCCTAAGGAGGGGCCTTGGAGGAGTAGATGCCTGGCTGCTCTGGAAGGCTCTGTTGTAGCCCATTGTGAGCAGAGGTGGAGAAGCCCGCCCCAGCCTGCTCCCCTGCATCTCGGGGCCTGTCATGAGGAGCCAAACAGACAGAGTAGATCAGTCCTGGCCTGTGGCCAGCCACCCAAAGGCTCTTAGCTGGTCTTGGGCAATTCATCCTTACCTCTGTGAGCAGAAAGGGTAGGACAGGGGGCTGAGAGGTCAGAGTGGGGTGACAGAGTGGGAGGGGGACAAGGTGTCACCCAGACTCTGATGACAGGTGGCAGCTGGCAGGGGTAAACTGGCTTCTCTGCCATCTACACAACTCAGCTGCCAACCCCTGTGGCCTAGGGAACCCAGGTGTCTCACTTTCCCGTGCTTCTTTGCGCTGTGTTCACAATTTATGCCTGTGATTCATACTACTAAAAGAACTTTATTTTTCTAATTTTATTTTTCAGAAATAAAATTGTAGCCAGGTACTGAGGCGCATGTGTGACATCCCAGAGACTAAAGAAATTGAATTAGGAGGATCACAAGTTCAAGGCCAGTGTGGGCAACTTGGCCAGACCCTCTCTTAAACAAACTAAAAAAGGACTTGGGTGGGGGTGGCTCAGTGGCAGAAGGCTCCTGGGTTCAAGATTGTAGGCAGCGGGTGTAGCTTCATGGTAGAGAGTTGTCCGGCATGCGCAAGGCCCTATTATTGTGTTTCTATCCCAAACATAATAACAACAACAACAGCAGCAGCAAAAATTGTAATTAAAATATGCCTACAGAAAGATGCATCCCAGGGGCTGGGGATATGGCTCAAGTAGTAGCGCGCTCGCCTGGCTGGGTTCTATCCTCGGCACCACATAAAAATAAAATTAAGATATTGTGTCCACCTAAAGCTAAAAAATAAATATTAAAAAAAAAAGAAAAATGCAACCATAAGTAGAGTTTGGTGACTTTTTACAAACCAACACATCCAAGTGTAACTAGAACTCAGAACAAGGAACAAGATATTTGCCATCCCCCTCCTT
Source organism: Callospermophilus lateralis (assembly GCF_048772815.1). NCBI lineage: Eukaryota > Metazoa > Chordata > Mammalia > Rodentia > Sciuridae > Callospermophilus > Callospermophilus lateralis. Next base: position 6,271,944 of record NC_135315.1, read on the forward strand.
TCCTTTTCTAGTCACTACCCTTAATCGGCAGCAGGCACCTGACTTCCAGGTCATTAGAATTAGTCATTAGTCACTAATTAGTTTTGCCTGGTTGTTGGTGAGGCGTGAAGCCAGGACCTTGCGCATGGTAGTCACGTGCTCTACCCTAAGGGGCACCCCAGTCCCTGCTGGGTCTGGTTTTGAACTTCATGTAAGTGGAACCATCCAGCCTGTGCTCTTCTGTGCCAGGTTCGCCTTGCTGCACGCTAGGTTTGGGCCGCGTAGTTTTCTGGGGCGTGCACACACTGTGTTTTATTTATCTGTTCTACTGACGGTGGACGTTTGAGTTGTTCCCAGTTTTTGCCTGTCCGGGGACAGCTGCTTTGAAACGGTTGTGTTTCTCTTTCTGTTTGAGTACATACCTCAGGTACACTTGCGTTCACCTCCAAAAAAGCTCTCTCTGTTTTAAAAGAAAACCTTCCTTGCTATTTGTTTTTGCTTAATCAGCTTTATTGAGGTGTAGTTAGATATAATGAAATGCACCCATTTTAACTGTACCCCTGGCAACCACTGATGTGGTTTCTATCCTTGTGCATTCGTTTGGCCTATTCCTGAGCTTCCTATGAAGGGACTGTAGGGTAAGTGGGCTCTCTGTCTGGCATCTCTCCTTGGCACCTACCATGCCATCTGCATCCTGGCCTGTAGTTATTGCTCCTTTTTATGGTTCACATTATGCGAATGCATCATGGCTCATTTATTCATTTCCCCGTGGACAGATGTTTAGAGTGTTTCCAGCTTGGCTGTAATAAACAATGCCGTGACGGTCACGCCATCATTCCTGTACCAGACCTGGTGTTGGGCATGTGTATTCACTGCTCCTGGGCAAATACCTGGGAGTGATTGCCGGGTCATAAGGTAGGTGTATAGTCAACTTTATAAGAAATGGTCAGACTGTTTTCCAAAACCTTGGGCCACTTCAACCTCTCATCAGCAATGGATGAGAGGCCAGCTGCTTCCCAGCCACGCCAGCACTTAATTTTGCCATTTATTTCAGTTTAGCCATCCCAGTGGGTCTGAAGGGCTAGCTAGCTTATGGAAGCTTGTGTGTGTGTATGTGGCATGAGCGCCAGGGATTGAACCCAGGGGCGCTTAACCACTGAAGCATATCCCCAGCCCTTTTTTGCATTTTATTTTTTTTTATATTTATATTTTAGGGGTAGATGGACACAACACAATGCCTTTATTTTTATGTGGTGCTGAGGATCGAACCCGGGTCTCGCCCATGCTAGGCGAGCGCTCTACCGCTGAGCCACAATCCCAGCCCCTTTTTTTGTATTTTATTTAGAGACAGGGTCTCACTGAGTTGCTTAGGGCCTCGCTGAGTTGCTGAGGCTGGCTCTGAACTCTCAATCCTCCTGCCTCAGCCTCCTGAGTCGCTGGGATTATAAGTGTGTGCCACTGTGTCCGGCCTTATTGGGGCTTTAATTTGCATTTGCATGTTTTCCTGTGCTTCTTGGCCATCTGAGCCTTTTCTCTGGGGAATGGTCTGTTCAAGCCTTCCTTATTTTATGTCCCCATCATACGTTTCATAGCCGCTGCCTCTTCCATCTACAACCTCAGCATCTTTTCATTTTTCATTTTTTGCCTTCCTCATTCCAGGGACTTCTCGGTTGTGCCAGACAAACCTTCCTAAACACCACAGTACACACATCACTCCCTTGCTCTAAGACCTGCTCAGCTCCCCAAGTCTTCAGGGCCAGCCCCACTTCCCCATCTGCCATTCAAAGCAACTCCAGCCCCTGGCCTCAGCCTGTCTCTGCCGCCTTCCTTCCGTTGCCTTTTCTACTGATCAATAGAATATCTTGTCCGCTTCTTTCTCCCCCAGGGTTAAGTCTGCTCTAAATCAAGTCTGCTTCTCTGCAGGGAGGCTGCCTGTGAGCCCCACCCCACGGGGCTTCCTGGTTCCTCTGAGCATCTCTCCTGCTCTGCTGCTGGTTGGCACTCACTCTTTCTCCTTCTTCTTTTTCTTCAGTATTGGGCAAGTGTTCTATCACTAAGCTACAGCTCTGGCTCTTATTTTATTTTGCCACAGGGTTTTGCTAAGTTGTCCAGGCTGGCATCGAATCTAAGATCCTCCTGCCTCGGCCTCCCTGGTAGCTGGGATTACAGACCTGTGCCACCGTGTCCTTTCTTTATTTATTAAAAAAAATAGTATTAGTTGGACAGCATGCCTTTATTTTATTTGTTTATTTTTATGGGGTGCTAAGGATTGAACCCTCACATGTGCGATGCAAGTGCTCTGCTACAGAGCTACAGCCCCAGCCCCTATTTGTTTACTTTTTTCTGGTGCAGGGATGGAAACTTTGCCCCCTCACAGTACAAGCTAGATGTCCAGGGAGCAGCGGGCCTGGAGAGGGGCCTGTTGGTACCAGGAAGTTCCTCATACACATGATAAAAGTGTGGGCTTCTCCTTATAAATGTGTGGCATCAATGTTGTATATGAACATGCTTATAAAATCATACACATCTCCTCAAAAATTCTAGCATGTTGTGGGGGGAGAAATTCAAAGGTGGGGTGGGATAGGGAAGGAGAAGGGGGGCTTTCCCCCTGTCTAAGAACCTTTGATGTGCACCAAAGATTATTGGATTTGAAGGAGATGTCTTGGATTTGAGCTCTAGGTCTATCCTTTTGTAACTGGGTGTCAGGAGATCAGTTCGTGGACTAGGGAGGATGAATTAAGTTAAAAAATAAATGGGGAGAGGTCATCCTTCCAGAACTGTGGGGAATAGGCAAGATCTTCCCATGTGAAAGTCAAGGGCAAACCCTAAGGAGCCCATGTTTGCATTCAGAATCGGTTTACTTAGGAGCCCTTGGAATACCCACCTGGTGAAGAAACCTTGCCTTGTAGGAGGAGCTGGAGGAAGAAGCCAGGGTAGGAAGCAAAATCACCTCCCCTGCTCCCTCTCCCTCCCTCACAGTCCCCTCTTCCCAATGGCCTCCTGCTGAACACGCTGCTGTCCTCTCCCGCCAGACTTTATTTTTAAAAAGGCTTCAATATTAAACTGGGGGAAAAGTGTAACAAAGAAGAAAAATGCAGAGGACTCGGAGACGTACAGAGGGAAGTCTGTAGAAGTCAGAGGCTTATCCGCTGAAGACCCAGGTCGGCTCCAGCTCTGCCAGGCGCTGGCTGGCCCTGGCCCGATGGGAAGGGCTAGGACAGGTGATTTCAAGTCTCAGGGGCATTGTGGAGGTCCTGGGTTCAGATCTGGGCACCTCCAGGTGAGTCTAAGTGCCCCAGAATCCCAGCGGGTCTGTCCACCCACCCGGGAACTGACCTTTGTTTTTTTTTTTTTTTTTTTTTATTGGAATTGACCTTTGAATAGGTTTTCTTTATAGCTATTCATCCCCTCTCCCAACACATGACCAGCCTGGACAGTCAACTTTCCATGGGTCACCTCTACCAAAGCCACATTCAGAGGGGACCCCACTCCCTATCCTGGGAGGAGGGAGTCCTTGTACTTTCTACTTCACAAATTCATAAATATTTATGCGCTAATCACTGTTCCAGCTTCTGGAGATGCCGCTGGAGCCAAAGCGCAGGCAAGGAAAGCCCTCTGGCATCAAGCGTCCCCTGTTGGCAGACGCAGGAAGGAAGACAAAGACCCCTGTCCTGTGGGGGTGGGGTGGGCTGTTAAGTGCGATTAAGAGAAATCTTCCAGTTCTGGGCACCAAACACCAAGAAAGGGAGCGAGTTGAGATCGGTGATCAGGAAAGGCATTCGGGAGTCTCCACTGAGGTCTCTGCCCTCCCCCAGCCCTGCCCCCTCTACCCCAGGCTGGTTCTCGCTGCAGGGTCGCCTCCCCAGCTGGAGCATCACCTGGGCTCCTCCCGAGGCAGTTCTGGTGCAGCGCGCGGGGAGGGCGCACCGGCCGGGCCAGGCCGGGTCTCCATTACGCGCGCCAGGAGGCGCTGGAGTACCCACACTCCGACCCTGGGGACTGTGGGTGTCCCCGGTTCCGCGGGTGACTCCGCCCCAGCCCGCCCCCGCCCGCGCTCCCGCCACGCCTGTGCTGCAGCGCACACGCCCAAGTCCTCCCGTCCTCCCCCAGCGTCCCCGACCTGGCGCGCCCAGGGAGCCCATGGAGCTGGCGCGCGGCGCGTCCAACGGGGATGGCGGGGCCGAAGCGCTGCTGGGTGAGCTGGAGGGGCTGGTGCAGGACGTGGTGAGGACCAGTTCCTGGTGGGAGCGCCATGGCGTGGACTGTGCCATCCTCGCACTCAGCCTCCTCGCCTTGCCAGCCGGTGAGGGACACGGAGTCAGGGACCGAGGGACCGGGACGGGCTGCGGGTGGGGGTAGGTTGCGGCGGAGGGTGGTTGTGCTTGCAGGCGGTGCTGCAGCTGGCCTGCAGTGGGGAGGGGAAGTCGGACCTGTGCCGGGGACCCTAGGCTGAAGGGTCACACCTTAAGCCACAAAGTTGGCTTAGAGCGTCCTGTCCTGTGACTCCAGAGGAACTGGACTCAGAGATGGGAGAAAGTCTGATAGCTTGAAGTTGGTGGAGGGGAAAGTGGAGAGGAGTCAGGGAGGGGTGGGGAGGGAAGAGGTGGCCATGCAAAAGGGAAGAATGTTCTACGGGGGACATCAGGGAATGGGTGAGAGGAGTGGGGAGAGGGCCTGGAGGTTTCCCTGGAGCTCTCATGGCCTGGAACTCTGTGACACCTGACCCCCATCTCCGCTCTGTCTGAGGGCTCAGCAGGGAAACCTCAGCAGATTAGGACCCCTGAAGTTTCCTTGGCAAGACCCTGGGGCTCTATTTCATTCCAAATCCTGTAGGGAGAGCCAGTCCATCCCCCTCAGGTCATGGAAGGTCCTGCCTCACTCCTGCCCATGGCAGCCCCAGGGCTGGGCCCCCTGTGGCCAGGGATTCTGGGGTGGAGTACTTAGGCCCAGCTCTTCAGGAACTGGAGAAAGACCCTGTTCCCTTGTCCCCTCCTCTGTGCAGGGTTCCTGTGCCTGTCCTCTGAGAATGTCCTGGTCTTTGCCATTGGCATCATCATCTTGGGTGTGTGCCACTCCACGCTCACTGTCAAGGGCAGCCACCTGGCCACTCATGGTGCCCTCACCAAGTCCAAACGCTGGAGCAAGATCTGGTTGCTCTTCTTTGTAGAGGTGAGCCTTGGACAGGGGAGGGCTGCTGTCACCAGGCAAGCAGTCTCACTTGGTGCGAGCATGCAGATGTGTACAGGCATGTATGGGTGTGTGTGTGTGTGCACAATCATGCACAGGTTTCCAAGCCCTCAAAAGGGAGTTTGCACCTGGTGGGTAGAGAACTGTGTGATGCACATCTGAGTGTCTAGCTATGACCGTGAACTTGGCCTGGGCACCTTTCTTTCTCCTGAGGATGTCCACTCACCTCTCTGCAGCACCAGGCCACGTATGACCAGAGCTTCTTCCTCCTATGAGGACACCTGTGGCTGGCAAGTCCTGTTTTGTGACTGTCTTGGCCCATGGCTGCAATCACTGGGTTTGAGCCTCTGGGTTTTGCAATCAGAGTTTAAAAATGTGACCCACACAGAAGGGGCAGGGGCAGGTCTGGTGTTAGAGTTCCAGTTTGTGGAACTAGATTGTGCCCTTCTGACTCCTGGCCAAGGCTGAGCCATCCTGAGAGGCTCCCTGCTCCTCCAAGTCTCCAATGGACCCTCCTCTTTCCTGACTCTTGCTCCCCTGTCTTCCATCTCCCCACTGTTCTGCCTTCTTACCTGGAGGCCAGCCCAGGAAGGCAAAGGTGGACAGACTGTTCTCTCACAACGGGGCTTCCAGCAGCCTCTCCAGAGCCTCTCCCAAGCTTGTTCTGTCTTTGCTTCCAGGGGGACCCTCCCCTAACCACTCAGGTCCTTTATGAATAAATCAGGAAGCTCGTAACAGAAGGAGTCCTTTTCTGGCAGGGACTGGTTGCCATGACCTTTAACTCAATCATTAACTTTTTATAAAGTCATGTAATATTATAAAACTTTATATGACACACACATAGATCTTCTAATTTCACCCACTGAGTGGAGGGGACATTTCTCACCTGGCTTTCTCCATCCCTTGTTTTTTCCCCTCCTCTTCCCACCAGCACATTTTCTGAAAGGCTGAGGTCAAGAGGAATCCACAGGTTCCCCATCCTCAAGGTCAATTTCAAAATGTTTCCCTTTCCATGGACCCCTGGATGTGGTCTCAGCCAGACTCAAGGCAAGACTGGACCCTGGGGTCTGGCTCAGAGCCTCACTGAGTTTGTAACCTGCCAAAGGAGGCAGGGGCAATGTTGGCTGTGTTGCGACATGGCAGTGTCACAGTGCTGGGACCCAAGGGGTAGGATTGGCTATTTTGAGTTTTCAAAGCTGCACTGAGTGCTAGGAACCTGGAGGCGGTTGAGGGTGAGCAGTTTTTGTGGTCTGTGGACTGGCGCAGACAGCAAGGGACTTATTGTACAGATTTGGCCTCAGGGTTCTCACACTTGGGTGAGTAGCTGAGTGACCGGGAGGTCCAGGCGAGTTGGAGAAGCCCCAGTGACCCTGATATGCACTAAAACATGAGAACTCCTGACCCTGACTTCCCAGGGCCTGGGCTGTCATATGAGTAAAGCCAGGAGCCAAGGACACTGTCCCACTGGAGAGCTGTGTAGGAGCCAGGCAGCCCCGGGGCTGGGTTCTGCTTGCTGTCCACCGTCTTGTCCCCAGGAGCTCCAGACCAGTCGCATCATCTTTGCCTTTTGTCTGTTCAGGCCTGACTGAGCTCTTGGCAGGACTTCCATCAATATTTGTGGACCATGACCATGCAATTCACTTGGGGGCATGGTCCCTGGAAAAGCTGATTAACAGAAGGTCATGCCCTGGAGGGTCACAGCCTGTGTCCCCTCAAGGCTGGAGAGGGAAGGCTTGGCTACCCACTCAGCGTGGGGCACTGGCTGATTTGCCGTGATGGACCACCAGGGAAGGCACAGTGACTTGCACTCAGGCTCTCAAGTCATGGGGATGAGGTGGAGTCAGTAATGGAGATTTTCGGACCCCAGGGTGTGGCTCTGGATACCCTCTGGGGAAGGTCCAGTCCCTGTGCAGGGGAGGGGATGGATCAGACCCTCTAGCTGACATGGTGAGGCCACAGCAGTCCTCAGAAAGGTTGCTGGTCTTATGGCCAGGCAGAGGGCCAGGGTTAGGGGCACATCCTTTGCAGCCTCGAGCCTTGGTTGGAATCCCAGCCCCGCTGGGCTGCCCTGAGCTTGGGTAAGTTAATTTGGTCCAGCAGCCAGTGTTAGTTCCTCCTGGAGTCAGCTGGAGGGAAGGCCTGGCCTCCTTCCTGAAGCAGGCAGGTGGCTGCAGAGAGCCCACCCAGGCCTCGACTAGGGCCGGGTCCTGACCTGTCTCTCCCCCTGGCAGGGAGAGGTGATCAGCTGCAAGGGAAGGGGAGGAGTTTGTTCCACTCCTTGTTTTGGTTTTGCTCACTGGCTGGTTGCAGGGCTCCCAGCCATGTTGGGGACTGGGTTGCATAGCATAGAGGACAAGCTCTGGAGGTCTGGGACCTCAGAGGATACCCGGGACCTTTCCTGGATCCCTGACTGTCACTTCTCCTGCATACCCATGTCTCTTCCCTGTCATCCTTTTACTGATGGGGCCTGTGTTCTTCCCGGACTTGGACCTTCCGGAGGCTCCATGACTGTAGGGAATCCAGTTCTTGGCCCAGGTTCCTTCCAGGGTCCTGCACATTCTGCCACCTCAGGCATCCGCCAAGCACCACTGGCTTTGCTGAGCACCAGCTTTTGCCTCAGGATTGACCACTCCTAACCCGGGTGGAACCAGGACCTCTATGACCCAGTGGATCGGGGGAGGGGGGAGCAGGCTGGAGGAATGGGGGCTTCTACTCCAATTCCCATGCCAGGTGAGTTCCCCCAGAAGACCCCTCTCTGGCTCACCTGGGAAAATTCCTCATCCCTCCTAGTAGCATAGCCCATTCTCCAGCCCTGGCCTCACCCAGCACAGCACCTGGCTCTCCCTGCCCTGGGTTATGCCACTGGGACTGCCAGAGAGGGTGCCACACTCAGTTGGTCGTCAGAGGGTGGGGGCAAGGTGGGGTGAGCAGGCTGCCAGGCTTCAGTCCAAAGGACTGGATTAACTCCTGAAACCAGAGGGTTTTAGGGACTCTCCTACAAGTTGTTCAATAATCCAGGATGCTCCCCTGAGTGGGAGGGAACAGGCCCTACCAGTTACTAGGATCTTTATTGTGCTTCAGCTTCAAAACCTCCTTGTAAAGTTGGCTTTGTGCTAGGGGCGGAGTCACAGCTGGTCCACAGGGAGCCCTGCACAGCAGACTGTGCCCTGCAGGGAGGAGTGTCACACAGGAGAATGCCTGTCACCGTCTGCAGGTCCCTTGTGATGGTGAGAACAGCTGAGAACTCCCAGCCTAGACATGGTCTCCATCCAAGCCCCAAGGACTCCTGTATGAGAAGGAGCAGCTGGGCTATTTTTTCCTGGTGCTGGAGATGGAACCTCCGTCTCACACATGCTGGGCACTCACTCTGCCACTGAGCCACACCCCAGCCTCCACTATGACTTCTTATTTTTTTATTTTTTAAAATTTACTTGGTGGGGGGCTGGGGCTATAGCTTAGTGGCAGAGCACTTGCCTAGCATGTGTGAGGCACTGGGTTCAATCCTCAGCACCACATAAAAATGAAAAAAATAAATAAATAAATAAAGGCATTCTGTCCATCTACAACAAAAAATTTTAAAAAATTAAAAATTAAAAAAAATTTAGAGGGCCAACACGGATCTTCAGTACAAAATACAATTTTTATATAAACTTTTTATTTTAAAAATTATTATAGAGTTGTTTCCCCCCAGGGTTATATTTACATAAGTGTCATTTGATGGTGAAACCGAGGAAGCTGTCATTGGTACAGTGTGTGTGGGTGTGTGTGTGTGTGTTAGTTCTAGGCCATTTTATCACATGTAGCTTCTCAAAATGCACTCTTAACGACCTTGGCGTGGCTTCCTTAAGAAGCCTGAGGCCCAGCACGGTGATGCACACCTATGATCCCAGTAACTCAGGAGGCAGAGGCTGGAGGATCAAAAGTTGGAGGCCAACCTCAGCACTTAGTGAGGCTCTGTCTCAAAATAAAAAGTAAAAATGTTTGGAACATATCTCAGTGGTAAAGAGCCCCTGGGTTCAATTCCCAGTTACAAACAAAACAAAAAAAAAAAAAAAAAAAAGAAGAAGAAGAAGAACAAGTCTGAGACAGGAGGCTGGGGGAGACAGACAGCAGGGCTCTGGAGCAGCTGCAGCAGCCTGCGATGGCACACTGGATCTGAGGAGTGTCCATCCCCGGCCATGCTCTGCTAGGTGCCAGGGACCAAGGTGAGAAAGACCTCCAGTTCCCTAAGTGCTAAACCCAGTGAGAACCCCGATGATACAGCTGACACTCGCTCGCTGCTTGCTGTGTTCTTGTCTGAATCATCTCATTTAACAGTCATGCCTTTCCAAGAAGTCAGAGCTTTTCGCACCCTTACTTTGGACGTTAGGGGACACTTACCTGGGATGGTAAGTCCCTTGCTCAGGGCTGCACAGCTGATGTGTGGTGCGGCTGACATTCAAGCAGGAGGAGCAGCAGATTGTGTTGAAGGTGCCAGGGGGTGCTGGGAGGACCCTCTGCTCTGGGGGGAGCGTGACAGGGATGCTGGGCAACATCTGGAGATGCTTCTGACAGTCATGACCGAGTGTGTGGACGTGTGTGAGCATAAGAGTGTGTGCCACTGAGATCCAGTGGGCCGAGGCCGGGGATGCTTGTAAACATCATACAAAGCAAGGACAGGCCCACAAGAAAACATGGCCCAGCCCCAAGTGTCAGAGGCGCAGAAGCTCGGAACCCTAGGGAATTTCCCCGAAGAGACACCGGCCGGCCTCAGAAGCCAGATGGAGATTTCAGACAAAGCCGATACAGGGACCAGGGGATGGGTATGAGAAATAGCACAGGCTTGAGGGACCCACAGAAATCTGGGGTCACTAGAATCTAATGGGGATCCTGGAGAAAGGAGGTCAAGGAGGCCCACGTGCCAGGCAGAGGATCTGGGACTTTGTCCTGTGACCAAAGCCAGTTGTCTCCATTAGTAGTTTAAAAACTGATTTAATTGATTTGTGAATAGCTAACATGATTCTAGAATTGTAAAGGTACAGAGATAAGTCTTCCTCTCACATTCCATGGCTGCCCCATTTTCCTCTTGGGAAATGATGGGAGATGGAAGTTGCCAGTCTTTTTGTGACCTCTAGTATTTCCCTCTTTATTTATTTATTTGTTTGTTTGTTTGTACTTGAGATTGAACCCACTGATGCTCTACCTCTGAGCTACATCCCAGCCCCCCGCCCTTCTGCAGTACTGAAGATTGAACCCAGGGGTACTCTACCATTGAGGCACATCCCAGCCCCTAAGTTGCTGAGGCTGGCCTTAAACTTGTGATCTTCTTTCCTCAGCCTCCCTAGTGACTGGGATTACAGATATGTGCCACAGTGACTGACCTCTAGGTTTTATTTGTTAAGCAAATAGTACCTTACAGAATTTAAAAACATAATTATAAAATTATGGCACAATGAAAGCTGGGTTGTGACTGTCACTGTACTGGGTTCGAGGCAGATGAGGCAGTGAGGGCTGGAGGGTGTTGGTACAGGCCAGCAGAGAGCTGAGGAGGAACGGCAAGGTGAGGCTGGGGTGCAGGAGCAGGTGCAGGAGGAGGTGCAGGAGGGGGTGCAGGAGGAGTTGCAGGAGGGGATGCAGGAGCAGGTGCAGGAGGAGGTGCAGGAGGGGGTGCAGGAGGAGGTGCAGGAGCAGGTGCAGGAGGGGGTGCAGGAGCCAGTTGCTTGGCTGGGATGGGGGAGGAGGAAGGTGGAGGAGGAGGAGGAAGAGTCAAGGGTGAGGCCAGGTTTCCAGCAGTGAGCCACTCCTGAGATGGACTCAGACATGAAGGGCAGATGGTGGGCACTGACTTGATGGTCAGCATGAGTCTTTCAGACATAGGCAGGATGAGAGAGGGGTGGTGGGACGTTGCAGGGGTAGCTTGCCTCAGACTGGAGGGGCTCTGGGCTGTGGTCTGTCCAGCTCCCATTCTTCCCTGCAGACCCTCTTGCTGATTCCCAGGGAAATAGCAGCTCCTTCTCAGGTGGCTTCAGAGGGGTAGGGGCCTCTGGGAGTCTGTGGGCCTCAGCAATGGGTTTATCAGGTCAAATACAGGATGCTAGGATAAATTTGAATTTGGGGTAAGTAACCAATATTTTTTGTACATGTGTATCCCAAATGTCACACACATGGGTGTTTATCCGAAGTTCAGATTCACATTTTCAATTGCTGCATGTGACAGCCCTATTTAGTGAAATACAGGTCCCCTAGCATGAGTCCTCAGGGTAGCTCCCCAGCAGGATTGACATGCATAGTCATGCCCCTCCTGGAAGGACAGGATCAGTGGTGAGGGCCACGGAGGAGAGCCCCTTGAGTACTTGTCCTGACGGCCCTGGGCTTGCTATGGCTGGAATGAGCCCATCAGGGTTCTCTCCCCTTCCAGGCCTTGACCCTGGTGATCCCAGGTCTAGCATGGTGCACAGCACTGGTCAGGGATGAGGATGCTTAAGGGAACAAACAACTGTACGAAAGGTAAATAAATGAGAGTTTTGGTGCCCCCTAAGTTTAGCTGAAGATTTCAAGAGGAATTAAACTGACATCAGCCCTCTGAACATTCTGGCCTTTCAGAGCCTGCATGCTTCAGAGGGGAGCTCTTAAATCTTCCTAGGGACAAAGAGGGTGGTGGTTGATATCAAGAAGCAGCACCAGTTGGGTGTGGTGACCACACCTGAAATTCTAGCAACTCAGAAGGCTGAGGCAGGAGGACCACAAATTTGAGGACAGCCTCAGCAACTTGGTGAGACCCTGTCTCAAAATAAAAAAATAAAGAGGGCTGGGGATGTGGCTCAGTGATACAGTGGACTTGGGTTCAATCCCCAAGACTTAAAAAGCAGGGTTGGGGTTGTGGCTCAGTGGTAGCGAGGTGCTGGGCTTGATCCTCAATACCACATAAAAATAAATAAATAAAATAAAGGTATTGTGTCCAACTACAACTAAAATTTTTTTAAAAATTATTTAAAAAAAAGTGGAAGCACCAAACTTGACGCTTCTGGAACTTTCTTGGGTCTGGATGTGGAATCCTCTTGGGCAAGACATTTAAATGACCTTTTCTAGCATGAAAACAGCTCATTTTCCAACTAACTCAGCAGGATGTAGTTGTTTGCCCATGCCCCCAGTGAATGGCAGACAGATTGAGGTGCATGGTGTCCATCTTCCCCAGCTACCCCAGCTCACCCTTTTCTCTCCCTCTCAGGAGGAAGCATCTGAATTGGAGCGAGAAGTCCACTGTTATAGAAATAGCCTCAAAGCTGTTTTTATTCACATCAAAAGGCAAAATCATTCACCAGCTCTGAAGTGTGTGCTGAGTCACAAATCACATGTCATGCACCTCGCTGTCACCTGTCTCCCCTGCATCTGCAGGCCTGGGCATGTGGCTGAGGGCCCTGAGGGTGGCATTCTCAAGATGCTCAGTCTGGATCAGGCTCCAGGCAATGCCACTCAAAGTGTGGTCAGCTACTGTTCTACTGGGAGAAGGGGAGCTGGTGCCAGGAAGAAGATCAACTGTCACCAGAAAGACAGCTGAGTGCAGCTGACCTTTCCTGACCAAGGAACTTAAACCAGCTGTGCGACCCCCATGGGTGAGGCCTAGGAGTAGCCAGGCCCCACTGAGACCAGCGGGACTGAAAGACACTGTTACTTGAGTGACTGCCTGCCCTCTGCAGCCTCCTGCAGAATCTGTCCTTGGTGAGGTTACAGAAGCAGAGAGGCAAACCTGCCCCTGGTGCATTGTGTCACCTGAGAGCAAGGTGCCCATCCTGTTGCTGTGGACTCCCTCACCCTTGGGGTCGTCTCCTTCACAGGGACCCAACAGGTATTGCTGGTTTGACCTTATCTGCCTGTGTCTTCTGTAAAACTGCATACGTGCCCCTCGGTGTCCTTTAGATAGGGCTTCTGACTACGTGTAGGCTTCTGTTTCGTTCCAGATGAAAGGCTGCTAATTTTCCTTATCTTTCTCCGGCTTCTGCCTCTGCTGCCTGGACCCAGAGCCAGGCTTTGGGTTGATTGCGGTGAGCACCTCATCTCCAGAGCAGCTTATCTTGGTTGAAACTGGACTTCAGGGTCCAAATCCCTTCTCTGCCACCTTAGCTGTATGACTTGGGGTTGTGTGGCCTCTTTCTACCTCAGTTTTCTTGTGTGTGTTGTGGGGAAGAGTGCAGCTGACCTAGGTTAGGAGTATGTGAAGTACAGAACACTGAGCAATGTGTTCAGTTGTCTGTCTTTGACCAGCCCACACAGTGGTATTGGGAAACCCTTCCCGTTCTCCTGGAAACAGGCAGGCAGTGTCTTCAATAAAATTAGCAAAATCTTCTGGTCGGGATAAAATATTGGAAGAGGCGTATATCTGCATACTCATTTGCATATATCTACATAAGAAACACCACCACTAGCACCTCTTTTGCATTTAGAAAGACTGTTGGAGCTGGAGTTGGAGCACTCTCCCCGTGGTTGAATCCCATCCAGAACCCACACCAGAGAAGTCACCTCTAGGGAGAAGCTAACTCAGCCTCCACTTGAGGCACCCCACCCCACATTGTGCTGCTCAGGAGGTGCCTCCTTTGACCCCACGCCACTCCTACACCTCTATCCTTGCTGCTGTGGGCTCAGAATGTAAAGTGGTGTCACAAAGGAGCAGGTGGCTGCGAGATAAACCCAGGCAAGAGAATTGCCATGGCTGCCCACTTTGCCCACCTCTGAGACTCTGGAGGTTGTCTGGGTGGTAGTCACAGCAGAGTGGCCATCTAGAAGCCTGACCTCTCTGTCCCCAGATTCTTTACAGAGCCACATCAAGAGGATGATGTCGTTTTGGGTCACCTGTACCTGAGAGTTGATGATCCAGGCTAATCAGCTCGGGGTGCAGAGAGGAAGGCCCTGGAATTACAGGGTTTGAGGAGGGTAGGGTGTTCTCGAGGCTCCCCCAGGTCTCACCCCACTCAGCCGCGCCTAACACACATTGGTGTGCTCTCTGGCTCCTCCCCTAGGTGTGCACGGCCTTCACTGCGGAGTTCGGGAAGTTCAGCCACGTCAACATGCACCACGGCTACACCAACGTGGTGGGTCTGGGGGACTCCAGCACGTGGAAGCTGCCTTGCCTCAACCGCTATGTCTACATGTTCCTCGCGCCCTTCCTCATCCCCATCATCACCCCGCTGGTGGCTCTTGGTGAGTACCTGATGGCCTGGGTCCAGGTGCCGAGCAGAGGCCTGTCCCACTTCCTTCCTTTCCCTCCTGGCTTGGTGGAAGCCAGAAGCCTTGGGTTCAGACCTTTTGGTCTCTGCTAGACTTTCTGAGCCAGACAACCGGAGAGCAGGTCACCAGTCCAACTCTAGCTCTGCCACCTACTGGCTGGTGAACTTGCGCAGATAACCTGACTTCTCTGAGCCTCGGGTTCCTCAAGGATGGTGTGAAAGCATAATGAGGCCACAGACAGAGCTTTGTAGATGCACACTGATCATCGTAATAGTTGGCATCACGGGAGCAACACCACGGGGTAGAAGGAGCGGGGGGATGGGTGGCCTTACATTGGTCATGTTGCTTAGTGGCTCCCTTCCTCATCCAAACAATGGGTGAACACTCAGGCCACCCTCCACCCTCACTCCCTTGGCCACCAGGAAGCCAGCTGGTGAGGACTCCAAACCTCGCCTGCCCTCATTCCCTGTCTTGCCCTCTGGCAGATCGGCTGCGGAAGGTGGAGCTGCGGATAGCTCTTCGGACACTGGGTCTGATTTCCCTGGGCCTTTACTCTCAGTACTGGCTGCTCCTGAATGTGTCCGGCTTCAGGAGCCCCAGCTCGGCCCTGGCCTGCATGCTGCTCACCAGGGCCCTGCTGGCCCACCCCTTCCTCCACGTCAACATCTTCCAGGTGAGGCCTCCCCCCGCCCCCGGCACTGGGGAGTTATGGGGAGCACTCTCCAGGAAGGTGACTCAGGCTGGGAGAGGGAGGGCACAGGAGGAAGCAGCCCCCTTCTGGGGTCCCCTCTCGGTGGCTTGAGTTTTAGGTGAAGAGTTTGCTTGCCCTCAGCCAGCTGCCCTGCCTCATCTGCAGGTGGATTTCCATGTGAGGTGAAGCGAGGGTCCCTGTCAATGCCACGAGGCAGGCAGAGGAAGGAACTGGAGATGGGGGTCTTGATGGGAGGCCGGGGGCTCCGCATTCAGTTCTGTTGCATTTCCACTGGGATGTCTCCCTGCATCCCCATCAGTGGAGACCCCAGGTTGGAGTTCCCTGTACACTCACCTGGCACTCAGTACAACTGCCATCAATTACTTAATCCCATAACTGTGTCCCGTCTGCTTGTCCTTCTCAAATGGAAGTTTCTGCTCCCCTCCAAGTTCCCTAGACCCAGGACCATGCCTGAAAAAGGAGGTACCTGCACATACTCAGTGAAGGAAAAAGCACAAGAGGATGCACAGACTTGAACTTGAACAATGAGTGGGGTTTTGACTGGTGAAGAGAACAGGGAAGGTCTCTCGAGGACGAGGTGAAGGCACGGTGCCATGTGGGCAGTCTCAGGCATTCAAGTACCAAGGGTGCAGAGGTCCCAAGCCAGGCCTCCCGTTGTCCAGATGGGAGGAGGCCCAGAGACGGGAGAGACTCAGCTCAGGGCCCAGACTGGGTTGGCATCAGAGCGGAGCCGGAGCCCCACCCCCTCCTGCCTCCACCAGGTCCTTCTGGGTTAGGACTTGAGGGGCAGAGCACACTGGGCCTCTGAGTGCTTGGTGAGGACACCTGAGGCAAGGGGGAGGTCCAGGCCCCACCCCAGGACATGACCATATGTCTCTCACAGCACATAGGGCTGCCCATGTTCTCCCGGGACAAGAAGCCCCAACGGATCCACATGATGACCCTGGGGGTTCTCAACCTGCCCCGGCTGCCGGTGTTGGACTGGGCGTTTGGCCACTCGCTCATCAGTTGCCATGTAGAACACCACCTGTTCCCCAAGCTCTCTGACAACATGTGTCTGAAGGTAGACAAGGGCTGGTCTGGAGGGGCTGGGAGGACATGCCTGGCTGGTGGTGGGCAGTGGTAACCTCTAGAGTTCAGCTGAACTCTGGGTTCCCCAACTGGCCTGGTCAGAAGTCACCCAGGAGGGGCAGCCCAACTGACAAGCAGCAACGTGGGTTGTAGGTCAGAGACACCTGGGTTTCTTACCAGCAATGGGACTCCGGACAAGTTAATTGAGCCTCAGCTTCCCCATCTGTAAAATGGGATGAAACTGCTTACTAAAGGATTTGGGGATGGACTGAAGAAACAGACCTGAAATACTTGACACCAAGCAGGTGCTTGGCAAAGGAAGCCATGCTTTTCATTTCCCTGTGCCAAGAGGGGCTGTTGCGTGGTTGGGACCTCGAGGGAAGATTTGGGGGAGAAATCCTCCTTCCCTTGCCTGCGAGTAGAGTTGAGGGAGGCAGGAGTTTTCCAACACCTCAGCCCTCAGCCAACGCCCCTGCCCTCCCTGCCCTGAGCACTCTGGACAAGGCAGATGGGAGCTGGGGCTAGGAAGAGGAGACAGCTCCTGAGATGGACAGGCTGTGGCAGTCCCTGCTCACAGCCCCTCCTCCTGCCATCTTCCAACAGGTGAAGCCTGTGGTGTCCCGGTTCCTCCACGAGAAGCAGCTGCCATATCAAGAAGACTCATACTTGGGTCGCTTCCGGCTGTTCCTCAACCGCTACGAGGAGCTCATGGTGCAGGCCCCGCTGATCACTGAGGTGGTGGGGCTGCAGTGAGGGCTGGGCTCCCCTCCCCGGCCCAGCCCTGGTGCTCCTGCTGCTGCTGGTTCTCCGTTGGTGTGCAGTGGTGGGTGGTGGGCGTGGAGCATGGAGGCTTGGGTGGGCAGTGAGACAGGGCAGCTGATGGGTGTCCTGTGTCCTGGGGGTTGCTTGCCCTGTTTGCTTTTTGGGGATTGGAGGGGTCTCTGGGTGAAAGGAATCTTGGTAACTAGGCATCCTGGGCCTGGCTCCATCTCAGGATCTTCCCCTGCTCCATTTGAGCCTGGCAGGGCAGCAATGCCAAGGGTGAGGTGGAATCCTGTGCCCAAGGCCAACCGGGAGAGGGAAGGGGCGGAGAGCAAAGGTCAACCCCTCAGCTGGGGCCTCCTTGACACTGAGAGAGTGGCACACTTGCTTGACTGCTGCTTCTTCCTCTGCTCTTCAAGGCTCTGGCCCAGGGCCCCCTCCCCAGGGAACATGGGGCAGGGTCACTTTTGGCAGACTCCCTAGTTTCTCAGCCAGAGAAGCCTGTTCAAGTCACAGTTCCCAAGGCCCACAGTGTCACTGAGATGAAAGTGAGTATATTTTGTAGGGAAAGCTCTCAGGATAAGAGAGGGGAGAAAGTCCCTCAGGGACACAGCTGGGGGAAGAGTATAAATAGATTTGATCATGACCTTGGCTAGCCCTGGAAATCTGCTTTGTTCCATGATGTTTAGAAGCACGGGCCTGGGAGAGAGAATTACTGGGAGGTAGCTGAGTCTGGAGGGGGTTATGGGAACCAGTTTGAAGGACAGGTGGCCTTAGAGGAGACAGAAGGAAGAGGGTGGGGTGAGACAGAGGAGCTTGAGGTCAAGGGCTGGGCTTGCAGTGAAAAGGTGGTCGGCAGCCTGGGGTGAGGTGGGAACATAAGGAAACTGCTGGTGCCAGACGTGGGAAGAGGCCAAATATGGGGACCCAATAAGATTCAGCCAGAAGTGGGCAGAATTGAGGGAGGCTGGGAGCTGCCCCAGTTGGGGGCTGGACTGAGAAGTTCTAAGAAAGTGCCCAAATGGAAGCTGAGGGAGAGCTAGAGGAGGCCAGATGTGCGACATGAGACCACAGCAGTTCATTTATGCAGAATTTCCCACTATTGACATTTTACCTGGATAATTCTTCTTGGCTGTCCTGTGAATTGTAGAACATTTAGTGGTGCCCTTGGCTTCTATCTACGAGATGCTGGGATTCCAATCATGACAATCAAAAATGTTTTCAAGCTGGGCACAGCGGCACATGCCTGTAATCCCAGTGACTTGGGAGACTGAGGCAGGACTGCAGGTTCAAAGCCAGCCTCAGCAACTTGGTGAGGCCCTGATCAACTTAGACGCTATCTCTAAAAATTAAAAAGGGCTGGGGATGTGACTCAGTGGTTAAGTGCCCTGGGTTCAATCCCTGGTACGTACACACATGTACACATTTCCAAATGTGGTCAAATGTCCCTGGCCTATTGGAGAGCACATCTCCAGTCTCTGGTGTGGACTCTGGCACCTCTGCCATGTAGCTGCTTGGTATCCCTCTAACTCTTGCAGGCCTTCTCCTCTAGCTGTGGCCCTTGGTGCCCCCATAGCTCCTCCTCTCCTCCAGCTATGGCTCTCATGAGTTCCCAAGCTACTCCTTCCTGGGACTCTTTGGGGGCCTGGCCCAGCAGTCTCAGCTGATGCTCACCCCAGGGTGCTTCTCTGGTCCCTTAACCTTGCTCACACCTCTTTATTTCTTCATTAAACTCTCTTCAATCACCCCTTTTGAACGGGCCATCTGTTCCCTGCTGGAAGGCTCACTGACAGAGCAGAGTTTTGGATCCAAACAGTCCTCCTGGATCGAGGCAGGCTTGGCAGCTGCCCCAACCTACTGCTTTGCTATATGATGTTGCTTCTCTTTTGAAATGCATTAGCCACACAGAAATGGTCTAGGACAGTGATTCATCAAACAGCCAATTCTCCATATGGAAGATGCACTGTCAGGAAAAAGGCCCCACTCTCATACTCCAGGGTAATGATTAAAACCGTCCAAATACATAACCAATGACTCGGTGTCATTGATCTGGGCCTGAATGGGATATGGGCAGCAAGCAGCTGGATGTATCATGGGCACCTTAGAAATAAGTCATTTGATTTCTTTGAAGCTTGATTTTCTGTTACTCTGAGGATGTGAGCTGGGAATGATTGTTACTTGAGAAGTGCAGAGAGGTGACAGGAGTGAAATGAAGTGCTTCTAGGGTTTTGCAAATACCTAGGTATGTGGGAAGTGACAATATTGATGATAATAACATTTATTTTACATGTAGCAGATGTTTTTAACTGATGTCATCTAATTTTAATCTTCAAAAGTTGGTACAATTTTTTCCTCATATTACAGATGGTGGGGAAAAAAAGACAGGGAGCATAAACTTCTTGATGTTATAAAGCTAATGAGTGGCAAAAGAAAGATGTGAACTCTGTGTTCATGCTCTCAACTGCTAGACATACTGCCTCTGACGGGCAGGGAACCTTATAGAGTTTTCTGGGTGACTGATTCTGCATTTCCACCTTGTTCTCCTGTGTGAATGGATAATCAATGGTTTTATCAGTAAGACAAATGCTTTATGAATGTGCATTGGGTGGTAGGCCCTGTTTGAAACTTCAGGGATAGGAGTAAATGAGATTAGGCTGCCCATCCTCATGGAACTTATAGTCTAGTGAAGAGATTATCAAATTCTTTCCATAAAGGGCTAGATAATAAATATTTGGGGGTTTGTGGACTATGTGATCCCTGTCACAGCTACTCAAATGTTCCATTAAAGCACAAAAACAGCTAGAGACAATATGTAAAAATATGAAAATGGCTTTATTCTAATAAACTTTATTTATAAACACTGAAACTTGAATTTGTGTAATTTTCCTATATCACAAAATATTTTAAAAGGTTTTTAAACCATTAAAAAGCAAAAACCCTACTTTGTGTACAACCAGAGGTATGAAAAATTGTGTTCTATATGTGTAATATGAATTGCAATGCATTCTGCTGTCATATATAACAAATTAAAATTTTGAAAAAATGAAAAAAAAGCTTCAATTGTCATAAACAACAACAAAAAAGCAAAAACCAATGTCATGGATCATACAAAACAACCCTCTGGGCAGCACTTGGCTTGCAAGCCACAATAAGCATACTCACCAACTAGTGGGATAGCCATAAAACACAATGACAGAGCAGAATAGTATTTACTTCTCAGGAGGGAGGGGGAGTGACAAGTTGGGAAGAGGGGACTCCTAGGATACCTGCCATGCTCTATTTCTCAATCTAGGGAGTGGTTACATGTTTACACCTCATGATTCAAGCTGTACATTCTAATTTGTGAACTTTTCTGTATGTTATACTTCAGTTAAAATGATTAAAAATGGCAAGCAGGGTAGTGTTAAAAATTACAGGAGGACATTGTTTTGGACTAAATATTAAAATATGTATTATTTATCCTGATTGCTGAATTTTTTGGTGCCCCCTTAAATTCTGCACCTGAGGCAGGTAGCTCACCCTGGTCCTTGGGCTAATGGACAAAAGCAGGAAGGAGGTAGAGTGACACAGCTGGGCCTTCAGGGAAACTGAGACAGCACAAAGGCCCCTCTTCAAACTGCCATAGAGTCAGAAAGATTTTAAATATGTCACTCAGAGTAAGAGGCATGAGTTTATCAGAGGGGATGGGAAAAGGTAAAAGGGGACACCCTCAAGGGAGAGAATGGGTCCTTTCCAAGAGGAAAGGAATTAAGCTTCTCCCGCCTTCCAATTTTATTGGGATCCCAGGGGAGTTTCCAGAAAGTTCTGCCCAGGTCCAACTCTTGCCTTTTGACTGACAGCAGGATGACATCAGGCTTTCAAGTCCCCACGCCTTAACAACTCTAGGTCCCTTTGGCCCATACTGACCAGTTTTAATTGGAACCTGTTCTTAAAAGATTTTATGGTTAGGGGAATTTTCCGTCTCTTCCCTTGTTCTGGGATCTAGTCTGTAAGAGTCACAAAAGTCCCTTCAGTGATACTTGTGCTCTTCTTATCAGCATTTCACGCCTGCGATCATCCTGTCAACTTAAGCCAGGCAGAGCTACAGGTGAATTGCTTTTTAGAAAACAAAGCTTACGGGGTCAGCAGATGGGCCCAGTTTACATTCTTTTGGGGAGTGGGGTGGAGCCCCTAACCTCCTGTTCTCCGCTCGCATCCCTGGGACAAACAACTCCCCCTGCCTCCCCCGACCCCCGTTTCCTCACCTATAATGGGGAAGGAAGAGGGGCGGGACAAGCTCTCAGGGTCTAATATTCTTCCTCGCCCGACCTGGACAGCACCCGGGGTTGAAGCGAAAGTAGCCGAAATTCAGGGCGGGAGCCTGCTTCCCGGCACTTCCCGACTCTGCGTCCCTCCAATGGGCGGGGAGGAGAGCTTAGAGCTGGAGTCCTGATTGGCTGAGGCTGACAAAACAGGAGGACGCGCTTCAGTAAGGCAGATGCGCGTTGCGTCATCAGTGAGCGACGAGGACCTTTAAGTGAAATAAACTCCTTTCTAATTGGCTCCCTCTTTCCAGAGAGACTGGAACAGCGGTGGGGGATTCGCTGTCCTCCAACTCTAGGCTTCCGGTATTTGGAGGGAGGGTGAAGATTGGGGAGAAACATCTGAAGTCTCTCGCGGGCCTGAAGTCCTGAGGGGCGGGACTTTGGCCGTAGTGGGTGGACCCTGGGGAAGGTCTCTCGTGGGAATTCTTTTGGGGAGTGGGTGGAGCCGCAACGCTGTGCTTTCCCAGAGTGTGAGGCGGGGCCAGTCGTGTGGGCGGGATCAGAAGTCGGACAGGGCGGGGTCAGGGGCGGAGTCAAGGGGGCGGGGCCAAGCCGACGCTGAGCGCGGGGCAGTCACAGGGAGCGGGTCCCAGCCATGGCTCCGCGCTGCTGGCGCTGGTGGCACTGGTTGGGGTGGCCACGAGTCCGATCACCTTCCGCTAGTAACTCCACGAGTAGGTGCAGGGCACTTTAGGCTGGATGGGAACCCGGGAGGCCTGGGAGCGCGAAGTGTAGGGGTCGCCGCTGAGCTGGGCTGAGCTGGAGAGGGGAGAGACTTAAGGAGTCCATTCATAGAGAAGTGAGGGGTGGTGTCGGGCAAATGGGGGCCTGCGTGGCGACATGTGAAGCCTCACGGATGTGACGGGGGTTAGCAAAGATTGAAAGGAGAGACCATGAGGTCCACGTGTGTGAGACGGGGTTGACACAGAGGTCTGTGTGGAGACAGGGAAATTTGAGGTGAAACAGGGTCTGTAGGAGCAATATCGAGTTCTAAGGAGAGAGGGGAGTTAAAAGAAGCAAGAGAGAGGGCTTGTGGGGAGCTCCCCACGGGTGGGCGGGGTTGGGATGTTATGGAGTCAGTGGGAAGATGTGGGATAATAGCTGATTGGGTAGGGAACTCTGTAAGAAAAATGAAAAAGTTCTGGGCAGGGAAGCTTCAGGGGCCATGAGGATTGTGGACAGGACATAGGTTCATGGGCAAGGTGTGGGTATCTGGATAAAGACACAGCCTTTGGGGATTCAGATGAAGTGAGGAACCCTGTAAATGCCAAAGCTTTGAAAAAAAGGAGAAGGAAGGTTCAGGGAAGGGTGAAGCTCTGCAAGATGCATCTCCTGACAGACTCAACTGAAGTTGGTTTGGGATTAGAGTGTTTGATTTGACCTTGCTCCCCTTCTCTGCCCAGACTCAGGCTTCTACCGGCATTTCTCTGCACAGAAGAATCCCCAGATCTGTGTGGTGGGCAGTGGTCCAGCTGGCTTCTACACGGCCCAACACCTGCTAAAGGTAAGCCACTTCTTCAGGCTTCATCCCTGTAATTCATTCACCTGTCGCTCCATCCCAAGGGCAAGCTCTACCCCTTTTTGGGTTTGCCTGATGAGGAAGAGGCTCCCAGCCCACCTAGGATGTATATTTTTACTTGTTTTCTTACCTAGAGCTGGGGAGTCCCACCTAGGTCCTCAACTATGAGAGAAGTGTGTTTTCCCTATGGTTGGTTGTCAGTGGCTGATGGGCAGCTGTGCTTCCTTGGCCGAGCACTCTAAGGAGCTTATGCAGCCCTCCAGATTGGCTGTCTTCTCCTCATCTTTTCTCTTCCTTGTCTCCAGTCTGTCTCTGACAGCCTGCATTTCCAGGCACCTTCTTCTCCCAGCTTTCTGTAATTTTGTCCAATTTGCTGTGCCCTCCTCACCCACAGCTCCAGTCCTCCTGCTGCCTGGCTCCTCCCCCCACTACAGGCCAAGGTCTCAAGGCTTTCAGTATCGGCCAAGGCTACCAGATACACTAGAGCAGGGGGAGACCTAGGTTAACTGAGATGAGTCAGTAGCCTAGGTTTGGAGGAACTTGGAGTGTCTGTGGAGAGACAGAAGGAAGGATGAATATATTATATACAATGCATATTAAGAAAGATAGGGTGGCTTTGGGATTAGATAGGGTGGCCCACTGTCCTGATTTGCCTGGGACAAGGGATTTTCACTGCTGAAACTAGGAAAGGTCTCATGGAGACCAGGATGAACTGGTCACTGTTGAAGTGGCCTACACATGCTTCCCAAGCAACATGGGTGACAGAGCAAGTTAAGTGATACAAGCAGAGTGAGCCAGGCCAGGTGGGTCAACAAGAAGCTCTTTCCTACCAGGTGTGGTGGCACATGCCCATAGTTCCAGCAACTTAGGCTGAGTCAGGAGGATCCAAGTTTGAGGCCAATGTGGACAACTTAGTGGGATCCTGTTTCAAAATAAAATTGAAGAAAAAAGTGAGGGGCAGGGGATATAGCTCAGTGATAGGTGTATGGTGCATTTGAGTTGCACTGAAGGCCACTGGCTATGGGAAGGGCCTCTGGTGTGTGAGGAGTCAGCCTGGAATGCAAGGCCATGGGTGCAGGAGGACAGCCTGGGCTCTGGGATGGAGGCCAGGGGGCTCATACCATCTGGGGGACCACAGAGCCCCTCCCATTTTTTGTGGTACTGGGTATCAAACCTGGGCCTCTGCAGGCTGGGCAAGCACTCCTACTAACTATACCCCCGGCCCAGAACATCATTTTAAATTTCAGTTGTACTTGCTGTTTGCAGGGTAGACATAGGTAGGACTGGGATAATGAAAAGGGATCAGAAAGAGATGAGCAAAGAGACCCAGGGGCTAGCTCTGGGTGGATGGGGTGAAAGGAAGCATAGGAGCAGAAGGGGAGACACTTGGGACAACAGTATGGTTTTATCTCAATGACTTCAGGATGTCTGCAGTGGGTAAGACAGCCTAGGGTCTCAGGTTTAGAGCTTGGAGAGAGGTCTGGGCAGAAGAGGGAGAGGGAGAAGGAAAGAGAGAGATCCATAATTTGAGATCAGGAAGGAGTCAGTAAAACTGCCCCAGAACTTGGGGAAAGGAGGGTCTCAGACCAGAAGCACCTCCAAAAGTGTCCTTGTTAGAGGGAGAATAGAGGAAAGGGGAACCAAGAAGAAGCAGCCAGAGGGATGGGGGGAACTATGAGGGTAAGGGAGGGGGTTTCCTGGAGGATGGGGTTGGCCAGGTGAGATAAGGGGTGTTATGAAGGTGACCTTGGAGAGAGCCTTCTTACCCAAACAAAGAAAAGCACAGAAGATAAAGACAGCTGGGTTGTGTCATGTCAGGACTTGACTGCCAGGCTGAGCAGTTTGAACTGTTCCATGGCAACAGGCAGCAAAGGAAGGTTTTGGAGCAAAAGACAGGTAACAACAGTGGTAGTGATAGTAATGATAGTTTACGTTGATTGAATGCCCTTGTCGGGCCAGCCTTGGCCAAGAGCTTCAGGACTTACTCATTTTACCTTGAGCCTGACACAGAAGGGATGTTCTATTGTACAGAGAAATTAGAAAACTTTCTCTGTGGCACAGAGCCAGTTAGTGGTGGCCATGGCTGTGGGCAGGCAGTGGAGTGGAGGAAAGAGGGGATTTCGCAAAGCTGAGGCACTGAGGGCAGGAGCTCCTAGGCCTTTCATTCCGTTGAATCAGGAGGTACTACAGGAAGTGTCTATGTGGGAGTGCAAGCCAGGGTGTCTTCCATAGGAGCCCCATTGCTGTACCCCAGATGATTTGTGGCCAAGATGTCTCACCATCTTGACCTCCTGATGCTTCTCAGTTTAGAGGAAGAACCTGAGACCTAGGAGGTCCTGGGACTTGCCAGGCTCATGCTGCCCAGTCCCAGCTTATCTGCCCAGTCCCAGCTCTGTGCCATCCCTATAGCCCCTCAGGATGCCACAGGAGGACAGGCAATGTGGAACTTCTGTTAGAATGAAACTGTTTTCTAAGACTGGAAATAAGTTCATTTCTACCTCCTTCTCCCCTGCCCATGCCCCTGCTATATCCCCATTTCCTATCTTGTTGGTCCCTGTTCCAATGGGATGACATTGGAGACTAGAGCTAAGGGTAGGTATGAACTTAAAAGGGTGGTTGGGTAGTGTGGCACATACCTCTAATCTCAGCTTCTTGGGAAGCTAAGGCAGAAGGATCACAGATTTGAGGACCTGTCTCAAAATATAAAAAGGGCTGAGGATGTAGCTCAGTGGTGAAGCTGCCCCTGGGTTCAACCCCTAAAACCATTTAAAAAAAAAAAATAAAGATTTTCAAAAGGTGATTCTGAAGTCATGAGACCTGCTGAGTATTTCTAGAAGTATCAGAGGGTCGGAGGGCAAGGCTGATCTGACTTGAGTAGGTGATGCTCCTCTGATACTAAACTCCATGGAGGGGAAGTTTCAGCTCTCCTTATTTTGCCACATTTCTCACAATATCATGGCTGGCTATCCTTCCTGAGGTCTGACCTCAGCCTGTCTTGCTGCTCGTTCTGCCCCATACCCTTTGTTGGGCTCTCTGGGCAGAAGAGGAGACAAGGGGCACTCTTTCTTCTCATAGATAGTCAAAGCCTCTTTGTGTTTTCTGCTCTCTGAGCTGAGCTCTCCTGCTCTGTCTGGGGAAGGGAGGGCCCAAGGGGTCCCTGCTTTTCCCTCCACCCTCCCAAATGTGCCTTCTCTCCCAGCACCACACCCAGGCCCATGTGGACATCTATGAGAAGCAGCTTGTGCCCTTCGGCCTAGTGCGGTTTGGTGTGGCACCTGACCATCCCGAGGTGAAGGTGGGTCTCTCTGAGTATTGAGGGTGGTGTTTGGAGACACTAGTCCAGACAAGGAGGTCAAGGAGGCTCCCTGGCTGGATAGAATGACCCTAGGCCCCCTGTGATGGTTCAACCCAGGCAGGCGTGAGGGTGACACTGGGTCCCTGGAGCTGCCTCAACCTCTAATCCCTCCCTCTTGGGGGCTTACTGGCAGAATGTCATCAACACCTTCACCCAGACTGCCCGATCGGATCGCTGTGCCTTCAGGGGAAATGTGGTGGTGGGCAAAGATGTGACAGTGCCTGAGCTGCAGGGTGCCTACCACGCGGTGGTGCTGGTGAGTGTGAGGGTCCTGGCGGGGAGACTGTGGCTGGAGGATGGTAGCTGAGGCACGATGGGGCAGGGCTGAGGCCAGGATGGAAGCTCCTGAAGGGATCCCTGGGGACCAGGTGGGGCTGCCTGGCCCTGTGGTGCTGGTGCTGAGGGCTCTGGGCCTTGGGCCTGTGATCTTTCCTCAGAGTTATGGGGCAGAGGACCACCAGAGACTGGAGATTCCCGGTGAGGAGCTGCCTGGTGTCTGCTCGGCCAGGGCCTTTGTGGGCTGGTACAATGGGCTTCCTGAGAACCGGGAGGTGAGTTTGGGGAGTACTCCTGCTGCCGCTTCCTCCCCAGCCCTTGCAGGGCCAGGGAAGCCCTCAGAGGCCAGAGCTGGGGGAAGAGGCAGTGAGGAGTGAGATGAGGAGGTGGGAGAGATGGACTGACAGGCATGGCAGGTCAGCCATGGAGGGACTCTGGGCAGATTTGGGGACAGCTGGGGGAGAAGGGGCCCCACCTGATGCTCAAGTAGGATGGACTTTCAGAGCTGGAACTGGGCATGAGGTGTCTGCAAATGAGATTAGCCTGACTAGAGCTAAGGCTAGGGGCACACTATAAGACCTTTTTCCTGCAGCTGGCACCAGATCTGAGCTGTGACACAGCCGTGATCCTGGGGCAGGGGAATGTGGCTCTGGATGTAGCCCGGATCCTGCTGACCCCACATGAGCACCTGGAGGTGAGTGGTAGGTCAGCTGCTGCAGGTGAAGGCACACTGAGGGGAGGGTACCCTGCTTGCAGGGATGAGGCCTCCTCCCTGAAGCCCAGCTCAGCACCTGTTTCCTCAGGTGCCCAGCCAGGCAGAGGCCTCTGGAAGGCAGCCCTGTGAGCTTCATCTTGTATCATTTCCCCTTCACCTTCAGCATCTCTGGTTCAAGGGCTTTTTTTCCTTTTTTTAAGCTTAAGTGTGCAATAGGACCTTTGCACACACTGTCCCTCTTGCTTGGAAGATTCTGGCTCATCTCCTGTCAATTGTGAAAGTTCATTGGCTTAGTTATTCCTGCCACCAGGAAGCCTTCCAGGATCTCCATGAATAGGTCCACTTCCTCTGTAATATCTTTTTCTCACAGATCAGTCTACTTTTTTTTTTTTTTTTTTTGGTACTGGGGATTGAATCCAGGGGCACTTAACCACTGAGCCCTTTTATTTTAAGACAGGGCCTTGCTAAGTGGCTTAGGGCCTTGCTAAGTTGCTGAGGCTGGCTTTGAACTCGTAATCCTCCTGCCTCATCCTCCTAAGCCACTGGGACTACAGGTGTGTGCCACTGTGCCTGGCAGATCAGTCTACTTCTGTTTCACGTATAGCATATTGTCAGCACTGCAGTTTCACACTCATTGATGAGATTTGATGAATATTTCTCTCTTCACCAAATAAGAAGCTCTGTGAAGGCCAGAACCATGTCTGTTTTGTTCACATAGACTGACCTTGCCTAGTGCTGGGCACATGGTAAACTCTCAGTACTTGGTCCTTGAGAGTCAGGGTTTGCTGCTAGTTGGAGCCATCTGCAGAGTTTGCAGTAGTGCTTCATCTGACCACCAGGGGGGAGCAGTGGTTCAGTTTTGGGCTGCCAGCTTTCTGCTCAGAGTTTAGGACATGACCAAATGGAGAGTCCCCTTCTCCAGGTTGGTGCCCAATGATTTCAAGGACCTCCTTTTGTGCTAGAAAACAGACATCACAGAAGCTGCCCTGGGAGTGCTGAGGCAGAGTCAGGTGAAGACTGTGTGGATAGTGGGCCGGCGTGGACCCCTGCAAGTGGCCTTTACCATTAAGGTACAGGGGTCAGATGAGGAGGGGCCAGGGTCCCAGATAGAGGATCTTCCCTTGGGGGATGGGGTGGCTCAGCCCCTGGGAGTGCTGCTGCCTGGGATAGAACAGGGCCCCCAGGGCCATGTGCTTTCCCCCCTCCTGGACTGGACTTGGGTGGGCTCAGGAGTGGACATGCTCAGGGCCTGACCTCCTCTCCACTCCCCACTCCCCACCTTCAAGGAGCTTCGAGAGATGATTCATTTGCCAGGAACCTGGCCCATTTTGGATCCTGCGGATTTCTTGGGCCTCCAGGACAGAATCAAGGGTGAGGGGCCCTGGCCTGGCCCCCGGCTCACAAGGGAGGGATGGCTTAGGTCAAAGAAGGCTTGCGGGAGGACTCAGGGGGTGGGACAATCCTAAATGTTCTGCATTGCTGACAGAGGTTCCCCGTCCGAGGAAGCGGCTGATGGAACTGCTGCTTCAAACTGCCACAGAGAAGCCCGGGGCGGGGGCTGCCCGCCAGGCATTGGCCACCCGTGCCTGGGGCCTCCGCTTTTTCCGAAGCCCCCAGCAGGTGCTGCCCTCTCCAGATGGGCGACGGGCAGCAGGCATCCGCCTAGCGGTAACCAGACTGGAGGTGAGTCTCACGCTACCAAGGACCCCTCCATTCTAGGCCTGCCCATCCAGCCTGCTGTTGCTTGCACTCTCCCCAACAGGGTGTCGGTGAGGCCACCCAGGCAGTGCCCACAGGAGACACGGAGGACCTCCCTTGCGGGCTGGTACTCAGCAGCGTTGGGTATAAGAGCCGCCCCATTGACCCCAGTGTGCCTTTTGACTCCAAACTTGGGATCATCCCCAATGTAGAGGGCCGGGTTGTGGGTGTGCCAGGTGAGAGGGTATGGGAAGACTGGGTACCTAATTATGGTGGGGAGCTGGAAGGCCAAAGTCCCCAGGGCCACTCATTCATCTAGTGACACACTATGAGAACCTGCTCTGAGGCAGACCCTGTCCCAGGATCCAGCCCACCCTGGCCCTAGAAGGAGTTCCCAAGCACTAGCACATGTTGTCATTATGTCCTTCAGTAAACCTTCACCAAGGCCTGTTCTGGGCTGGGCCTGTGCTCAGTGCTAGGGTTAGAGATGAGCGCCCCCATCCTCAGCTTCCAGTCTAAATACCC
Source organism: Callospermophilus lateralis (assembly GCF_048772815.1). NCBI lineage: Eukaryota > Metazoa > Chordata > Mammalia > Rodentia > Sciuridae > Callospermophilus > Callospermophilus lateralis. Next base: position 6,301,248 of record NC_135315.1, read on the forward strand.
ATGTGCATTCATCCAGTAACATTTACTAAAGGCCTCTGGACTGGGGGTGGACAGGCCCTAGGGATGAGGGGGTAGCATGGCAAAAACAGGTTGAAAAGAATTCAAGGTGGTAGACTAGTGGTCATAATGGGCCCAGCTGGTGGGTCTTCTGGGGGACTTGGTCGTATATCTGTGTGTGCACATGCATATAGGTTGGGACACAGGCTTGTCCAGCAGTGTCCAGCCATGTCCCCTTCCTTTGTTGCCCCATTCAGGCCTCTACTGCAGTGGCTGGGTGAAGAGGGGACCCACAGGTGTCATTACCACTACTATGACGGACAGCTTCCTCACTAGCCAGATGCTGCTGCAGGACCTGAAGGCCGGGCTGCTGCCCTCAGGCCCCAGGCCAGGCTTCGCAGCCATCCAAGCCCTGCTGAGCAGCCGAGGTCTGGGCCCCAATGCTGAGATTTGGGGAGTGGGAGGATGGCTTCTCTTTGGGCTTCTCTTTCTGGGAGGAGGGTCCTCTGGAGGGGATAATATTGACTTATCTTTCCTCTACTTCAGGTGTCCGACCAGTCTCTTTCTCAGATTGGGAAAAGCTGGATGCTGAGGAGGTTTCCCGGGGACAGGGTGCTGGGAAGCCTCGGGAGAAGTTGGTGGATCCTCATGAGATGCTGAGGCTTCTGGGGCACTGAGCCTGGATCCCAGTCCCTATCAGGAAAAGGAAGAGCACTGTGCAGGGAGGAGGGGCATGAGTCAGTCTGAGCCAGACTCTTCCCCAGCTATAGCACCACCTGCCCGGGCTTGGGGGCTTGGCTGGCCCTTTTCCAGGGGTCTCTGAGTACCGCCTCCTATGAAGTTGTCCTTGCCAGTGTGGGTTTAGGAGGTAACCTAGTGTTAGGTGGGGTGCAGGCCCATCCCACCTCCTCCCACCTCTCTGCTGCTGGATTTTGGGGGGCTACTTGATCAGGAACATGATGGAAATAAAGCAGTTACAACCAAGGGCCATGGTTGATGGGACTATTTCTTTAAGAGACTGGGGTACGGTTCTGGCTGCAGCCTGCTTGTGGTCACCAGGTGACACTGGGGAAGCAGCTCCCTGGTCAGGGACCTCTTAGGCTGGGTTTGGTGGTCAGGCCTGGCATGCCTGTGTGCTCCCCTCTGATCTTGGTTCCACTACTGTGGTCTTCCCTATTATTCCCACGTTTTGGTCATCCCTGGCCAGTGCCAGGTCTACCCTGCCCTGCTGGCCCTGCTCCCTGGTGCCTTCCCTGGTTAGCCCCAGGACAACTGAGATACTGAGATGAGGAAAAGGGTGGGAGTGGGAATTGGGCAGCGACTTGCTCCAGGTCCCTCCCACTGGCCCAGCAGGTCTGGCCTGGATCCCTAGTCTCTCGGCAGGCTCTCTGTGCCTTCCGGCCTCTGTCCGTTTCCAGCCAGATCCACGATTCTTTTTAAAAATAGTTCCTGGATTATTTCAATTTACAGTGTTTTATGGCAGCTCCAAGATGTTGGCCTCACTTTATAAACTGAGGGGCCCTCGAAATTAACTGGCCCAAGGTCACACAGCTAGCGAACTGAGGGCTAAACCCAGGGCTCAGGGCAAGCTGGTGTTTTCTCCATAGCCGCACTTGCCTCTGGATATCGGGTCTGGGGACATAGTCCCAAAGAGGGGAGAGAGGACCTGGGCACCCGGCGGGCCGGCAGGGAGGGGCCTGGAGGGGCCCGGAGGGGCGCGGGCGGCGGGCCGGGGCGGGGCGGAGGCGGCGGGTGGCGGCGAGCGCTCCGCCACAGTCGGCTGGCGAGCCCTGGGAGCCGGAGGCGCAGCCCAGTCCGGGACGGACCCCGGCGCCCAGAGGGTCTTGGGCTGGGCGCGGGGGCCGGCGGGACTCACCTGCCAGGCCGCGCTGCGGGCACTGGTCCCGCCGCACCGGGCTCAGGCGCCCGCCGAGCTAGCAGCGAGCGCGCCAACGCGCGGGGGCCGTGGCGCCAGGACAGGCACCGCGCGGGAGGCGGTCGGCGCGGGCTCTGGGCGCGGGCGCAGCGCCCCTTCCCCCGGTGAGTGGCTGCCAGGGGCGCGGCGAGCCGGGGGCGCCAACTTCGCCGCCAACTTGGGGCTGGACTCCGGCGCCGCGCGGGCAAGGACGGCGGAGACAGACGCGGGACACCCACGGAGAGTCCGACAGCGCAGGGAGCCAGGGAGGGGCCACCGGGGGACAGGGACCCTCGGGATCGGGGCCTGGGGTTTGGACCCTGGCGGGCGGGCGGCGAAAAGGCGAGGAAGACAGGCCGAGGAGACGGCGGACGCCAGGGAAGGACGCGGGCCAAGCTCCCAAGACGTTCGTCCCCGGGGTCTCCGAGCCCTCCTCCCCTTCTCCTAGCGTCGCGGTACCGGCGGGCAGTGAGTGGTGTGGGGATATGTCAGTCTGGGCTGCAGAGTCCTCCAACTGTTGCTGCTGGAAGCCTCTGGGGCGAGGAGTCGGGTGGGGGCCGGGACCTGGGGCTGAGACGGGGTTCGACTAGAGTGAGGGGGCTGGAGAGGGCGAAAGGGGCTGTGGCGGCTTCGGGAGCCCATTCCTCTGGTTTCCCCATGTCTATGGGGCATCTACCTTCCATTGTGGGACCCTTAACCCCCTGTGATCCCCCTAGGCCCTCCCCTCTCAGCTCTCCCTCTTCTCTGCCCTCAGAGAATCAGAGTGGGCTTCTGATGTGGTGGCACCTTCCAAAAACCAACCCTGATCCCTGGAGGACACAGGCTAGGAGGACTCAAAAAGAGCGGTGGCATAAGAGGGGTCTGGAGAGCCTGAGCCGGGCTGCCTGAGCCCTGGCCGCAGCACCAGCCCACGTTGTTCCCCGGGGGATTGCTCTCAACCAGGATCCCCGACGGCTGGGAGGGGAAGTCTGAGCTTCCTGATGCCAAAGGCGGTGGGTACCTAAGCCTAGGATGGCAAGGCCAGGACCTGTGAAGGCACCGGCAGGCACCTTGCAGTCTGAAAATTCCCAGAGGTGTGGGAATTTTGAAGGGTACTTCAAAGGTCCTGATGGGTGAGTGGGCCAGAGGACCCCTGGGCCTGATGCTCAATCCATTTGTCCATCGGGTACCCTGCCCTGCTAGCCCAAGGAGACTTAGCACTCAGTCCCCCAGCCCTTGGATGGAGGCCTCATCCTCCATCCTGACCCTGGCCATGGGAAAATCAAGGAAAGGAGCTTATTTGAAGAGGGTGCCATCGTACTGGCTCTATTTCTGAACCGGTCCAGTTCCTAAATGTACCAGTGGCTCTAAACCTGTTTCTAAATTCGGAAGAGTAGGAATGTGAAAGGGACAGGTAGGCAGTAAACCGGACTCCTGTGTTCGCTCCGGCCCCAGGGCGTCCTGGGCTGGGACCTGGCCCACAGCGCCGTCTCCAGGTCTGCTCGCCACCCCCATCGTGGGGCTTGAGGTGGAGACCCAGCCCGGGGCACTGGGCTGGGGACCCTAAGGGCCAGGGACACCCACAAGGGGTAGGGGAGAGGCAGGGGGCGCCGAGTGCGTGGTGCCCAGTTTGGCCGCCAGGAGGCGTGGCGCGGGTCCCCGCTCCGGGAGTCACCGCCGGCGCCGCCGCATCGCGAGTGTCCTTGAGCCGCGGGTGACAGTGGCTCTCGCCGCTTGCGCCCCCTCCTCCCGCAGGGGCAGCCTGATGCCACGTTTCCTATGAATTATTTATCGCCGGCCTAAAAATACCCCGAACTTCACAGCCCGAGTGTAAGATTCCTGCCGAGGGGAGGGGGCGGGGTGCCCCCGGGGGCAGAGCGGGATCAGCCGGGAGGGGGCAGTTAGTCTTGGAGCAGCCAGAACTAGGTGCCCCAACAGTGGGGGCAAGATGGAGGGCCAGGCTCTCTCCTGGCGTCTGGGTTCAGATTTGAGCCAGGCAGAAGCGAGCCAGGGAGGGAGGGAGGGAAACCCGACGGCAACGGAGGGGCTTCCCCGCAAGGGCATTGGGTCCAGTGGGCAGGGCCTCTGTACTGGGAGGAATGAGCACCGCGGATGGGTGGGGCCACCTCCTGGGGCCAGAGCTCCAGGCCTTTGAGAGGGGGAAGCCTTCAGTGTCCGCTGTGTGAGTGTGAGTACGTGAGGGTGTGTGGTGTGTGGGTGTGAGGGTGTGTGGGGGTGTGGGGGTGTGGGCGTGCGTGTGCACATCCTTTTCGGAGAGCCTGTACGAGGTATGGGGAGCCAGGAGAAGGGCAGGGATCTAGCATGTGGAAGCCTCAGGTAGGTCCCAGAGGACTACCTTTGCCACCCTCTGCCCAGGGTTTTTAGGATACAGTGTTCAGCAAACATTAGTGGCCCTTAAGGAAAGGGGTGAGACCCAGAGTGGGTGGGCAGAGAGTCCCTGGGACAAGCCTCTGTCCTCCAGGAGCCCTCAGTCTACCTGCCATTGCAGAGGCCAAGCTCAGAGATCCCAATCTGGAGAGGACCCAAAGGTTGTGTCTTCTCCCTCTAGGTCCAGCGCCTGATGGATCAAGGAAGGCAGGCACTGGCAGGAGCAAGATTTGAGTTGGGCTCTGAAAGACAGTGGAGTTTTGTCAGGAAGAAGACACTCCTGCCCAGGGAAGAGCAGGAACCAGGGCCTGGAGATGAGAACAGTGTGGGCTGTGGCCACTGGGCTGGCAGAGTTGAGGGGTCCATGAGGGGGAAGACAGTAGGTTGGGGTCAGGGTGTGGGGGACACTGTGCCTGAGACTAAGCTGTTTGGACTTCATTTGTGGGCACCGGGAGACAGTTGTCCTACTTGAGGAGGCACACAGGGGCCAGAGGAGAGTTTTGGCAGCCCAGTGGCACAGGCAGGTGGGTGGGAGGGAGGTGGAGAGGGGAGGTGGGAGGCTGGGGGAGGAGTGGCTGGGCTAGTGGTGGCATGCCACTGGGCATGGCGGCCACCTGGTGAGGAGACTGGAGCCCAAGCCTGCTTGAATCTGTCTGCCCGTTGCTTTGTGGGGCGCAGAGAGTTGCCTGACGCCAGCTGTCCCTCATTTGAGACCCTCTGGCTAGAGGCACAACCTCCTTCCACTTCTCCTCTTCTCTGTTCCCCCCAGGAGGACATCTTGGAGAGGGGTTCTGGGGGCAGTGCCCCTTTAGGGTTAGGAGAGGACCTGAACCCTTTCTATAGATCACACTGTCTGAGAGAAATAAATAGGAGCACCGGTGTCATTTTAAAGTTTCTTATAGCCATATTTTCAAAAGTAAAAAAAAAGACAGGTGAAATTAATTTTAATAGTGTATTTTGTTTAATTCAATATATCCAAATGTTATTTCAACATGTAATCAATGTAAGACCATCAATGAGGTGGCTTTCAATTTTATGCTCTCTCCATACGCAGTGTGTATTTCACACTGACAACGTGCTGGGTTTGGATGAGAAACATTTCAGTACTCTACAGTTGCCTGGGGCTGGGGATACCTTATTGGCCAGCACAAATTGAGGACTGAGAGCTCATTGTTGGGAGGTGGAAGTGGCAGGAGGGTTGAGGCTTCCTGAAAGCAGGCTACCTGTAGGGACTAGAGGTGTGGGCAGAGATGAGCACACTGGCCTTGTTAAGAAACAGAGAGCATGACAGCACGTGTGTGTGTGTGTGTGTGTGTGTGTGTGTGTGTGTGGTGCTGGGGATGGAACCCAGGACCTTACCCATGCTAGGCAAGTGCTCCACCACTGAGGGCTGACAGTGCCCTTTGCTGTCATGATTTTGCAATCCCAGATTGGTGTTAGCTTCAGCTACTACTAAGAATGTAAGATCCCATCCCAGACTCAAACAGGTCTCCAGACTGACATTTTCGTTAGTGCACCAGGAAACTGTACACATGGGAGATTTCAAGGGCACCAACATGAACCCAGTTTCCCTCCCGTGTCCCAAGTCATATCTTCCTAGCCTGAAATTCTACCACGAGGTGTTTTAGCTTAAAGCTCTGACTGTCGTTAAACTACATCTCCCTGGGGAATGATAATGCTTTGAGCTATTATCAGTCCCTTTTACCTTCATGTGCATGAGCTCGGGATCCGAAGCTAAGAGAAGGTCTTGCTGGGGAGGCAGAACTTGGGGAGAGAAGGGAGGGCAGGGTATGGTGGGAAGGAAGGAAGTTTAGAAAAAAAGAGGCTGGAGGGGCTAACAGCAGACCTGCTTGCTGGTTCTCCAGGTTGGACTCGGAGTTCCTGGAGGGCAGGGTCCACGTCTTACCCATATTGAAATTCTACCACTCAGTGTGGAGCACTGTGCCCGTGTCACATTTCTGAACTAAGAGTCCCTTTGTGGTCTCCATTGGAGTGATCTGGTTGGCAACCCTGAAGAAAAGGGGTTTCCAGAATGTTCCTCCGTGGTCCTTGCACTTCTCCTCCTCCTGTCTCCTTTAGAGAGAGCTGGAGGCCCAGGTCAGCCCTTGTGTCGATGCTGGGTGAGAAACTAGACTCTGGACAAAAGGAAGAGAGAAACTTGGTGGTGGGCAAGCAGCAGGTGGCCCTGGAGGACAGCTGGCGTCTGTGCCGCCGTGTCCTCAAGCCCCATTCTGAAGGAAATCTGACTTTCAAACGTGGTTTCTGGGGTTTTGTAGCAGCTTTTTTTTTTTTTTTAAGCTGCATTTTTGTTACAAAGATGTGCAAATTCTGTACGGGCACCTACCCTTCAGCACCCTCGGTTCAGAAGTTGTTAGTGCAGGAGAGGAGGAGTGGTCACAGCGGGGCCTGGTAGGCAGGGGAAGGGGGAGCTCTGTCACAGGCCCCCTGGGATTCACATGACTCTCCACAGCTTGGCTCTTGGTCCTGATCCCAATGACTATGGGCAGCTGGCGAGTGTGCCAGGCCCTTGGGCTAGGTGAAGAAGGCCCTGCATGCACACCCGTGATGCACTGGGAAGCAATTTGTGTGTAAGATGCCTTGGGGTCTCAGGTGCCCCTGCCCTGAACACTCAGTGCCACCACACTCATTCTGGGGACAGCTGCTCCCAACTGAACCCACGGTGGGAAGGGTAGTGATGATGTCTGATGTCCAGGAGGAGGGCTCCAGGTAGAGTCACACAGGGGAGGGCCCCGGGGCTGGCTCCAAGGAAGCAGAACTCTGAGCAGCTGCAGCGTCGTGGTAAGGGACAGATGGAAGATCCAGTTTGGGCTTCAGGGAGGACGGGAGTGGGACATGGGGGTGTCACAGGGCTGCCTGCCTTCACCCAGTTGAGGGGCTGTCATCTAAAGGATATGATTGCTAACGATAGCCCATAGTGTATTATCACATGTAAGCCCTCACTGCTGTGATTAGCTCAGGCAAGAAAACATGGCTCAGAGAGGCTAAGTGACTATATCAAGATCACACAGCTAGTAAATGGCAGAAGTGGGACTTGAACACTTCTGATTCAGATCCATGCTCTGAACATCAGACTAGCATTTTCAGTGCATCTTGCTAGGGCAGAGCCCCAATGGCTGGGCTTTAGAAGGCCTATAGGGGGCTGGAACGCCAGGCCCACCCTCATCGCCCCTGGGCTCTCCCTGATCAGAGGTTGTCAGGGAAGTGGTGGAGGTGAAGTTGCTGGCAGAGCCAAGCCCCGGGCAGCTGGAAGGGGGAGCTCCGTCAGAGGCCTCTTGGGACTCATATTACTCTCTGCAGCTTGGCTCTTGGTCCCACTCCAAAATGACCATGAGTAGCAGGGACTCCTTTCTTACCAGGGGTGTTGTTCAATGGTAGGATGGAGGGTGACAAGCCCCTGTCCTGGCTCTTGTCCCAGCCCTGTCCCTCTGGGGATGCTCAGCTAACTGCTGTCTCTTTCTCTGTGTCTGTCTTTGTCTGTCTGTCTGTACCTCTCTTTATGGAGGGAGGTGTGCCCCTCTTCTCTTTCCTTTTTGGATGCGTCCTCTGACCCTCACATCGTGTCTGTCTGTCCATCTGCCTCTCTCTGTGCATGTCCTGGTCTCTCCACAGGACCCTCTGGTGGACATGGGTGGGGCCCTGGGGCCAGCCCTGCTGCTCACCTCGCTCCTTGGTGCCTGGGCAGGGTCCGGCTTGGGGCAGGGCCAGCAGGCTATGACAGTGGCCGTGGTGTTTGGCAGCTCAGAGCCGCCGCAGGCCCAGGCCCGTATCCGCCTCACCCCCCAGAACTTCTTGGACCTGCCTCTGGAGATACAGCCGCTCACCGTGGGAGTCAACAGCACCAACCCCAGCAGCCTTCTCACCCAGATCTGTGGGCTCCTGGGTGCTGCCCGGGTCCACGGCATCGTCTTTGAGGACAATGTGGGTACCGAGGCAGTGGCCCAGCTCCTGGACTTCGTCTCCTCCCAGACTCACGCGCCCATCCTCAGCATCAGCGGGGGCTCCACTGTGGTCCTCACCCCCAAGGTGCTGTCTGATCTCTTGTGCCTTCCTCCCTTCCAGCATGGGACTGGGGACCAGGGCTGAATCTGGAGTGGGAAGGGGTAAAGTCCTGGAGGCCAGGACTGGATGGGGTTGGCAAGGAGGTGACTGAGGGAGTCGGGAGACTCTGGAAGGGTAGTCCACGTTCCAGAGGATCAACTTTCTGGGCTGCTGTCCCATTTGTGTCTGGATGAGGGTGGGCAGTGGCTGCCCTGTCTGGTCGGCTGCCTGCCTCTCAGCCCTCCCCTGTCTGGCTCCAGATGGGGGCGGCAGGGATCTGACGAAGTGCCCCACTGGGCAATTGAAGTTACCCTCGGGGATAGCATTCCAGGGACAAGTCACTGTCCAGGTCAATGTCCTCACAAATGCGCTGTCGCTGTCCTCGCAGTTTCCTGGGGAGAACATGTAAGCACACATGCATCTGCAGTCTCTACCAGGGACAGTGTCCTGGAGAAAAAACATGGGATATTGTGAGGGAAGGGATGCTCAGGAGGCCCCTGTTTGAACAGTCTTGGCCAGGGAAGGTCCCTTAAAAAGTGATGTCCACACTGAGACCTGGAGGCTGAGGGGAGTTGGTCGCAGGAGCAGAGGTGAAGCTCAGAGCTTTGGAGGAGCCGAGAGAAGCCTGGAGGAAGAGGGGTCCAGGTCACAGGGGCTGGCATTTGGCCCACTGTATTGGGCCGCCAAAGGTACTGAGGGAAGAGGCTGATCTGATTTGCCTTCGTTTTATATTATGGAGAATTTTGAGTATACACATGAGTCTAATGAATCCCCATTTACCTCTCACCCACCTTGGCCAGCCCACCCCAGACTCTCTCCCAACCACTCTCTCTCTTCTGGGTTAAAGTGAAGCAAAGCCCAGACATCTTATGATTCCATCTATAAGCATTTTGGTTTGTATCTCTAGCAGATAACGGCTCTAAAAAAATAAAACTGCCATACATTATCATGTCTAAAAATTAATAAAAGTTCCTTAACATCACCAAATATCCAGCCAGTGTTCACACCTCCCCATTGTCTCATAAATGTCATAAATGTTTATTTTTAAGTCAGTCTGCTTGAATCAGAAGCCAAATTGGGTTCACACATGGGGATTGGTGGATATGGCTTCTAAATCTCAACCTCTAGGCTCCTCCTTCATCTCTCCCTCTCCCTTTTAACTGCAAGTCTGGGGGGAAAAACTGGATTGCTTGGCCTGTAGTTCCCCGTTTGTTTTTTAAAAATATTGGCACTGTGGCAGTGTGCTGACATCTCCGAGGGCCTACAGTGCCCAGGAGAGAGACTACCTGTTAGGAGGGCGCCAGCCTCCAGGGCCTTGGGCTTTCCCCATGGCAGAGGCAGGGGGGAGTAGGAACCTTTTCGCCGCCGGCGCTCCCGGGAGGACGGTGCTGTCCCAGTTATCTCTGGTCCCGGGCAGCAGCTCTCCGGATGGTGGTTCTCAGCCCTCACAGTGCTTGCAAAAAACCACAGATGCCCAGCGTCTCACCTTTGAGATTCGGATTCAGTTGTTCTGGGGCAGCGCTTCTCACAAGAGCGGGCTCGAGAAAAACCCGAAGAGCGTGTTAAACATACAGATTCCAGGCGTCGTCCCCAGAGATTCTGATCCAGTCGGAGTGGGGTGCGGCCCGAGAATCTGCATTTCTAACAAGCTCCCAGGTGGTGCTGACGCTGCCGGTGTGTGGTCCAGCCTGGTCAGGTGGGGGCCTAGGCATGCGTGTTTCACAAAGCTCCCCAGTTGACCCAGGGGACAGAGGGGTTAGGAGCCACTTGGAGCTTGAGGGAGGGAGGGAGGGAGCCGCTGTGCGCAGGAGCCGCTGGAGGGGCCAGAGTGGGTGGGGAAAGGGGCGCGAGGCGGGGCTCAGCCCACCCCGCCCCGGCTCAGGCCCCGCCCCCGCCCCGCCCCCCAGGAGCCGGGCTCCGCCTTCCTGCAGCTGGGCGTGTCGCTGGAGCAGCAGCTCCAGGTGCTCTTCAAGGTGCTGGAGGAGTACGACTGGAGCGCGTTCGCTGTCATCACCAGCCTGCACCCCGGCCACGCGCTCTTCCTCGAGGGCGTGCGCGCCGTCGCCGACGCCAGCTACCTGAGCTGGCGGCTGCTCGAGGTGCTCACGCTGGAGCTGGGCCCCGGAGGGCCACGCGCGCGCACCCAGCGCCTGCTGCGCCAGCTCGACGCGCCGGTGCTGGTGGCATACTGTTCGCGCGAGGAGGCAGAGGTGCTCTTTGCCGAGGCGGCGCAGGCCGGCCTGGTGGGGCCCGGCCACGTGTGGCTGGTGCCCAACCTGGCACTGGGCAGCACCGACGCGCCCCCTGCTGCCTTCCCTGTGGGCCTCATCAGCGTGGTCACCGAGAGCTGGCGCCTCAGCCTGCGCCAGAAGGTCCGCGACGGCGTTGCCATCCTGGCCCTGGGTGCCCACAGCTACTTGCGCCATCACGGCGCCCTGCCCGCACCTGCTGGGGACTGTCGCAGCCACCCTGGACCTGTCAGCCCTGCCCGGGAAGCCTTCTACAGGTGGGCACCTGCCCAGGCATGGGGGTGAGGGGTGGGGCACTTCAGGGGAACCTGGGTGGCAGTGAGCTTGGGCTCACTGGTTCTATCTCCCATAACTGTGTGCCCTAGGGCCAAGTTACCAAGCTTCTCTGGGTCCTCAACTGAGAAAACAGCAGGACGAGGTGTTACAGGAAAATGGAACAGTGCAGAGCAAGCAGAGCAGTGTGGCACACGTCTGCCATTTCCTCTGCTGGGGAGGCCCCCATACAAGGCTCAGGGGAGGCTGGCAAGTTTGGGGTCAGCCTGGGCAACCTAGTGAGACCCTGTCTTCAAAATTAAAAAAAAAAATTAAAAAAGGACTGGGGATGCAGTTCAGTAGTAAAACACCCTTTGGTTTGTTCAACCCCAAATACTAAAGAAAACAACCCGCCCAAACAAACAAGCAACCCCCCCAAACCACACACAAAACAATCACACAACAAGTCTAAATGTCTTCTATTGGGTGGTGAAACAGGAATGGGACGGTGGATGGGTTGGGCAGAGCCATAGGCTTGGGGGATGGGGGCAGCCTGACGCCTCTCCCCTGTTACAGGCACTTACTGAATGTCACCTGGGAGGGCCGAGACTTCTCCTTCAGCCCTGGTGGGTACCTGGTCCAGCCCACCATGGTTGTGATTGCCCTGAACCGGCACCGCCTCTGGGAGATGGTGAGAAGGGGGTGAGCCCAGGGACCCTTGGTCTTTTCTCATCTTGAGAGCCCAGCCCCGGTCAAGCCCACAGCTGAGCAAAGTCTCTTCTGTCCTTCCATAGCCCCTCATCCTTCTGTCTCAGCTGGGGCCTCCTACCCTAGGAAACCTTCCAGGTTCCCCTGACCCTGCTCTGGGCTCCATGACATGCTACAAAGCGTATCAAGCACTTTTATCACACAGTCCTGCCCCAGGGGATTGACCCACGTGTGTGCCCGCCAGACAGATGTGGAAACAAATAGAATACAGAGTCGTCCGTGCTGAGTAGAGCCATGTGCAAACCAGGATGGCAGTGGACAGGAGGAGCAGGACTCTAGTTCTGCCTTCGAAGGAGGAAACTAGGGAATACAGGACCCAGAGGTGGGCCGCAGAGGGTTGGGCAGAAGCCCACCAGGAGGGGTCTAGCCTGGTACAGGCAGAAGGGCGTTTTAAAGTGATATGACTGAGGAAGTAGGATGGGGTGGTGGGATATGTGTGAAGGTCCTGGAGTGTCAGCTGAGGAGGAGAAGGGGACTGAGCATTGTGAGGCAGGGGCACAGGGCCTGAGGAGGGTGCCTGGGTGGCAGCAGCACAGGGACCAGGGTTGGGGGCTGGGGAGCCAGCCTCTGTCCCATGCTTGACCCCTGGCTCTGTGTCTCCTGTTCTCCAAATGCCTCTGCCCCAGCCCTGCCTCTGTCTGCCCCAAATGCCCCTAGAAAAGGGTCATTCTTGGCCCTGGGAGGCTGCACTCGGATGGGCACCTAGAGGGTGAGGGTAGTGGGGCTGAAGGTCCTGGACTGAGGCTGGTGGTCCTCCGCAGGTGGGGCGCTGGGATCATGGAGTCCTCTACATGAAGTACCCCGTATGGCCTCGCTATAGTGCCTCCCTGCAGCCTGTGGTGGACAGCCGGCACCTGACAGTGGCCACCCTGGAAGAGCGACCCTTTGTCATTGTGGAGAGCCCTGACCCTGGCACCGGGGGCTGCGTACCCAACACTGTGCCCTGCCGCAGGCAAAGCAACCACACCTTCAGGTCTGGTGTGAGCTGGGTGCCGACACCGGAGGGTCAGCGGTTGCGTGCCTTATGCCTGGGTGTGGGGAGGGTCTGCAGCCCAGGGGGGGTGCTGACTCCTGGTGGTTTCTTGCGGTGGCGGTTGCAGCAGCGGTGACACAGCCCCATACACCAAGCTCTGCTGCAAGGGCTTCTGCATCGATATCCTCAAGAAGCTAGCCAAGGTGGTCAAGTTCTCCTACGACCTGTACCTGGTGACCAATGGCAAGCACGGCAAGAGGGTGCGCGGCGTGTGGAACGGCATGATTGGGGAGGTAGGCTGGCCCCAGCCCCACCCTGGGCCCACCCACCTACATACAGCCAGGCTCCATGCAGCTCTCAGCCACCTCCGGTTGTCACAATAATGTGTGTGGCCATCACTGAAGGCTGAGCCCTGGGGACCCCAGGTGGGAACACAGGAGTCCACTGGTGGGGGCGCTAAGGGGTACCAGGCGGGGACTGGGGAGCCTGCTCCAGCTCTCGGAAGCCCCTTCTTCAGTCCCCTCGTGGCCCCAGGTGTACTACAAGCGAGCAGACATGGCCATCGGCTCCCTCACCATCAATGAGGAGCGCTCCGAGATCGTGGACTTCTCCGTGCCCTTCGTGGAGACGGGCATCAGCGTGATGGTGGCTCGCAGCAATGGCACCGTCTCCCCCTCGGCCTTCCTGGGTGAGGCTCGGGCGGGCAGGGGTGGCTCTGGGGCAGAAGGGCCCATGGGGTGGGTGTCATGGGTGAGACGAGGCATTTGGGGTAGGAGCACAGCTTCCTTGGGCAGCTGGAAGGGACGTCAATGCTGAGGTGGGGGGAGGGAGAAGGGGTAGACGATGTGCCACTGTGAGGGACAGGGAACCATGGCCTCGGGGCAGTGGGAAGAGATGCTAACTTCTCACTGGGAGGCACCCCTTTGTGCCAGGTCCCACTAGGTGCCCAGGATACAGCCCTGGTTCTGGCCTTCCCGAGTGTCCAGTTAGGAGTCAGGTGGGACTGGCAGCGCTAAGTGGCATAGAGAACTGTGAGGACAGGCAGGATGCTGAGGAGGGCTGAGAGCTGTCCCGAGGAGGAGGAGTGAGGTCCCAGCTCACTCCTAAGCAGGAGTGAAGTCCCAGCTCTGCCCTTCCTGCTGGGTGGACTTAGGGAAGTCACTGAACCTCTCTGAGTGGGTTCCTTAGCCATAGGGAGAAAAAAATCTGACTTCCTAGAGGTGTCTTCATGGCAAAAGAGCAGGTACTCTTGGTGGTAACGACTGCTTTTCAAGGAGGCGTAGACCTGGGTCCTTCTCTCCAGTGCCCTGAGCTTGGTTTCCATGTCAGTAGAATGAGGATTGGGAATTGGCCTTGGAGACTCTGATTCCAGGTAGAAAGACCAGGTCATTCCTGCCGGGCCAGGCAGGGGACGTGAGGCCAAAGGAAGGCTCCCGGGGGTGGTCGATGTGTGCTTGTAGGGACAGAGGGAAGGGAGAGACTGACCTCCCTTGGGGGTCTCTCCTGGGGCTCTGCTGCTCAGAGTCAGGGTTAGAGGTCACCTTGGCTCCATCCGCAGGGATGGTGGGCCCCTGCTTTGACCAGATGGACCCACCCATCTCCACCGGGTGGGGGCTGAGGGAGGCAGTTCTGAGGTCTGGGTCGCCTTCCTCTGTCTGCAGAGCCCTACAGCCCCGCAGTGTGGGTGATGATGTTCGTCATGTGTCTCACCGTGGTGGCCCTCACTGTCTTCCTGTTCGAGTACTTCAGCCCCGTCAGCTACAGCCAGAACCTCAGCAAGGGCAAGAGTAAGCTGTCTGTTGCCTGGGCCTGGGCAAAGGGGTGGGCAGTGATGGGGTCCAGGCTGGGGCTGAAACCGAAGCCCTTTGGTGGTGGGCAAGAAGAGTCTCAGCATCCACCCTCCTCCCCAGAGCCCGGGGGCCCATCCTTCACCATCGGCAAGTCTGTGTGGCTGCTGTGGGCCCTGGTGTTCAACAACTCGGTGCCCATCGAGAACCCCCGCGGCACCACCAGCAAGATCATGGTCCTGGTGTGGGCCTTCTTCGCCGTCATCTTCCTCGCCAGCTACACTGCAAACCTGGCCGCCTTCATGATCCAGGAGCAGTACATCGACACTGTGTCAGGCCTCAGTGACAAAAAGGTTCTGGGGCCACGGCCAGTGGAGGTGGTGGTGGGGACACCAAGGGTGGGGACAGGCCTTGGGAGGGTGGATATAGGATGATCAGAGTGTGGGGAATTTGAACTGGAGGCCAGAGAAGGACGATGTGGGGTAGTGAGGGGGTGGAAATGGGCAGTGACCACTCAAGTCCACTGGTTGAGTGGCTTTGGGTAAGTCTCACCCCATCTTGGATCTCAGATTCTCCATTTGTAAAATACACGCAGCCTGGACTGTGTCTCAGGTCCTTCTGCTCTGACTATGCAAGTCCAGCTATGCAGCTGAGCTCTGGGGCTGACATTTGGGGCTCTGGTGTCTGGGACGTTGGATGAAGTGGTAGAGATGGCTGCTGTCCTTCACCTGCAGTTTCAGAGGCCTCAGGATCAGTACCCGCCCTTCCGCTTTGGCACAGTGCCCAATGGCAGCACAGAGCGGAACATCCGCAGCAACTACCGGGACATGCACACCCACATGGTCAAGTTCAACCAGCGATCAGTGGAGGATGCGCTCACCAGCCTCAAGATGGGGTGGGTCCGCAGCCCTGCACTCACCCTCTGTTGCCAGCCACATGTCTCCCCAGTGACCAGTCTTAGTTCCATCCCTTCCTGAGAGACCCAAGGTGGGGACAGTGGGGCTGGGTTATCCCGCAGGGCTTCTGGGAAAGGGGGAAAGGGTATGGGGCAGAGCAGAGCTTGAATGGAAATGGAGGCCCACCATGTTCCAGACACACAGCTGTGTTGCTGAGCAGAGTTCAGCCTTGGCCTGACATGGTGGTGGTTGTCTTTCTCTGGGTCTTAGAGACATGTAGAGATTGGGCAGGGGAGGGGGCATGTCCTCTGGGGACACAGTTCCCGGGCTTCTCTGAGGAGGAGGGTGGGAGTGGTCCTTGCAAAGGCAACAGAGAAGGCTCTGCCCACCTGTCCTCACTGGTGGTACCCAACAATCTCAGGTGTTCAGACCCCCGCCAGGCCCCAGGTCAATGCCCCCTCCCACCTGTATGGTCCCTGGCCCTGAGGGCTCAGCTTATCCCCAGGAAGTTGGACGCCTTCATCTATGATGCCGCTGTCCTCAACTACATGGCGGGCAAGGATGAAGGCTGCAAACTGGTCACCATTGGATCTGGCAAAGTCTTTGCTACCACTGGCTATGGTATCGCCATGCAGAAGGACTCCCACTGGAAGCGGGCCATAGACCTGGCACTCCTGCAGTTCCTGGGGGATGGTGGGTGCTGCCATTGCTGGGGGCTGGGGTGGTCCCAGGGTATCTCTACTACCACTTTGTGTGCCCACAGCCTATGGGAAGGAAGAGGCTCTGGGGGTGAGGTTGGGGCAGTAGGGGAGCAGGTATTAGGAGTGCTGCATGAAGATCTGGAGAAGGGATGGGCTTGTAGGAAGGAGCAAGAAACAGAACTGGGGAGTCCCCCAAAGGGCAGGGATGATAAGGAAGGCGTTGGGCCACAAAGGGGGTTGCGGGTGGCTGAACTTTCTTTTTCTCCAGGACCCCTCCCATGATCTTTCCCAGATGAGCACCTCCTTTGCAGTTTGGTCTCCCCATTTCCATCTTGAGATTACCTGGGGTAGTCCAGAACCAGGGCTAGGCTAGCTCTGGGAACAGGGGTTCACATGTGTCCGCCCCAACCCCAAGGAGTATTGAGAGGAGCCCCATCCTGATTAAGTAATGCTCTCGTTATTATGTGGTGCTTGTGGTCTCCAAGGGGCCCA
This sequence comes from Callospermophilus lateralis, assembly GCF_048772815.1. Taxonomy (NCBI): domain Eukaryota; kingdom Metazoa; phylum Chordata; class Mammalia; order Rodentia; family Sciuridae; genus Callospermophilus; species Callospermophilus lateralis. The sequence continues at coordinate 6,317,704 of NC_135315.1, forward strand.
GCTCCATGCTTAGTATGCAGAGGGTAAAGTGTACAATGACGAGTGAACAACAAAAGAAGGGATGCTAAACTTGACTCAATCAACAAGCCTTTCCTGGGCACGTGGGTGGTCTTTGCTGGGGGTGAGCAGGTGGCCCACACCTTCTGCTTTGCTTTCCTTTGTTTTGGCTGACACTGCCCCCATCTCACTTGAGTGGTCCCACTTGAGAAATAAGGGGGTGGTACCCTGTCCCCAGACCCCTCCTCCATCCAGGAACGGGTTGAGTGTTGTTAGTGGGTCCATTATGAGTTGGCTCCTGAGCCAGGTGCATCCCCTTCCCTAGGAGAGACCCAGAAACTGGAGACAGTATGGCTCTCGGGGATCTGCCACAATGAGAAGAATGAAGTGATGAGCAGCAAGCTGGACATTGACAATATGGCTGGGGTCTTCTACATGCTGCTGGTGGCCATGGGGCTGGCCCTCCTGGTCTTCGCCTGGGAGCACCTGGTCTACTGGAAGCTGCGTCACTCAGTGCCCAACACATCCCAGCTGGACTTCCTGCTGGCTTTCAGCAGGGTAGGTGCCTGGGGTACTAACTAACCAGTTAAGTCAGAGCGGGCCATGGCCCCATTTACAGGTGTGCAAACCAAGGTCCTGGGAGGTGGCTGGCTTGCCAGCACCACTGGGGTTGGAACCCTCCAGCGCCATTTACTAGATAGTGTGATTGATTAGAATTGGCTTCTGGAGGTTCAGACATCAAATTCATCTGAAAAGCAGCACAGAGCCTGGCACATAGGGGACGCCTAACAAATGGTTGCTTCCGGGGACTTGAAGGCCATCATGCTTGGGACAGGGCAAGGACAGTGGAGGCTCTTCACGGAGGGGAGGGCGCCGTTCACAGCCTGCCTTTCCTCCTGTCCAGGGCATCTACAGCTGCTTCAGTGGGGTGCAGAGCCTGGCCAGCCCCGCACGGCCTCCCAGCCCAGACCTCACGGCCGGCTCGGCCCAGGCCAGCGTGCTCAAGATGCTGCAGGCGGCGCGCGACATGGTGACCACGGCGGGCGTGAGCAGCTCCCTGGACCGCGCCACGCGCACCGTCGAGAGCTGGGGCAGCAGCCGCCACGCGCCCCCGCCCGCCTGCCCCGGGCCCAGCCTGCGACCGCAGGCCCCCGGCCCGCCCCCCGAGCCCAACCCCAGGGGCTGGGGGCCGCCGGGTGGGGGCCGCGCCGCGCTGGTCCGCAGGGCCCCACAGCCCTCCGGCCGGCCGCCGACACCCCGGCTGCCTCTGCTCGACGTCTCCCGGGCCTCGGACCCGCCTGCCTGGGAAGCGCGGTGGCGGCTCTGCGCCCGGCCCCGCGGGCAGCACCTCTCGGCTTCCGAGCGGTGCGCGCTCTCAGAGCGCCCCCTGTCTCCTGCGCACTGTCACTACAGCTCCTTCCCCCGAGCCGACCGGTCCGGACGCCCCTTCCTCCCTCTCTTCCCTGAGCCCCCGGAGCCGGACGACCTGCCACTGCTGGGGCCGGAGCAGCTGGCCCAGCGGGAAGCCCTGCTGCGCGCGGCCTGGGCCCGGAACCCACGCCCGCGCCATGCTTCTCTGCCCAGCTCGGTGGCTGAGGCCTTCACTCGGCCTGGCTTGCTGCCTGCCAGGTACACCGGCCACACTTGCTCCTGTCCTAACAGTCGGCCGGCCTGCAGGCACTGGGCGCAGGCACAGTCGATGCGGCTGCCCTCCTACCCGGAGGCCTGCAGGCAGGGCGTGCCAGCAGGGGTCCTCGCCTGGCAGCCCAGACAGCACGTCTGCCTGCACACCCATGCCCACCTGCCATTTTGCTGGGGGGCTGTCTGCCCTCATTTTCCACCCTGCGCCAATCATGGCCCTTGGCTTCCTGGGTCCTGGGGGCCTCCAGTGCACAGGGGCAGGACCTTGGGACTGAGCACGGGCTACAGGGACAGTGGGGTGCTGGAAGAGGTCAGCAGGGGAGCCTGTGGGACCAAAGGCTCCCAAAGACCCTGCACCTGGAGGCGGATCTCAAGCCTGGAGTCGGAAGTGTGAGGGGCGGTGGTTCTGGTTCCTGTTGGGCTGGATTCTCTGCCTGGCACTGTCAGGGATAGGGACAGGCAGCCTTGGGCTTTCCTGGCTTCTGCAACCATACGCTGGCCAGGGGCCCCAGTGGCAGATGATTCTTCCATGGCCAGCTCAGTGACCTTGGCAGGGTTTGGCTGTGTCCTCATCAAGCAAAGCCCCATCCATCCAGCACGTGTCACGCAGGGCCATTGAGGGTGTCTCTGCCGTGGTGTTAGTCTGGCCCTGGTCGTGGCTGCTGTGGCCTTGACTTTGTGAGGGCATGGAGGCTAGACCTGGGGGTGGGGCAGGGCCATCCTGCTCCTTGCTCCACCTGACTGGAGTTTCTGAGTACGGAGACATTAAACCAATCTCTTACAACTCACTGCACCTGGCTGCTCATTCTGCATCCTGAAAGGGGCATCACAACCTGTCAGCAACAGGAGCATCATGGGAATATCCAATATTCAATCTTCAGACAGGGCATCTTCTGGGAGCAAGTGGGCGGCTCACCCAGGGGGAGTCTTAGGAGTGTCTGGGGAGGATGTGGGGAGAAGGTGAGGCTGAGGGATAGGCTCAGTATTCAGTGCCAACTCAATCTACCCTGGTGCCAGATGTGACAAATGTGATCAGCATGGTGGCGCTGGTGGTGATGAATGGAATTCAGTCTTCAGTCTCCTTGAAAAGGGAGGCCCAGACCAGGGACTGCAGGTGTCTCGCCGACACAGGGACCACCTGGGAGCCTGACAATGTCAGGGTGGGAAGACAGCGGAAGGTCTGTTGGGAGCCTTCCAGGCTTGCCTGGCCCTTGGTTGGCTGTATGGGCTCTGTGGGCTCTGAAGCCTGGCCTGGCTGGCATCCAGGGCCAGGTGAGGCTTAGTCTTCCAGGTGCCAGGACTTCTCAGGTGGGAGAATTTGCCCATTGTTCCATCCGCTCATCCTCCTGCTGGGGTTCTCAGCTGACCTCCTTTCTCTGTCACACCATTTGCCCTGGGCCATGTGAAAAGATGGCTCTTGTTATAGTCTTTGGTGTTTTCACATCTGCAACTACATTTATCCCCCTCAGTGACTGGAGTGAGCAAGGAATCCTCCTTCCATTTGTTCCACAAACATGGTGGGCACTATCAATTCTGTCAAACCCTTTCCTGATTGTCCTTAACAGGTTGGGTGGAGGCCAAGCAGATTTGTCCACATGACAAAGAGGCACAGACTTGCCTGGCTCCCTTTCTCTCTGCCCAGTGCCCTTCCTGGGGAGCCAGGTAGGGTGGGGGACAAAGTTCTCAAAAGGTTTGGCGTGATGTCCCAGCTGGTGCCAAGGAAGCAGGGTTCCCTCTTCAGTCTCCAAAGAGAGGCCTGGGAAGAGGCCATGAGAATTGACCTTTTGGTTTGGTTTTAGAGGTGGGAGCAGTTGAGATATAGTAGGGTGGGATACATCTCCATTTGTGGCTAGAGTCTGACCACCCCAAGAGTAGATGGCCCTCCTACATTACGGTCAAGTTCACCTTCTCTGCCCTATGGATGTTCTTGGGCTGGAGCCAGAATCAGACAGGTAGGGGGTGTGAGTCTAGGTGAGTGCTCTGGAAGGGAGCTTGACCTTGGCCACAGCCGCAGTAGTGAGAGGGTTAACAGTAGGCTACCAATCCCCGAGTGGGACCCTACATTCTCCCTGAGTCAGGATTTGGTGCAGCCCTGGGGGAGACTGTGGCAGTGGGGCCAGGGACAGGGCGAGGCCGGGCTGCTCTGCTCATTGCCCAAGATCATTAATAATCAAGGACTGGAAAGATAATTAAGAGCCAACTGTGGAGCTGAGCCTGCTGCTGGTTGGGAGGAGGGGCCGCTCCTGCTCGCCCGGCCAGGCACTGGCTGCCATCTAGGAACATGAGTGGGGGACACAGTCCCTGGGCAGGGGATGTGGTTCAGGGCTGGTGTCCTTCCTCTCCAAGTGGAGGCAGAAAGCCTGGGGTGGGAAAGGGAGGAAGCAAGGCCTTGGATGGGAAAGCATCCTAAACCAGGACCCCATGACCCACACGCCAATGCTGCCTTTCTGTTTGGTGGGACCCAGGAAGAGAGAGGCCCAGCCACAGTCACAGGGAATTCTGTCTGACCTGCTTTCCTCCTGCAGTTGTCCTGGCTGTATTTCCCTTGGTCTTTAGCCCAGCGTTCACATCTACCCCCAGGGTGGGGGACAAAGTTCACAAAAGGGTGGGCATGATATCCCAGACCAGGCCCCTCCAGCCTCGCCTGCCTGGCTCTTTGAAAGGAGAGGTGTGCAGGTCTCCCAGAGGACTGGGGAACCAGAACCAATCTTTTCCTCAAGTCCTCTAGACCCTGAAGAATCGTTTTCTGACTGTGTACTGCAGGCAACGGCCATCACATGCCACCATCTCTTTACAAGGCTATGAAACCAATTAGATACCCGAAGCCTTAAATTTGAGTCCCAGGTCTTGGGCTGTGAGTGCAGTTACGGCTGGTGAGTAACAAGGGAGGTAATGGGCATCAGTAAACAGCAGCTTTATTGAGCACTTCTGTGGCAGGTTCTGGGCTCAGTCCTTAATTTTCCATGACCCATCAGTCATATAGGTAGTTACCCCACTTGGCAAAGGAGGCTCGAAGAAGTACTTAGCATTGTGACAGACACATGGCAGGCCCTCTATACAGGTCACTTCTCCCTTTCTCCAGTATGAGGTTGACACTGCCAGCCCCAGCCCCCAGGGAAGAGGGGTGGCAGGGTTCTCCTGTAGTTCTGGATCTTGGTCTAAGGGCCAGATTTTCAGTGGCCCTTGGCATGAGTCAGCCTTGCTAGGGCCTCTGACCCCTAAGCGGGCTGAAATCTCAGCTTTCTACTCCCCGGGGCCTGGCACAGCTGCCACTTCCCCTCTGCTGGCTGCCTGGTTGCTCCTCACCACTCTGGTGTCAGCCTGTTGCCAGGGCTGCTCCTGGCCCCATGTGGTGAGCACAGATGTGTGGCCTGGGGCCTGGACTGGGGCCCACTGCTACCTTCCACAACTCAGCAGTGCCTCAGCCTGTCACCTGCCATCTGCCCCATCTACAAGCCCACAGCCGCCTCTCTGGCCTCAGGTGAGGAATAGCCAGAGGGCTGGCAGCAGGCGCCAGTGCTCAGGTGGACCTGGCGCCTTGGCAGGGAACAAGCAAAGATTGTCTTCTCCCACCTTGACCTGACTTGCCCTTGGGGCTGCTCTGGGTGGATGAGACAGGTAGAGGCTGCTGTGTTTAAAACTGCCACAACGATACTTGTATCTTGTGCCAGGCTGACATCCAGCTGGCATCCCTGTTCTCCTCACTATGACCCCTAGAGCCCCTCTGCAAATGGAAACTATGACCCAACTTGCTTCAAACACTGATATAAAAACTCACAGTTGTGCTTGATGCACGTGGTGAGCAGCATCACTTCGGGATGTCTAGCTGCTAGGGTCTTTCATCCCTTGTCCTGAATCCACCCAGCCATCAGTGGAGAGGAAGGTGACCTCATCTGACTTCTCCTAAGGCAGGTGGCAGGTGGCGACGAAGGTGCAGAGCAACCAGTCAGTGGGGAGGGGTCCCTGCGTGGCATCTGTGACTCCCGGTCACTTCAGGTCAATTCCCTCCAGGGCTGGGGCAGCTGGGGCTCAGAGGAGGAGGGGAATGCAGCCACCAGACTCCACTGCTGTGTGTGGCTCCAGATTGTCACATAAATCAACCTGGGCTTTATGATGCTAATAAATTTGCTTCCAAAATTTGGTTTGGAGCCCGGGGGCAGCAGGATGATTTAATCTGCTTTGTCCTTAAGCAAGAGGGAGTGTAACTGGAGAAGGTAAGTACAGATGTTTTAATTGAGTTCTCAGCAAACAGCAGGCAGCTTCAGGGAGGGCCTGGCACAGGGCATGGGCAGCTCTTCCTTATATGTGGCCTCACCACCCTGGCGCCAGCTGGCTTGGCCCGCCCCAGGGCAGGGTCTCCTGGGAAGATACCACCATAGCAGGTGGGGAGGAGCAGATGTCTTTCACACGGATGGAAGACGATGGCTTATGGGGGCAGGTGCAAGAACTGCCCACATGTGACAGTGGCGAGAAAGCAGAGTGAGGCCAACTTATGACTCAGGGGTTCTCAGGGGCAGGGGTGCCAGGGCCAGAAGCAGAGCGGTGCTGCCTGCAGACGCACGTTCCCTGGGCCCCAGAGTGTACTGTCAAACGTCAGAGAGCGACACACACACACAGAGGAGGAGGTGGCGAAGGTTCCCTCACAAGGGTTAAGCAAGGCACTGAAATCAAGAGGGCGGGGTAGGGGCCTGAGTTCCCCATTCCCCAGAGAGGCAGCTCCCTGGCAGGCTGCTCTGCGCTCTAGGACAATGGGACCAGGCCCAGGGCTGGGGACAAGCCAGGGTCAGGAAGGATCCCCAGGGCCTGAAGCAGAAGGCACATTGAAAATGCAGAGTTCAACAGAGTCATCTGTCTCCAAGGTGGCCTGCCCAGCAGGTGCAGGCATGATTAGGTGGAGGTGGCTGGGAGCCTGGCCTCCTTCCACAAGAACGGGCAGGTATCTCTTCCTACCCCACGGAACTCAGGGGCAGGAGGAGTGCCACGCTGAGCACCCGTGGCCAGACTCTGGAGGGAGCACCCTTGTGTGGACTGGAGCAAGGTAGCTGCTGCCTGCTGGCCTGGCCGTCCGCAGTGGGAACCACGAAGCCCTCTCTGCGCCTCATGCCCAGGGCGGTAAGCCCTTGGGGGTGGTGGTGGGCAGCCCCTTATACTACAGAAGGCCCAGAGGGCTCCAGGGGGTAGTCAGGGGCCAAAGAGCCCCTAACAGGAAGCACAAGCGAAGGACTTTAAACCCAGCTTCTAGGCTGCCGCGTGCCCTGGGAAGGGATGTGCCATTGGCGCAGTGCCCCAGAGATGGCGGCCACAGCAAGGGCCCTCACAGCTCTGGCTCAGGGACCCTGGTGCCAGTTAGCACTTCCCATTCTTGTCACTAGGAGCGGCACTTAGCGACTCTCAGGCCTGGCAGAGAGTTGGGTGCTGCCTGCCATAGGCAGGCCAGGTTAGAGGACCAGGGCCTGGGATTTGTCTCTGAAGGGACAGCAGCTGCTAGTAGACAGGCAAGGACGCAGGAAGGGGCTGGGGAGGGCGGAGGAGGGGACACGGGGTCTGGTATAAATAGCAGCAGTGCCAGCACTGCATGTGCCACCACATGGAGGGAGGAGCCTGCCTCCAACGGCTGAAGGGGCAGCAGTGTGACTGGGACCATCCTGAAACCCGAGAGCAGCTGCATGCTGCCCTAGGCAGGAGGGCACGGCAGGGAGCTGCTCCAGGGTACCAGGCCCTCCAGGGAACCAGGCCAGCACAGAGTAGATAGGGCCCTGGGTCAGGAAGAGACCCCCAGTTGGAGATGCAGAGGTCCCCTCTGAGCGCCCCTGTCCTCCCGCCCATGAAGCCCTGGGTGGCAACGAAAATCTTGCTCTGCAGCGGCGAGGCCGTGGTGGGGTCCTTGGCCGTCTTGTCACCAGGCACACCCTGCCATCAGAGCTTGGTCTCACTGAGAACAATGTTGGCTGTGACGAAGAAGAAGCAGGAGAAAGCCCAGAGCAGCACGAAGCCCACCCAGAAGGTGTGGTGGAACGGGGACCTGTGCTTGTTGACGGTCCCGTAGCCGAAAGTCACCTGGGTGTCCTTGCGGCAGTGGTATACCAGGAAGGCGGGGATGACGAACTGGATGCCAGTGCCTGCATAGGCCCCCGTGATGCCCACCAGGGACTCCAGGTCATGTGTGCAGAAGGCCACCAGCACGGGTGGCACCAGGGTGATGGTGGGGAAGACCACGCGGTCCACCACCCAGGGGTACGTGCCGCCCTCTCGGTGGAAGAGTGTCTTCCAGTTGTTGCGCAGAGTCACGGCGATGATGGGGAAGTTGGTGCTGATGGTGAAGACAGGGAAGAGGCCCAGGAAGAGGCGCACGGCCGCCAGACCCACGACGTCGCAGCGCGCAAAGTTGAGGGTGTACATGTCCATGAGGCTGTCGCCACGGAAGCAGAAGATGGCGGTGAAGGAGAGGAGGCCATAGAAGGCCAGGATCAGCACGTAGTCCAGGAACACCAGTCGTGTGAGGTAGCGCTTGGAGGAGACGGGGGTGACGAGGGAAGGCAGGGAGTGCTGGCACATGAAGGAGTAGACGCATACCCCCAACAGGTTCCGGAGCCCTGAGGGGTCGGCCAGGGGCGGGTGCCCCTCTCCTTGGCCCTTTCCGATGCGGACTAAGGCCAGCACAATCATGATGGCGAAAGCTGGAAGACAAGATGGGAGTGAGGCACGGCATGGGACAGTCCCCTACCTGGGATTCTGTACCCTGGGGACCTGTGGGGGGGTGGCTAGGAAAAACCCACAAGAAAGAACCTTTAAATTCAGATTCATGCGACCCAAAGCCACATTGTGGAGCAGGTCAACATGGCTACTAGAGCTTATGAATGCCCCACCTGCCCCTCTCTACACCCTGTCCCCTCTGCCCAGTGTGGGGGTGTCTGGTTATGATTCAGAGCAGTGCTATGCTAGGGTATCAGCAGGGTGGCCCTGTCCCCTTCCTGGCAGGGAGCAGGCTGGCAGCACACCTGTTCCTTCGCCCTCTCCTGGTTTAAAGGGTGCGCCTAGGGAGCCGACGGCAAATGCAGGGCAGAAGGGACAGAGCATTTGGAAGGAAGCATCCTCCCAGGCTTGGGCCAAAAAGGCAGGAATGCCGGGTGCAGATGTGGAGCCAGCACCTACGGCAGGCGGGAAGTGGCCAGCTGTCACACTAGGGAAGAAATGGCACCAGGGGGCAACTTTGGGACTACTGAGCCCTGAGCTGCTGGCACCGAGGCTGGCGGCAAATGACTTGTGGTTCTGTCCTCCTGGCCTGGTGGCCCAGCTAGTGGACAGAAGATTTGCTGCAAAAGTAGGAGGACCTGTGACCCTGCCTGACCAGAGCAATCAGGCCTCTATCACTGCCCAAGACCGGGCTGCCTCACACACAGGCACTGCAGACCAGCTCACCAGCCTGTCCTCTGCCACCTGAATGCCTTGGAGGTGGCGCAGCAGAGCACCTGCACACAGCAGAGTTCAGGAAGAACTGAGCCATCAACAGAGAGCGTTCCTGGCACTCTGAAAAGATGGGACTTCCAGATCTTTCTGCAACCCTCTGGCTTCTGTACCTGCTCTATGGATCATTTAGAACTGGCCCTGTTGGCTACTTAACAACACGGAGATAACCAGTGTCCCTGTTTCCAGTCTGAAGTTTATAACCCCTGCTGTCCCTGTTCAGAGCAGACCTGACAGCCCCTCTACCCTCGCCCAGGTCCCTCAGATAACCATGGGGACATGGGTGAATGTGAAGCAAGACTGAGAGAGAAGAGGCCAGTGTGGCGCTTGGCCACTCCTGACAGCCAGTCCCATCAGAGGCTCAGGCTCCTCCCAGGGAGAGGCTGTTCTGCCGGGACCCAGAGGAGGCCAGGCCAGTGTCTTCCCACACAATGTACTGGGGAGTGGGGTGGGGTCATCTATTACTCTAATCAGAACTGCCTGACACTGTTGGGGCCAGGAGGGGTGGCAGAGGGAAGGGGAGTGCAGGAATAGGCCTGAGAAGATTGCCAATAAAGAAGATGATTTGTTTCCGCCTCTCACAGCTCGATCCTTCCCACCACGCCTGCTGCTCCAGGGTGTCACAAATCTTCCCGGCCCTGGCCAGTCAAGGGGAAGCAGTGACCTAGTTCTTCCCTCAAGTCTTGGCCCAGGCAGTCTGGCTCATCCCAGAAACTCCCGGGGTGGGTGCAGGAGGGGTGTGAATGGCAGAGGTCTGCGAGGAAGACCTGCTCCCAGGTACGCTGGGGCAGGATGGGGGGCCTTCAGAAAGCCAGCGGAGCCAGGGAGGGGCAGCCCTGTGCCTCAGGAAGGTCACCAGCTGCAGAGCAGGGTGGGGTACAGCTGGGGCCAAGGCTGCGTGGTGGCAGGGCTGGTGGTTCAGGAGGCTGCAGCCGACAGCTGTGCCGCTGTGGGCAGGGTGCTGAGCAGAGCCAAGGGGCGGGGAGATCTCAGTCGTGCCTTGTCACTGCCATTCAGGGTGCCACCTGTGACCGGGACCTGCTCCAGGCCCTGGCCCCGACTGACATGAGTTTGGAAAGAAGTCAAGAGAAATCCCGTCTGTTCCTTGACCTGGGCCTTGGCCCCCAGGTCCTGGCAGTGGGCAGGAAGGCAGAGATGTAGCTGCCCAGTGTGAGCCCCATTAGTGCTCTCTGGCTGGGATGCCAGCTGGGGCTTCTCTGCGCACCTTCCTGCCCTGCAGCGGGTCTCCACGAAGCTGTAGGAAACGCAGGCGGAAAGTGGCTTGCTTACTGGGGATGCTGACTAGAGAGCCCAGCGGGGGGCTTTCCGTCTCTTGAACAAACCAAGCTATTAAGGGTTCCAAAAGGGCAGGACTGGCCTGAGTGAGCTCGCACCTGTGCACCCTGCCACCCCCGCTGAGGCGCGCCCGCCAACAGCGGTCCCCAGAGCAGACATCTGGGAAGGGGGGTTTGTACCTTTAGGTCAGTGATGATGGAGGACTTTTGATTTTTTAGTTGTAGATGGGCAAAACCTTTACTTTGTCTTCTTATTTTTATGTGGTGCTGAGCACCGAACTCAGGGCCACATGTGGGAGGCAAGCGCTCTACCGCTGAGCCACAGCCCCGGCCCATGATGTAGGACTTCTCTAGAACTTCTAGGACATCTACGAAGCTGTGGCTCTAGGTGGCAAGAAGACAGTCTCGCAGTCTTCTGATGAGGCGCCTGCCTAGACCAGCCACCCGCCCGTTCTCCTGATCTTCTTCATCCAAAGCCCAGATCTACCATTGAGGGCCTGATGCTGTCTGCTGTCCAGGAGGGAGGAGCCGCCTGAGGCCTCGTGAGGCGGCCAGGAGTGTTAGGAAGAGTCTGCTCATGGAGTGGCGGCTCCCTGACGAGCACCTGGGGGACAGTGGGCCATCCTCCTGTCCTCTTAGTCATGCCCAGCACAGCTCTTTCTGTCCAAAGTCCCCTTGCTCTGCCAGGCCGTGCGGAAGTGCTGCTGGTGCTGGGAGGGCAGACCCGGCGCCAGCTCCAGGAAGAGGTGGCTCCCTCCGCCCCGTGCTGGGCAGCACCTGGGCCCTGGAGCAGGGCAAGGAGGCCCACCTACCTGTCAGCCCAGCGAGCCACAGGAAGGGCACACGCTGCCACACCAGGACAAGGGCAGGTTTGGCCCTGCCTTCCTGAGGAAGTGGCCATCGAGGCCTGAGGGTGAGCCCCTGCCCACCTCAGGACAGGACAGGCAGGCCCCCGGCTCCCACCACCATGGGACACATGGCAGTGCTGGCTGTCTCCTGGGAGTGGGGAGAGAAGGGACACTTTCTGGCCTGGCTTCCAGACAGGCAAGTGTACAAGAAACCTGTGTGACCCCAACACACAGAAGAGGGAAGGGAAGGAAGTGGGGGGCCGGGGGCTCAGAGACCAGGGGCACAGGCCCAGCAGCTGCCCTTGCACCACACCCCTTTGTCCCCCATCCCCTGCTGCTGCTCCAGGAGCAGAGTTCAACAGCTCCCTCCCAGATAGATGGCCCGTCCCCGGAGACAGCCGCTCCCAAAACTCATTAGGTCTGCTCATAAATCAAAGGGAACGAGGGTGACAGCTGTGAGCGACAGGCCGTCAGGATACAGTGGGGAGCACGGCTCTGAGTGCCCAGCATCCAGGGCTTGGCCATCCAAGCCACACCAGCTTACACCCACCTCTGGGACTGTGTGGAGGCCATGGAAGGATGTGGAGGTGAGAGAGCAGTGAAGGACACCCAGACGTGCAGGACTTCCCCAGCAAACGAGCAGGGGATTTGCCCCAGTGGGCTTGCTGTGCCCCAGGGTCAGGGCTAGTCCCACTGGTTGTCTGCCCTCTCACAGGCCAGCTACAGAGCATTCCACAGCAGAAATCACACCCCCAGGGGTGAGGAGAAGCATCGAGGATCCAGGGAGGACTCTGAGGGAGAAGGCAGTGAGGACTGACACCATGTCGCTCGAGGACTGTCGGGCAGTGATGAGGGGTCAGGAGACCCTGGCATCTGAGGAGCAGCAGCCCATGAAGAAACAGTTGTGTGGGTTTTGTGCAGCCCCAGGCTCAGGCAGGACGGCGCCTCCCTCCCTCACCATCGAAGACGCACTCAGTGTCCACCGAGTGTCAGCACTATTCTGGTCACCTGAGCGTAGCACAGGACGCTGACAGGTGGACGATACAGAAGACACATTACAACAAAAGAGGGAACTGGCCCTGGCCACAGGGGCTGGGGCACGAGGATGACACCCTGTGTTGGGAAGTGTCCACCGTGGGAAGCCACCTGGTGGGCCTAACAGAGGAGAGCCAGGCCATCAGAAGGGACTGCAAGGACCTTCCAGGGCGTGACTGCCACAGCTCACTCTCGCTCTCGGTTAGGAGAGGAGGAGCTCCTTGCAGGCAGTGACAGGGACTCAGCTTCCCAGGCTCCCAGCCGACTCGCCCGGAGGGGTGTACACGCGGACTTCTCACGGCCCCTCTGCGTCCTACAAGCAGGCTCGCCTATTGATTCACCTTGAGGTGCAGCTGTCCCCCCAGCTCCCCGGGAGGAAGGCAGGGAGGGAGGGAGGAGGGAGGAAGACAGCGCAGCAGGCCAGGCATTATCTCGGGAACTGAGTCAAAAGCAGGCACAGATCCTGAGCCCGAGAGCCAGCGAGCAGCCAGCGTGGAGAGGGCATCTCCTTTCCCTTCCTGGGGAGGTGAGGGTGAAGGCCAAATTTACACAAGCCTGTCCTGCCCTGCCTGTAGGCCTGGCGGCCTCTGACCCCCCCGCAGAAGTGCATCCAGTTACGGGCATGGGGAGGAACCGAGGGGAGGCTGGCGGGTCACGTTAACATCAGCTTGCACCACGGCAAGCTGGCGACCTGCATGTGTGGTCAGTCTCCTATCAACATCCACTCTCACAGCGTTCAACACACTGTCAGTCAAAGCTGTCCAGAGAGAGGTGCTGCAGTTGTGCTGGTAATCCCAGTGGCTCGGGAGGCTGAGGCAGGAGGATTGCAAATCCCGTCTCAAAATAATAAAAAGGGCTGGGGGTGGAGCTCAGCGTAGAGCACCTCTGGGTTCAGTGTAACCCTCACGCCCAAAAGAAAGAAGTTTCTGTGGAAGATGCCTGGCCCGTGGCGGTGTCCTCAGAGCCTCTCTCCTTGGCAGAGAGGACAGGACAGCCAACATCCTTCTGAACAGCTGCCAAGGGGCAAAGGGGATGCTGACTTGTAAGAGGCTGAGAATAAACAAACACCATGTCTCTCTGGAACCCCTCCTTTCTGAACAGTCCCCGACCTCCTGGACTCACCCTGGGGCTGGGAAGGAGAACACAATCTTGCTGACCAGGTGAAGCACCAGTGAGTAGAGGCCTCATAGTGGACTTGCTGGGACCAAATGGGGGATGAGCAGGTGTCTGAAGTTGGGGGGCCCAGGGCATAGATGCTCACTTTTGGGGGATCCAACCAGCTCACTTGAGCTCAGGAGCTCCAGAACAGCCTAAGCAATAGTGAGACCCAGAAAACAAAACTCACAGTGATTGTTTTATATTGATTACATGCCGACAGAGTTTTGGTATAAGTAAATATATTATCAAAATTGATTCTATATATGTATATTTTAAATATTACTTTTTGACACAGGGTCTCACTCAGTTGCCTTGATCCTCCTGCTTCAGCCTCTTGAGTTCCTGGGATTACCGTGGCACCACGGAGCCTGGCTCTGATTATGTTTTTAAAGTGGTTACTGAAAAATTAAAAATTTCCCAAGCGGCCAATGATGCATTTCCGCTGGGCAGTGGGTCTTCTGTGCTGTGTGGCCGAGCAGCTGTGAAGCCTGCTCTTTTGGGAATTTGTGACATCTGCCTTCAGCCCCCTTTTCAGCCCCAGTTTCCCAGCTCTAACTCTGTACCCGCCTTGATTCGCATGGGGACACTGAAGACCTGGGGTGGGGTTATGACACTGCACTGATCCTTCTTGAAAAGCCAAAGGACAAGTAAGTTGAGTCCCTTCAGGTGACAGTGGGTGGCTTGCCCTGTGGAAGGGAGGTGCTGGCTGGGCCTGGATGTGAGCTGGAGCAGAACCTCTCGGGAACCTGGGGCTCTCCCTAACCACCCTGACCCCAGCCACCCGGCTCCCCTCCTCCAGCGGCCCGAAAGGGATAAGGACCACACCTGTGGTGGGCCCGAGGAACCTATGTCCACATGCTGTACCCTCTGTACCCTCTGCCTATCCCCAGGGTGCACAACTTTGCATAAATACTTGGAGTTATGACCCTAAGGGCCAGGGGTGAACCCAACCAACTTCCTCCCAGTGTCCGTGGCCATAAGCCCCCTAAAGCTGGTGACAGCTGGGCTTTTCCCGGGCAGGGGTATTTCCTGGACAGCAGCCCCCTCAACCCTCCGATCTCTGAGGCTGGGGTGGAGCGCCCCAGACACTGGGCTATTCTCCAAGTCCCATTCGGGCTCCCACTCCAACTCTGACCATGCAAGGAGGAGACCATCCATCAAGGTGCCTGTCAGAGGGATAGCCCTTTCTTCTCCAAGCAGAGAATCAACATGCCAGGGCTAATGATAACAAATGGCCAGTGTGTGCCCGTCACCAGCTCTGGCCCTGGTGCCCCAGGTAGAGGCTGAGTCTGGGGAGACTTGACACTAGTTTTGTCCTTCGTGGCCACAAAACCCTCGATGAGACCCACTCAGGAGCCCTAAAGCGAAGCAGGTGGCTGTGCATTTGCTCCCCAGATAATCATACTAACCCACTTCATAAAGAGAGCCACATTAGAGGGGACAGGAAGAGACAGGGGCTGGCAGGGGGAGGTGTGAGTGATGCCCCAGGAGGCTGCACATCTTGGAAGGGCCAGAGGGAAGGAGGCTGTTTTCTCCAAACAAATGCGTTTTCAGGTTATGCTGGGTTCAGCTCTTGCTTTTCCACTGACCACATCCTGAGGTGGCCTGTTTCCTTGCCTTTAAAAGCAGAGATGACGTGGGGGTGGGTGCAAGGAGAGGAGGGGAGCCAGCATGGGCAGAGTGAGGCCCACAGCAACCGCTGCAATGTGGGGTCCCTCCTACTACGGCAGAGCCTTACTTCCTGGCCTAGTCCCAGCAGGTAGGGACATCCCGTCAGTGCCGAGTCCTCGCCTACTTGTCCTTGTCCAAGGAGAGGACTGGGATTATACTGATGACCCCACCTGCCGGGCACCAGGGTCAGCTAATCCTTTGGGGTCTGGGGGTCAGGGATGGGGTGGTGGCAAGCAGGGCCCCAGACAGGCTGTGCAGACTCGCTGTATGAACCCCGGCGATCCCGGTTCCTTCTCGACCTACCCAGCACTCCTGAGGCCACACAAAGCCAAGTATCCCTCACTATCATCTGAACGGGTGCTCTCGCTAGTGCCCAAGTGGGTGCGTCCTTCGGGCCATTGCCATTCTCCCTAGGCACAGGCCATGGCGCTCCTGTATGAGCCCTGAGAGGTCAGGCCATTCTTGGTCCCCTTGGAAGTTCTCTCTGGCCCCACACGGATGTGAGTCTGGCCCCTATGTCAGATTGCTCCCTTGGGCCTGTGTGACATTCTCTGGGGGCCTTGCCTGTAACGACTCACCCCAAGCTCAGTTTGGTTTCTGCTCAAAGGATGGAATTGAAAGCTACCCAGACTCCTGCCTCTGCCAGGCCAGCTCCTGTGCTCTCTCCTCATTCCGGGGGCAGGAGAGAGAGCCCTGACATAGTCGGCTTACAGGACTAGGTGGATAGTGCTTGCTGTCCTCCCTGAGGGACTGGGAGCAGTCCTTCTCTCTCCTGTGGCAGGAGGGGTGGCAATAAGGCAGGTGGGCAGTGAGTCTCTGGAGCAACCAAGTAAGTCTGCAGCCGGAAACCAAGAATCCTGGCTTATCGTCCCCAGCCCTCCCCACCGTGGGGCACACAGGGAGTCCCCAGTGGCAGAGTCCCCACTTTCCATTCCTAAGCGGCCTGTGCAGCCCAGCGTGGAACCGCGAGGAAGGCAGAGCAGGGCTGGCTGGCTCACCTCCTTCCTGGACATGGCTAACAACGTCTCAGGCACCGTCATCCTCCCCTGGAGGCCACTGGGCCCTTCCCTCCTGAGCAGCCAGCAAGATGCAGAGAAAGCAGGAAGGGGAGAGAGGAGAGCAAGGAAGAGGAGGAGGCCACGTCGGGACAAGGACGCTGGGCTCCCCTAGCCTGACACAGACCCAGAGCACTGGGCTGCGGTGGCTCCCACTCGCTCTGCAGGTGCAGACGGCTGCCAGATTGCAGCAGGGCAGAGGACAGCTGTGGGTGAGGTGCCCCTGCCCCCACAGAGGCCACACCTGCACCACTGCCAGGTCAGCCACGGGAGTCCTCGTCCAGTGGCTGTACCCACAGATACCTGGGCCACATGCAGATCAAAGCTGCTGACAATGAGGGCTGCTCAGACCAGATGTAGCCGGAAGCAGAGGCCTTCACGGGCGCCTCCCGACTATGGCTGGAGGACATGGCTGGCTGCTCCCCAGCAAAGGCTAATGACATGTCCACTCTGCCCTGACAGCCAGAGGACAGAAACCGTGGGTGCCTCTCCTATAAAGGGACCTCTGGGTTTGCAGAGAATTTCTAGAAAACTAACAATAAAATTAAGACCAAATGAAACACATATAAAAAGTTTTTCTGGAATGAGGGAAAGCTGGACCTGACCAGCTCCAGAGAGCCCTAAAGAGGGGCCCAAAGTGGGTGGGCAGGCAGGGATGCAGACGACAGGGTAGGCGGGCACGGACACAGGAGGGCTGGCGGGAGGGAAGGAGACAGGGGACAAATGTGCCACCTTGATTTTGGAAGGCAGGGTCTTTCCCAGACCCTTGAGAAGGACCAGTTGAATGGCCGTAAAAGAACTCAAATGCCATTTGGCAGCTGTGGGCAGCAGATGGCCCCGGCTCACGAGACCCCTGGCTGCCGATGCTGACAGATAACAGCAGTCCCACGGGAAGATGCCTCCCACCCCTCAGAGTCTGGGTGTGAACAAGGGGACAGGTAAAAACCAGAAAACCCCTGTTGCAGGGTGGTGGTCTCCTCCTGGGGGTCTCCTGCCTTGCCTGCCACCACCACAGAGTCCCACCTCTCCCTCTGGCTTGGAAAACAAATCTGGGGCACTTGCTGGGGGTGGTGGGGGGCAGGCCGACTCCAGCTCCTCCGCGGCTGCCTGGCGAGGACGGCGTCTGACCCACTTTGAGGGGAACACAAAGCAGAAGACTGTGAGCATCTGCTCTGAATCCACAAGCAGAGGGGAGGGAGGCCCGGGTCCTCGACAGCCCAGGCCTGAGCAGGGCGGTGGCATTCCAGGGCAAGAGCCTTTATTAGAAAGAATCTGACTTTTAATAACGCCAAGTGGGACGCCCTGAGCTGAGCCAGCTGCTTGTGTCCCCCTGTGGGAGGCGTCTGCCTGGGGAAGTAGGCAGGGGACTGAAATAATCATGCCACAGTGGCCCCTTCCAGCCCCAGAACTCCCTGCTGGGCAGCACTGGGCATGCCGGGTGGGGCCACACAGGTGTGAGTTGAGCTGCTGGAGGCTCCGACCCTAAGGTCATGGTCCCTGGGCCTGTGGGGACAAAGCATGGTGCTGTGGCTCCCTCTCCAGGGTGCCTGTCCACCTGCTGCCGACGACGGTGAGCTGCATGCTGGAGAGAAACCCTCGCCCAGCAGGGGAAGGGCCTGCTTCTCCCTGCTCTCAGGCTGCACTTCCCTGAGGGTGCTGGCGAGGGCCTGGGGTGCAGTGAGGAGAAGCCTTACACTGTGGACACCCAGCTCGGTCACTAAGCACTACAGCTCTCTCTGGACCAGGCTGAGGTCTCGTCCCTGTACCCATGACTGGCCCCTGAGGGGATTAACTCTGAGGCTACTCACAGGTGTGAAAGCTGGCTGAGATGACAAGGCTTGCATCTGAGTGTTGACCAGGTGCCAGCCACGGGGCTAATGAGTACCTGCTACACAATCCCACTTGTCTTCACAGCTGCTGATGGAGAGAGTCCTCATCACCACGGCCCCGACGTGGAGCCTGGCGGAGGGTGCTTGGTCTGCTGTGCGTGGTGGGAGAGTCACTGTCTGACCCATGCCAAGGGAAGCAGGTGAGGCCTGCAGTGTGACAACTAGGTGCAGCACTCACAGCAAACCAGCCCCCCGAGCTGGGCCCCGCGCTCAGGAACCTCGGCCGACCTGAAGTGGCTGCCTGTGGGGCGCAGACTGCAGGACCAAGGGGGCTGGTCACCTAAGGCCTGAACAAGTCTCACTTCTGGGATAGCACAGAGAAACCCTCCTTGCACATGCGAACTGAGAGGTATTTACAGTCCAGGGATCCCACACTGACTAATCTGGTGTCCCCAGAACTTAATTGTGGCACATTAAGAATGAACCGACCTTGGCACTTGTCATCCATATTCTTTCACTTCCCCTAGACAAGCAGCTGTTTCAAAAGGCCATTTAACTCTTTAAGTCCTACTTTGGCAGAGCGAGAGGACTTCTGGGAAGGGCAGGGCAAAGGCCTCGGAGGAACTGGCCGGTGGCTCCTCGGCAGAGCTCTAGGGCCTGTGATCTCCCCTGGCCTCATTTCAACAGATGGCAGAACAAATTCCTAATTAAGCATGAGAAAGCTTCCGGCTCAGCACATTCACTCATGGCTTTCTGGTCCCTCTGGTACCCATTCTCCCCTTGGTCTCCTGGAAGCCAAGCCAGCTTTTTGCCACCCCAAGCTCCCCAGGGCTCTTGGAAAGGCCTGTCCCTAATCTAGGGAGAGGGGAAAGGCGGGGAGTGCACAGCGGGGGTGGGGGTGAGCATGGGGGGGGGGTCGTGTCCGGGGATGGGCCACGCAGCTGCTTTTCAGAGGCAAAACAGAAAGGGAGCTCCGCAGACAGCTTGGCAGAGACTTGAGAAGACAAGTGGGGCTTCAGAGACCACTGCCTGCAGGGTCTTCTAGAAAGACTGCCAGGGTGAGCTTAGCCCAGAGGACAGACACCATCCGCAGGGTCCAGCCCCTGTTCCTAGCAGACCTGTGAAGGTCCAGCAGGCAGACTGAGGGGCTTCCCCCTGACAGGGCTGCCCATGTGGTGCTCTTGGTGGCTGCAGGGGATTCTGTGGCCTCTGTTCCCTGGCTCCTCCCCTGCACACTGCGGCTGGGGTCAGGAGGAGGAAACCACCTGCTCCCAGGCCAAGAGGAGAAATGCCCAGGTGCACTGCCACCCCAGCGGGACAAAAGCCTGGCTCACCAGGGCTCAGTTTACTTCACTGGGCACCTGCCCCTTCCTGGACATGCTCTGTGTCAGTGACAGGTCTGCTTCCAAGCCCAGGGGTCTGAGTCCCTCATGGAGAAAACTGGCTGCCTGTGCTGTCCCCCACAGCAGCTTGCCCACGAGACTCCTGACACTTGATTATCTCTCAGATCAAAGGGAGAAAAGAGGCAATCGGCTGCAAAGACAACGTGTCAGGACAGCTGTGTCACCACCAGAAGACAAGTGCCCGTGACCTTCACAAGCTGGTCCCTGCTCAGACTCAGATGCTAGTCTCGGGGCTGCTGCCTGCCGCTGGCTCTGCAGCACGGCAGGGGCTGCCTCCAGGGCTTCAGGAGCCCCAGGGCTGGTGAGCGGGGCCTCTTCACAGAAGAGCCTTGGAGTGAGGGTCCAGGGTGACACTGCAGTCAGTGCCTGGTGCCTCGTGGGCACCATGAGAGGACAGGGCAGCCCGCCACTGGGGTAACAGCAGCCGGTTTTCTCAAGCCCCAGAGCTGATTCCACTCCTGAGCTAGATCCTGGGGGAGGGGAGAATGGGAAGGGAGCAGGGCGTTGACAGCAGTCTTCCAGGGCCCTGCGCCTGCGGGCAACAGGAGATTGGTGGCTCCTCTGACACAATCTGGTATGAGTTGGGCCTCTTATTTATTTACTTGGGTACTGGGGATAGAATCCCTTGGCGCTTTACCACTGAGCCACACACAAGTCATTTTTACTTTGAGACAGGGTCTCACTAAGTTGCGAGGCTGGCCTCGAACTTGCAATTCTCTGACCCCAGTCTCCCAGTGGCTGGGATTACAGGGGTGCACCACCATGCCCACCACAAGCTCCTCTCTTTAGATGAAGTATTGCTACCCAGAAGCAGAGAGGAATTTGTTGCACTCGGTAGGTGCAGGGGTGCTGCAGAAGCTGTTAGCTATCATCATCCGGGTGGCTGTCCCCTATGGGCTGACAGGGGGATCCATTACACCAGGGGAAGCATGTGCATCCCCTGTACCTCTGCCCCTTGCTCGTGCCCAGGACAGGGAAAGAAACAAAACAAAGCTCAGCTTTTGGGCCAGCACCCAGGCTGAGGACAGTCAAGCACACTGGGCAGGAGTCACTTCAGGGCTGCAGAACTGGCTGCAGGGAGTGAAAGAGCTGGGACACAGAATAGGCCGGGAGGCGAGGAGGGAGAGTCCTTCTCCAATCCTGCTCACTGGGGAGGCAGAGCAATAGAAGGAGGGTGGGTGCCCTGCGTTTCTGCTCCCTGCTGACCCTGACCTCTGGTTACAAGTCCTGCAGGGGCTGTGTCCCCATGTGGTCTATCCAGGAGCTCCCGTGACCCTTGTGGTTCAAGTTCTTGTCTCCTGTCGTGACTCAGGTGGTCATGTTAACCCTGGGGACAAAACTGGAGACAGCAGCCCCAGGGTGAGGATGAACCAGATCTCACAGGGGAAGACCAGGAATCCCTCCCCTCATTCCTTGCTGGATGATGAAAGGCGCCAGAGGCTGAAGGCTCACACCTGAACAGCGGGCTCTGCAGGGCTCAGAACTGATCCTGGCCTTGCTCTCACGTCCTCACAAGGACACACCAAGAGTGGGAAGAAGGTGCAGGCTGGAGCAGAGTCAAGGAAGAACTTCCAGCACTGCCATGGGTCCCTCCAAGCAGAGTGGGAGCCGTCTGCTGTCACACTCCTGGCCTGGGAGGCTGCCTGCTCCCAATGGGCTCCCTCCAGGGGCGGGCAGGGCTGCCTGACCAGAAGAGGGCATGAGGGCTCCTGTGCGCTTGCTGCTCACACTGAGTTGGGGGGACGAGGGAAGCACAGAGGCCAGAATTTCTGGAAGTCGTTTGGGTATATCCTTCCTCAGAGCACCACTGCCCATCTACCTGGGTCCTGGCATGGAACAAGGGACGTGTACCTGAGTCCTGATGTGGGGAAGGGCAGATGTGGAGGCAAAGGGGCTGGGAAAGACAGTGGGGAAGGGGGACAGGCAGAGGGTCCCTCTGGAACCCCCCATGCCAGGGGCAGGGCAGCCCTTGGGGACCAGGCAGACCACAGGCCCGAGACCTCTCTAACAGAACAGCAATGGCCTTCTTTGCTTTTGTTTTTCATTTTTTAATGCCTTTATCCTTTTTCTTTTTTCTTTCTTCTTCAAGATGGGGTTTTGCTGTCTAAGCTGGTTTCAAACCATCTTCCCTCAACCTCCCGAGTGCTGGGTTGTACGTAAGCCACCGTGCCTGGCTTATCTTTGCTTTTATATAAAGCAAAACAAGTGTCCAGCGGATGCCCAGAGCACAGGCTGGGGGTGGGCAGCCGGAGCCCCACAGCTGCTCTCAGCCCAGCTGCATTAGCATCGGCATCTGCTGAGGGGGTGGGAGGCCTGGCGGAAGTGAACAAGCTCCCGACTGCCCGCTGGTAAGGGGAAGAGACCCTGTGCTCCAGTTCTTACTCAAAGGCGTCAGCTGGTTAGAACCCATGGTGGACGGGGTGTCATTTCATGCTCTAAGACCCAGGACTCTGAGCCACACAGTGCTGCTGCCTTGGCCCCCTGGGTTTATGGCTGCCTCATGCGGTATCCACAAGAAGGCAGGGTGGTGTCGCTCTGACCCCTGCAATGGGCACAGCCTGAGCCAGGCCTTCGGCAGCCCACTGCCACCAGCCTGTGGGTCAGCAGGGACCCGACATGATTCTGGGAAGGAGGCTGGCCATGTGTCCGCAGTCCAGGTCCTAGCCCAGATCCAGCCACACAATGTGACCTCAAAAAAATCACTTTTCTTTTTGGTACCAAATTTCCCCCCAGTGAAAGGCGGGTCGGGCACCAGCCTCCTCCTCGCGCTCTGGAAAGGTCAGAGGGCCAGGCTGAGTTAATGGAGGCCACCTTCGCGTTCCAGTCATGGCTGGGAGCTTTCCCAGCCTCTCCGGAGAGGCAGAGGAAGGGACAAGGGGAGGAGGGCAGAGAGTGGAGAGGTTCCTCAGACTCACCGATCCATCTCATGAGCGAGGTCAGGATCTGCAGGTACTTGGTCTTCTGGACATCAAAGAAGGTGAAGGGTCCCAGGAGGAGAGTGAAGACGGCCTGGGTGGGGGAAGAGCGGTGAGGGACAGCGGAAGTGGAGGACGGGATGGCTCCCACCCACCCCAGGGCACCAGGCACTGGTGGAGGCTCCCAGGGTTCAAATGTGTCACTGCGGGCAAGTGCCAAGTGCCAGCGGTGGGACAGGAGGCCCAGAGCCCTGCCTCCCTGCCACCGCTCACTCTTAATGTTCAGACTCTACTGCACTTTCTGAGCAAGGCCCAGGTGACATTACAGCACTGCCCTGGCCACAAGCGCAGATCCGCTAGGAGATGGCAGCAAGATCAGGATCAAAAGGAACACCAGACATGCCCTGTTACTGGGAAGAAAGGACACAGGGAGGAAGGGACGCGGGCTCCAGCAGACAGCACGGTAGAGAGGACAGCCCTTCTGAAGGACTGGGAGAAGAGGATTAATCAGGACGCTGTCCATCAGCCACGTTTTCATGGCAAATGGAAGGGGAAGCTGGGGGACGAGAGCTGGCGGCCGCCTGGGCTTCTTGCTCAGGAGCATTTCCTGCATTAGGGAGGGAGTCTGGGGGAGGGGAGGGGCCTGGAGCACCAGTCCTCTCGGTCATCTTCTCTTTGGACATCAGGGTAAGTGTTTTTACTTAAAGTAAAATAAAATAAACCCTGTGTTAGAAAACCCTGTGGGAAATTTGGACCCTCTTTGCAAAAGCCACCGGGGTAGTGTGGCTGTGGCATGGCAGACTGGGAGGGCCGGGGCACGTTAGGCTTTCCTTGCCAAAGTGGATGCTCAGGGAGCAGAAGAATTAGAAGCTGCTCCTCGGAGTTAAGATGATGGTGCCATTTCCAATCTGCCATTCGGAAGCCGGCGAGGCATCAGACCTGATTAACATTTACACTGTGCCATTTGATCACGTTAGTGCTGATGACACTCACTGGAGATGCGGCAGATGACTCTGAAGCCAGCGAAGGTGGGAAGGGGGCCCTGTGGGGAGCTGGCTCGTGGTCTTGTGATTGGGGTGCATCGGTGGCAGCTGCCCAGCCTGGGGTCAGTCCCCGTGCCAGACAGGCAGGAGCCCCCAGAAGGGGGTGAGCCCACCCCGCCCCCACCGTGAGGAGAGCAGGATGTGGGAGAAGCTGTGACCTCTTATCCAAGTCCATTATCGCTGTGAGAACAACGGCTGAAGGACTCAAGTGCCGCTTAAAGGAAAAGGCTCTAATTAGTTGGGTGGGTGAAGGCACCCTGGCAGCCACCAGGGCTGGGACAACTGGAGAAGGCTTTCCGCTGGGAGCCTCAGAACCGTGCTGCTTCCGTGCAGGAGAGGGGAAGGAGACGTGTTTCCACGAGGCTGCGGTGACGGGGAAGGCAGAGAAGGGACTCCCCTGGCAAAGGCAAAGGCTCTCAGGCCCAGGGACAGGAGCTGGGACACGGAAACTAATGCCCACACAGCCACCACCTCTGGCCTGCGAGTCTGTATGCAGCACCATCAGCCAGTCATTTAGGAAAATTACCACTTCAGGGGAACTTTCCACTGATGAATTTCTCTCTTGAAGGATGAGAAGGGGATGTCAGGTGGAAGAATAAATACAGAGCCACTTGCCACAAATGTTTCCAAGTAACTGTGATCTGCAGGAAACTGGAGTCCTGGTGTGCCCAGGACTTGGTGGCTCACCTTTGACCTGCGATGCCTCTCACCGAAAACACAGTTCTCCAGATGTGGGGTCAGAATTCTAAGGGTGGTTGACAGGGGAGGTCAGATCTCATCTTAGAGCCTTAGGATTATTTTTCAGAAGGTTCCACCACATAAACACAGGGTAGAGGAAAACAGAACCATCCCCAAGGGTGGCCCCGTCCTACCCTTGGGGACCCTCACTCTGAGGCCTTGTCCAACTTCATCCTCCTCCTCAGTGCACCTCAGGACACAGCAGCCCCATTTTATAAAACCCTGCGACGCAATCCTAGCCGCTGAGCGCGTCCCCATGTAGAAACCAGGCACACGCCCCTCCAAAAGGTAGAAGAGGGCCTGTGTATGAGGAGCAGATCAAGTGGTGGGGAGTAAGAACCTAGTGGAGTGTGAATGACAGTCGACGCCCATCTATGTTCTCATGCCGGGTCCTGGGGACGCAGATCTGTCCTCAGAAGGGGAACTCGCAGTGAAAGGGTCTTTTGGAAAATGTGACCAACAGCTGTGGAATCCATGGACAGGGGCTGGGATGTGGCTGCTTTTCCTTTTAAAGCTCAGTAGCACAGATTGGCGGCACCACTGGGGAAGCTCAGGGCCCACTGAGTGGCAGCCGACACGCGCAGACCGCCCAACAGCAGCCCTGCCACGGGCCGCAAGCTCACACATCAGAGGGAGCCAGATGAAGATGCAGACCTCGAGCTGGGGCTAATTAAGAAACAGGTGTCCTCTGCAAATTAGCTAGAGCCACAAGGCAGCAACTGCGGGAGCAGGCATCCAGAGTGACAAAGGACAGAGACGGGAATGGCGGTGGAGCCAAGGTCTTTGGGAAGAAAGAGGTTTGGGCAGAAGGACCAGCCCCAGTCCCCTGATGGTCTAGTGGGGCAGAGTCCATCTCTGAATGCTCAGATGTGGCACTTGATGTTTTCTTTTTCCTTTTAAAAAAAGATGAAATAAAAAGCCAAGAGACAGCCTATCCTCTTGGGTCTTCCAGTCTAGCCCAGATGACATTATAAATTAGCTGGCTCCCGAGCAAATTTCCAACCCCCAAATGCCATTGATCAGTTCAAACTCAGCCTCTGTTCAAGGACTCTTGTCGCCCGAATCATTCCAGGAGGCAGGGACGCCAGTCACTGCAGGCAAATGTTTTTCTTAAGAAACAAATAAAAACCCAACTCTGATTTCTAATGAAATCCTCAAACTTATCTCTGGGACTGAAGTTCACGACAGACCCGGGAGGGTGCAAACAGGGCCACTCAAAAATCTCTCTTTCCGGGTCAGTGAGCTTAGCTGCACACCAGAGTCCCCATGGCAGCCTTGCCAGAATCTTGATGGACACAAGGCAGCTCATGTTCCCAAGACGCTGCAGGCAGAACTTGGCCTCGACTCTTTTAGCATGTTCTGAAGTCTCCAACTCGACAGGGCGACCTGCCCTTCTATGTCCCCTGTGCAGCTGAAATGCACTGCCTACTCCTGTTGCTCAGGCCCCAATGTCCAGCCATCTCTAACGCCTTCCCTACTTTTTGCATTAGGTTCCTGTGGCTGCTGTAACAAGTTATTACTACCATGGGTGGCTTCAAACCACACACATTTATTTTCTCCCAAGCCTGGCAGGGCAAGGCTCTCGATAGCACAGCATGGTGCCCCCTGCAGGACACAGCCTCGTCCTGCACATGCTCTAAGGACAGGGCTGGCCAGAGCCACCATGCTCTAGCCTCTGTCAGGTGAGACCCAAGGACAGAATAGGGAACAGACACTCCTGATACAGATCCCAGGCCTCTGTCTCCTGGAGCCAGGAGGGCTACCTGCTCTCCAGATCCAGGGACTGAAAGATGTGGGAAGACTGGGCTGGGCCTGGAGAATCCCTGAACAGTGTGTGATTTTGCTGAGACCAGGAGTACCACCTGCTCCAGAGGCTGGCAGCTGAGCTCTGAAGGCTCGGCCACCAACCGGAGCCCCACTTTAGATCCTCCTGAAGTGGCGTGGACCCAGCTGTCCTGCTCTGGCATGGGAGAGATACACTCTCTGCTACTTATCAAAGGGGAACCTCAAGTCAAAAGCTCTTGACTTGGACCTGCTGAGGCCAAGCTGTGTTACCACCTGCCCAAGTCTTCTCTGGTCTGACCCCATAGCACTCAGCACTCACAGAAGAAAGGCCCTAAGTCAACATAACCTACTTCACATACAAAACGAACCTAAGGTTGGCAGTGTACCATGTCCTTTGGTCAGCTGCCCCAAGTGGGAAGGCATGAGTATTCACATTACAAAACAAAAGCAGAGCAATTTGTCAGTGACACATGTCTGTAATCCCAGTGGCCTGGGAGGCTGAGGCAGGAGGACTGGGAATTCAAGGCCAGCCTCAGCAACTTACTGAAGCCCTGGCCCTATCCCAAAATAAAATATAAAAAGGACTGGGGATGTGGCTCAGTGACTGAGTATTTATGGGCTCAATTCCCAGCACACACACACACACACACACACACACACACACACACAAAAGAGTAAAGCAACTGGATACCTATCCCCCTCCCCATCCCTAAATTTCTCTGCATATTTAGATGGTCAGAAAGACAAAATGAAGAGTTGAATTTGGCTCTAACCCACAATTAAATCCCTTGTTTAAGAGGTTGCAAAATCTCTGGGTCCTGCCATTTGACTAATATCTGTCACAGCCACCCTCAACCCTGCTGTCCTCCTGGCTATCAACCCTCTCCCCAAGCCCCGGCCAGGTGCTCTGTGATGTGATGTCACTGCCCAGTGCCGCAGGCCCATTCCCATCTAAAAGGTGCTCACTTCTGCAGTTTTGTTCCATCCTTATGCCCATCTGCAAAGTCACTAGAGCAGGAGATGACACCCTCATGTCACTGAAGAGGAGGCAGAGGGACCAGAGAGCTTGGACCATGGTGCAAAGGGGCAGGGGGGGATGCACAGTACTGGACCCTGGGCCTTTTTTTCCCCCAATATTTTTTAGTTGTAGGTGGATACGGTATTTTTTTAAAAAATTTTATTTTATGTGGCGCTGAGGATGGAACCCAGTGCCTCTCATGGGCTGGGTGCACGCTCTACCACTGAGCCCCAGCCCAGTCCCCGGGGCCTCTCCACTGCAAGTGTGGCACACTGCATCCTCCTGGGCTCCACAGCCCCTCCTCCCACCTCCCCTCCTCCCACCTCCCGTCCTCACATCAGGTTAATTCTCCCCTATGCCCTTACGCTCTTGAATTCTCCTCCTGGCAAAGAAGTCCCCATTTTACCCTCTTTCGTGCCCATCTTCAAAGTCCTGTGTTAGTGCTAACCTACTCTGTGGCTACGCTGTTCCTCCCAGGGGACTCTGGATCAAATTCCCAAGCACACAGTCAGCACCGCATGCCTGACTCTTGCAGGCACACACAACTGCTCCTTTTGCATGGGTTGACCCTGTACCCCCAGCACAGTTCAGGCACTTTGAGGGGAAGGACTGTGTCCTCGTTTGTCCCAGCACCCAGGAAGGGCTCTGCACACACGAGATGCAGAACCAAAAGCCAGTGTGTGTAAAAAACACTGAATTTGGAGGGGCCAGTGCCAGGGAGCAGGGGCGGTGGGTGTCATCCTGAAGTGGGGAGGGGCCAAGCCCAGTCCTGCAGGCTCGCTGTGGAGCCCACCATCCCTCCTGACATGGGCACCCCTGCACTAGCAAAGCAAACAGCATGTGGACAGCGGCACACCATCTGCCCACCACAGTCCACTCTGTGGGGAAACCTCTTCCCACAGCAGCTGAGAGGCTGGCCTCGCACTCATGAGGCCCTGTGTCCCAGCTGCAGCATGCAACAGAGAGAAATCCACACGCTCTGGTTTCGGAAGAGCAGATAAATCAAACAGCACTGCTCTGCCTGCTACTGTCCTCAGGAAGTGTCATGTTCTCCTGGGAAGGACACACACATCCAAGAGGGCCCCAGGGCACTTGGCTTCTGCCATCAGCACTGCCCAGGACCCCATGAAGGAGGGGACCCATGGATTGTGACATGCTGTAATTCTGCCTGGTCCCCAGAAGAGGTGAGCACTAAGAAGAGCTGAAATGTCCTCGAAGGAAGACCCAAAGGAGAGCCACGGTGTGGAGACACAGCCATGGGCCAGCCCCGCTCTCCCCTCACAAGACCAAAGGAAAACCCCAAAGCCTGCTTGCCGACTTTCCTCTTGATGGGCAGAGGGCGTGGCTGCAGTTTCTGACTGTAACTTACACTGGTGAACTTCCCACCACTTCTCATAAAGGGGGAGGAAGCAGGGCTCCACTCCTGGAAGAAAGGGAGGACAGGCGAGAATGCAGGGCAAACCTGCCAAGACCCTTCTCCCTGTGTCCCAACCAACCCATGGGACAGAGTGACACGCCAACCACCCTCTGCTACAGGCCACCCTAGGAAACTTCCGGGTGGGAGGCGGACAGTGAGCTGCCTCCTGGCCTGGCGGCGGGGAGGGTCCTGCCTGGCCTCCACAGGGGTGAGTGCCCCAGGGTGGAGGGAGCGCAAAGGCCTCCTCATGTGGTGCTCCCTCCTCCCCCAGCTGAAAGCCGGTACACCTGGCCCTGCTGGCCACTCTGGGCACTCCCTGGGCAGTGGGCTGCTTCCTCACCAGGCGGGCGGTTCTCAAGTGCCCACTTACTGGTCTCCCTCTAACAGGGAGAGCCGGTGTGTGTGTGGCCGCAGAGCAGTGGGAAGGAGCTCCCAAGAGCCTGGAATCCAGGCACAGCAGCCTCCACTTCATGCCACCGCCAGTCAGCTCCTGGTGTCGCCACACCAGAGGCCAGCAGCCCACCGGAGCTTACCTGCTCCAGGGCCCAGGTGTGTATGTGCGGACTGGGTTTTTCTGTTCATGCAGCAGGGGTGAAGAAGGCACCTCTCATAAGGAGAGAGTTGGGGAAGATGGAGTGGCTACCTTAGACACACAGGGACCTTAGGGGGCAGATGACAAACCCTCAGGCTAGGAGTGGCCCAGGCGAGCGGGTTCAGGTGAAGCTGGCCCATGCCAACCACACGGCTGAGCTTGCTGGATTGATCCTGGAAGGCATTTCAGGTGATAAAGGGGCTGCGCTTGTTGGGAACGAGGGGCCGAGAGCTAACTGAGGCTAAGGGCGGCTCAGCGCCAGCCCCTTCCTAACTGGAAACTGAACTTGCAACACGCCCTTGATGTACAGAGGAGAAATCTTCAAGGACTCTATTTTTGCTTCTCGAGTGGCTGTGAGCGTTCTGGTTTGGGAGTTTTAATTTTTCTCACTTGAATTAAGGCTTCTGGGGATTCATCCACCAAAGGGAGGTAAGTGCTGAAGGCAGCGCGGGACGGTGAAGGCTGCAGGCTCTGAGCCACAGGGACAGGGTGGGGACTGCATCCTGATGTCCCTGCTAACCGAGCCCTGGGGAGCTACTGCCTTCTCAATGCACATTACGTGTACACAGGTCGCAGATATCCAACAGCTCAGGCACCTGACCCAACGGTACACATCAAACTATCATGTCCCAGCCCATTCACCCTCCAGACCTCCCAGGTGCAGGAATACGGCCAAGCAAGACCTCCACGCAAAGAATGGGAAGTCAATACTATTTTTTTTTTTTTTTTTTTGAGATGGAATCTCCCTATAGGAGATTCCAGCCCTACAGGCTGGCTGGCCTTGAACTCCTGGGCTCAAGTGATCTTCTTCCTCAGCCTCCTGCGTAGCTGGGACCACTGGAGCATGCATCTGGCTATGATACTATTCTTACCTGACATGTGTTACCTCCAAACAAGTTCAACAACAGTTCAAGTGCACTTTAGGAGTATTTGAGTTCTTCCCAGTCAAATACAAAGATGCAGTCACCCTGCAGATGACTGCAGAGAAACAGGCTCTGTGGGGGACCATTAGCAGTATATGTGCACCCAACCCAGGGAACCCCTGTCACAGCCTATCTGCCTAAACTGTAGGACGAGAGGCATTGTACAATGTAGAAGAGGGCTTCTGAGCTCTGCAGAAGATCACACTTCCACAGGAAACTACGGAAGGAACTTTCAAAAACAATCTCCCTGGGCCAGGCATAGTGGTGCATGCCTGTAATCCCAGCAGCTCAGGAGGCTATGAGGCAGGAGGATTGCAAGTTTGAGGACAGCAACTTAGCAAGACCCTGTCTCAAAATAAAATATATAAAAAGGGCTGGGATGCGGCTCAGTGGTTAAGTACCCCTTCTGTGTTCAATCATCCCTGGTACCAAAAAAAAAAAAAAAGGAGAGAGAATTGACCCTCCCTGAGGAGGCAGTGACCCTCGAGAAGACTAGCCCAGTGAGAGGCTGACCTAGAGAACAGAAGAGTCTTGTGGCAGGAGTGGGAACTTGTACCAGAACAGGCTGTTGGACCAGAGGCACCAACCCAACCCTGATGCAGGCGCTGCTAAGCTTTCTCCTGCCAGTCCTCACACTGGGTTTGCCTTGTGCAGGAGTAATGAGGACAGCCGGAGCTGGGCCGACTCTTTCATCTCACTGACCCATTCCACAGAAGCAGCTAGCGTCTGCCCAACACCTGCCAGAAGGCACAGCTCGGAGGTTTCCACATCTCAAGTGTCCCTGGCTCCGCCCCACCCTCCTACACCCCACAACCAGGAGGTACCTGGACATGCCTGCTAACAGGATTGAAAGACTTAAAGATTCAGGGGATGACTGGAGAGAAAAATGGACAGTTAGCCAGGCATGGTGGCACACATTTGTAATCCCAAAGACTCGGGAGGCAAGATTGCAAATTCAAAGCCAGCCTCAGCAACTTAGTGAGAGCTCGTCTCAAAATAAAAAATAAAGCAAAGGGCTGAGGACTTAGCTCAATGTTTAAGTAACCCTGGGTTCAAAACAAACTAAAAGACAGTCGATGTTTAAGTTACCCTAAAGTTGTGTGTGCTTCTTGAACATGAGAAGTCAAGTCTATACAGCTTGATCTCATCTCACCACATCTGCTGCTCAACCGCTCAGCTGCATACTGCAGGGTGGGTGGAGAGGCAAAACATCTGCAGCTCAAGTCAAAGGCTAGTCTGGACTCGCTGGAGGATTCTGGGGCCCACACAGAGGCAATAATGGGCCAGAAGGTAAAGATTTCAGCAGGGATTTTTTTTCGGAGAAGATATGCTGGGAATAGAACCCAGGTCCTTGCTCAGACTAGGCAAATACTCTGCCTCTGAGCTACATCCCTGGGCCCAGCAGGATGTTCTAAAGCAGCTGCTAAGCTGCCAGAGGAAAGAAACCAAAGCCACCCAGCTGGAGTCCAACAACCAGGCAGGGACCTGGCCTCTCCCTGGGTGACTGAGACATGGAGAAATGCTGTGCACCTGTTGGGTGCACTTGGTGCAAATGCAGGCTGGCCACGTGGGGATGCTGGAGCAACCTCTGCTAGGGCACTAGTGAAAACTGGCACTCATTTCCACTTTAGGATACCGTGGTTGAGAAGGGTTGAATACTTTGTCCAAAACCTCTCAACTAGCTACTTAGACTACCCACAGCAGGGGTTGAAGCTCAGGCATCTGTATCCAAAGCCCTCTCCCCTTGAGAGTGAGTAACCGCCTCCCTTGAAAGGGCTGCCACCTCTCCACAGCCCCTTGGGTTGGCTCCCCTGGGGGAGGAGGGCAGGGCTGGGTTGGTCCCATGGCCTTAGCCTGGCACGGTCACTGTTCCTCTTGCCCTGTCATTGAGGACATGCCTGTATGGTCTCTTTCTTAGCTGAAGAGCCAGATGGCACCCGGTGGTGGCAGAGTTCCAAGTATTTGATGCTAGAGCACAACCCCGGTGGTTTGGGGGAAAAGACAGATACTGAGGAAAACCCGCAGTCATTCACTTAATGATCGTAAGCCATCAGGGCTTACAAAGGATGGCCTGGCTCATGCAAGCATGGCGGAGAGATGGAACCCAGCACCAGCAGGTCCAGGTGGCAAGATGGGGAGGCTCGACCCTGAGCCAGGAGGGGGCCTTACCTGGGAGCTGCGGTGGGCCGGGGTGGGGGTGTGTGCTCAAGGTTGTGGAAGGCGGGGAGCCGGCACCTGCTCTAATTACTCCCTGTTCACACATCAGGTGCTAAGAGAAGTCGGTGGAGGGAGAGCTGGGTGGAGAGCTGTGGTGATTCACAGCGCATGGACAGCTCTGTTTCTGTTCACATCAGCCCCACAAAGATGGAGCTCCCCTAACCTTTGTTGAGGGGAGTGTCTGCTCTGAGGGTGAGGACCAGGGCAACGACCTGACCCCTGGGGAAAGGTGGGACCAGCAGGGCTTGGAACTGGCCCACAGGGCTGTCTGTGGGCCTAGGGGCTGAGGAGGGAGGCCAAGGCTCGCCAAGAGCCCAGAGCCGTGTAGGCGCCAGTGTCCTTGGGGGACACAGGCCAGGGCAGGTGGGCAATGGTGGGAGGGAAGGCTGTAGGAATCCAGGCTGCCTCACAGAGAAGCACTTCTGAGTAATTCAATTGGAGGTCCCTAAAACCAGGCTTGAAAGACTTGAGTAACAGAAACGATCTCCATGACCTTGGGGCAATGCTCATGCTGAAGGGGCAGCTTGGACCCAAGGAAGAGCTGGACTCCTCTCTGTTCTAATGAGATTTAAAAGGGACGTTGATCACATGGACGATGGGCATGGGAAGCAGGTGAGGGGAGAATGCAGGGATGCTCGATCCCATCCTGTGGGGACAGAGGAGTGAGAATGTCCATCCTGGTCCTCTCAAGGCCTCCTGGGAGGCAGAGTGAGGGACACCCCACCTGCAACTACCGCTCTCTTCCTGGCTCTCCTGGCCAAAGTAACAGGTGCAAAGACTGAAACTTCTTGGACTTGGGTTACTGACTGTCACTGTTTAGCTCTTGGTCTTGTTTATTCACACCAGATGTAAAGAAGTGGGGAGGACAGGCACTTTGATTTCATCCATGAGAGAAGTTGGCCATGTCTGCTTTGTCCCAAATCACCGTGGGCCAAGGAGCTACCGCAGGGCCAGGCGAGAGGTCTCCTTGATCCTGACAGGTCTTAAGTCTAAGAGGACTCCAGAGGAACTGGTGGGCTGTGTCCAGAGTGACAGAAGAACAGGGCCCTCTGGGCCACCAGTCCACCCAGCCCCTTGGCCACCTGGAACAAGGCATTCATTCCCTGGATGCCCAAATGCCAGGAAGGAACCTGCTCAGATATAGCAGGGGGGCGACGCAGGAGCCCTGGGGCCTGCAGGGCTCTGCCTAGCCCCTGACCAGCTGGAAACTGACTGCTCTTGGGACTTGTCTGCCCCTGGGAACAGAAGGAGGCAGGGCTATGCCCTGTGTTGCCCTCTATGAGAGGGGCCAGGTGATCACTTGACAGGCTCTCCACAGCCTCCCTTTCTCATTCCATGCTCTCTGAGCAGGAAGAGGATAGAGGTGGGAATGCTCCACACTGGAGCTGGAGGGAGGGAGGGAGGAGGGAGGAGGGAAGTCAGGTGCGCAGAGTGCGGAGCCCTGCAGAGAGGAGCACACGGGCCAAGCTGGCTCCTCCCCTTCCCTGCTGACGTCTGACCTCAAAATAGACAGGAACTGAGCAACCTTGGAGGCGGGGAAGGAGGGAAGACGGCACATCAACTGGCTGATTAATGAGCGCTGTGGAGCTGGGTGTAAGAAATTACACTAACAACCCCAGCTCCTTCCCGAGTTGTGGCCAGCCTGAGATGCCCTCCACGGGGTGCTGGCACACTGTGGGGTCTGGAGCCTCCCAAGCATCAGATGCACTGTGAGCTATGGGGGAAGCCGAAAGCACCTCCAACAGAAGCATGAGAAGCACCTGTTGGCCTCAGGGAACAGAGCAGCCACCAGCGAACAGATATGGTGGTACCCTTTTCCTCCTGAAGACATTCAGAGTCTGAAAACATCCTGTGCAGAGATGGGCACTGCTGCTTCCTGTCTGCCCAGGAGCATCTTAGGTGTTGATTCCAGGGTGTCTTAAACCAGGGCTAAGGAAGTTCTCACCATGCCAATTAAACAGGCCTCAGCGTCTCATGACCCTTCCTTCTAGAGTCACACTCTCATCTGGCATCGGCTCAGTGACACTCACAGCACCTCCCTTACGCTTGAAGGCTGATTAAGATGTACCTTGGTTGCTCTCTGCTAATCCACAAGACTTCCTGAGCTCGTGCTAATTAATCACATGGCACCATTAATATGCACCTTAACTGTTTGGCTCTGTGTCGCGCCCTTTGTTCCCGTGTATGCATACACATCTTTCTGCTGCCTGTGAGCCCTCTGGGGTCCTGTGGCTCCTTCTGCCTCCTCAGAGACAGGGTGCACTGCAGATGGTGCAAGGATAGCTCCTCCCTGCATACAGGTGTTGTGAGCCAACATGCAGGGCGAGTGCCAGGGCAGGGACTCTGGTTATGGGGATGGCAGTTATTATTCTGGAGTGCTTTATTTAATTAAAACATCAATACCAGGGCCCTGGAGCTCTGCAGAGCCATGGAACCTTCTGGTTGCAATATGCCTTCTGTAACAGAAGTAAGCCTCGTTCAGGGAGCAGCCCAGCCTCCCCAAATCCAGCAGGGCCACAAAGTGCCATGGACTGATCTGCAGGACAGAAGCAGACACAGAGCAGGAAACCAGCTTGTCACATAGTTTTCATTACAGACAAAACACCCAAGCACATTTCATGTTACTCCGGAATTATGGGGAAGTTGCTGGGTTCTGTAGACTACAGTTCTTTTCTGTATGTTTTTGGGTGAATGAGTGGGTTTAAAAGTTAAAAGGGCAGGAAGGGATCTGAAATCAACAACTTTAAAATCTTTAAAGAACATGAAATCATTTTTAACTCTCTGCCCAGCAATGGGCATCTTGGAAGGGGAGGAGGGTGCGCAGCATTGAGTGGGCTACTGTTTCAGGGTATGCCTACGGCCCAGCTTCTCAGGGGAGGACGGGAGGCACGTTCACATGCATGTGCATGTACACACCCCCACACACACAGGACAGGGGGTAGCTCAGCCCGGAGGCTTGGAAAGAAATCTGCTCCAGGTTTTCAATGCCGATTGCTCTGCTCACAAACAAGGAGGCTCAGTGTCAAGCTTGGGGCTGGCGGATCAATGTGAAGTGTGTATAAAAATGGGCCTGAAAAAGCACAGTGCAGAAGGTCCCCAGCAGGGATGAGCACTCCCCACGGAGACCTATTTGGAAACTTCCCAACCAACTGGCCTAGCATGAGTGTGGATGGAGGGTGTGCGCCACAGCCACAGTGCCGCAGCTTCCCCAGCTCAGGAATCCATGGGGTGGGGTGGGGTCTCCTGGGCTATTGTACTTCGGTGGCCTGCTTCCGGTGCCCATCCCAGCCCAGCATCTGTCTGTTTCTCCAGCTACACAGGCTGGGTTTCGTTCGGGCTTTTGTCCCTGTGCATATGAATGCATGTTATGTGTCCCTTCACACAAGAGATGGGCTCCTGAAGGTCTTTTTACAAACGGTTAATTTTCATAGAAAACCTCTTAAATGAAGCTAAGTACTTAAGGGAGACCTGCAGGGAGTCCTTCTGTGAAGTAGGGAATAACTTTGTAACAAATAATTACCCCCCGAGTTTATTCTACACATTTGGATTTTCACATAATGGAGGCTGAGAGTTGAGTGTGCCGGGTGTGCACAGGGCAAGGTCATGGCACACAAGTCCATTTTCCTGTCTCCGTCCACTGGAGGGACGGCAAGGACAAGGATGAGCAACTTGGGAAGGCCACGGCCATTCCCCGAGAGCCCAGAGCGCCCAGGCTTGCTCTTAATACTTTCCAGAGGAGGCGGCGGCACGGGCACTAAGCATTGTCCTTTGAGCTGGCGCATCAGGTGCTGGCCACGGCAGAGGCAGGACGTGGGGCGTGATGGACAGTGGGCTTGATGCCAGCTGACAGAACCCTGAGAGCTCCATTAAAAATAAAAACCACAGTCCTCTCACTAGCAGGAGGCGGGGGCTTGGGCCAAACACCCAAAGGCTGGGGTGGGGGAGGGGAGGCAGTCACAAGGTGGCCCAAGAAGGTGTCACCCAGGTGTCCTCAGAAAGGTGAGGTGCGGTCTTGGGCAAGGTGGGGCAGCAGCGGGCAGGTACAGGAGGGCTGGGGACTGCACCAAGACAACAGTGGCAGCAGTGGGGGATGTGGCTGGGTGAGGGCTCGAGGGGTCCCCAGGCAGGTGTTGGCTCGGGAGCCTGAATTTCATTTAGAGAGGGCTGGAGGTGGGAGCGGCTACTCCCAGTGAGACACAGCTCCCAGGAAAAAAGGAAGGAAGAAAAAACAGGCCTGTCCCTGTGTTATTGATTTCCTTGAAAAAGAAAGAGACAAGCTAATCCTTCCAAGTCCGTCATCTGAGCCAGCGAGCGCGGCTGCTGCTGGAGGCTGGGGCTCACTCGGTATCAGGCACCAGCTCTGTCCTGTGGCAGGTGCCTCCATTTCTGGGGAGTGGGGAAGAGATTTATTCTTCCTCAAGACCCTATCTCCAAGGGCTATCAGGCAGGGGCTCAGTCATGTGTGGGGGACCTGGAGACCCCTCTCCCCAGAGGCTCAGGGCCGCACTGAAGACACCTCAGCTCCTGCCCTGAGTCATATCTGGGTGTGCAGGGGCACCTTCCCCAGGTGGCAGAGCACACCCTCCTCTCCAGGGCCTCCAGAGCTGGCTGAGAAGCACTGACAAGAGGCACGCGGGGAGGGAGAGGCACGCAGAGAAGACAGGCACCCAGGCAGTCCCAGGCACCCAGGCAGTCCCGAGCACCCCGACGAGGTCACCATGCTTTCACAGAGGCACTTGGTGCCTAGACCTCAGCCCCTCCCAGGCACCGGGAATGCCCTCCTGAGTTGTTCTGATTTAGCACCAGACTGAGTTGTTCTGGTTTAGCACCAGGCAGGAGGGTGGGCACCGCACAGGGGAGGGAAGTGCCTGCTCCAGGCAAGGGCCCCCAGACCCACGCTTGGATTCAGCTCCACTGACGGAGTCAGAGGCCCTGGGGAGGGCCCTCGCTCCACTCTCACCAGGCCCATCCAGGTTCTCGTGCACAGATATGGGGTGGTGTTCACCTGTTTGCTCTGGGGGCAACAGGCCACTGAAAACGGGTCGAGTGTACCACACCATGATGGGTAACACTATAACCCCGGAGTGCCCATGTCCTGTGCCGTCACACTGCTCCTAAGACGTGTGGGTTCATATTGATTCCCTCCTCACTGGTCCTCCAGGCCACCTCCTGCCCCAGAACTGGTAAGAATAAATATTCAAGGGATGGCAGCGGTGACCCACTTATTAGCAGATGCCACAGCCCTGGGGCACAGTGGCTGATGTTGAAAGTACAGAGACCATGGCAGGGGAGGGAATGTCCTTGGGAAGAGGCGCTTACTTTCAATCCTACATGAATAACCAGTGAAGTCCACTTCTCTGTCTGGGAGCAAGGACATCAAGGAGAGGGCGCAGCACAGTCACAGGTGGGCACACAGACGCAGAGCACTCAGTAGAGGCCACATCAAGCAGCAGCGGCCCAACCCCTGGCATATGTCAGGCTCTGAGGCTGGCACATAGATGCTGCCACCCCCAACCTCTGTGTGCAGATAGCACCAGCCTGCATGTGCCGCGGGCACCAAGACTGCTTTACAGGGCAAGAGGACCCCGCAAGAGCCCCAAGGGCCAGGCTGAGGGCTTTAGCTCTGGGATCCAGAGGAAGCCACTGTCTCCCGAGCCTCAGTGTTCCCCACTGTGCAAGGAAATGATGCCACACCCTGGGTGGCTGGGAAGCCTGAATCAGAAATGCCACGTCGTGGTTACCACGAGCCCAGGTAGGAGGACTAGTCACCATGGGGGGCTCCTCCCGTCTCCACCCCTTTAGAAAGAGGATATTTTCTTGAGTAGTACTATTTTAGGAAGAAACCATGCGGTTCACAAGGGGGGCTGCATGCTGTTTGGAATTTTGTAGCCAAAGGCCAGTACTGCAGCTTGAGTCAGAGCCAAGGGGAAGCAGAAAACATGGTCTTTGGGCCCTTCACCAAGGGACATCTTCCATGCTGCCCTGTGCCTGAACCTCAGGGTGGCCTACACCTATATGAAGAAGCTGGTGGGCAGGACTCTCCCACGCCCTACCCCTCTTCTCTAAGGGGCTGCCAGAGGGAGCCTGGGAAAGATGCCCTCCATCTGCAGAGGTGGCAGGGTACCTGCTAGGCACTTACAGGCTGCATCCCCTTCTAAGTCACCTGTGTCCAGAGGTGGACCTCACAGTTCCTGAGTTCAAGGCAGGGGAGCAAACCAGGATGACCTTGTCCTGTCCCAAGGCAGCCAACAAGGTACCTCCTGCTCAATACGGCCAGTTTGTGGCCGGGTCTCCAGCCAGGATAAGCTCTGCTCTGCCATCTGCGCTCGCAGCTCTGCTGGGCTAGAGCCGGCTGGGCTGCCTGTGACCAGCAGCCCTGCCCACCTGTAAGTGGTGGATGCCACCAGCTTTCTCCAAAGGTGAGAAGCTGACAGCACACAGGGAGCCCCTAGGACCCCTGTGTGCTTCCTTCTGATACTCCAGGAGGAGGGATGGAATCTGGGCTAGGGGTGGAACGGTAGGCTGGGAGATCTGCAGGAATAAGGAAGCATAACAGGAGTGCTGGCAGCGCCCTGACCCCAGGGGATAGCAGCACTTCAGGCCTGAGTTCTGGGCAGACCCTGCACACACTCCTACCACCATACCATGGGTCCCTGGCTTCTGGGCACCATGGCTGAGGAAGGAACAAAATGCCAGTCCTGACTCTGTTCCCATCAGAGCTGGATGGCCCTGTAGAAAGAGCCCAAGGTGCTCCCAGCCTGGGGCGGGGTTGCCTGTGCAAGAGCTCAGGCTCTGAACCTCCCATTCCTTTCTTTCTTTTTTATTTTTCCTCTTTTTTTTTTTTTAAGAACTTAAAAAAATTTTTTTTGTAGTTGTAAATGAGCAGAATGCCTTTATTTTATTTGTTTATTATACGTGGTGCTGAGGATCAAACCCAGTGCCTCACGCAGGCTAGGCAAGTGCTCTACCACTGAGCCCCGGCCCTAGCCCTCCCATTACTTTCTTTGGAGGAGCAGGATGGGTGAGTGCCGGGGGCCTGAGAACCCGAGGGCAGCTGAAAGCAGGTCCTGAAACCCTTAGGTATAATAACAGGGCCCAGCTTGCTGCGGGACACCGAGAGTGCATGTAAAGCAGGTGACTCGGAACCCTCCACCCCACAGCATCCTGCTCCGTGGCTACTGCAGGGGAAGGAAAGGATGAACTGATTCCTACCAGCTGCACTGGGAATCTTGGGATGCAGAAGGGGGTCCATGGTGCAAATAGAGGAAGTAGAAATTTCCACTTGTTAAGGTCAAGAGCTCTGGGAGGCAACTAGTAGCTGCTGGTGGAGAAAACTCCCTTCCTGAAAAGCCTGGCCTCAGGGACACTTCCTATCCCAGGTAGTCTCGTCTGTGTGCTCCTGGAGACTGGAGAGATGGCTTCCAGGGGACTTTCTGAAAACTAAGCCACAATACAAGCCTGTATCTTCATCTCACAGAGCATACTGTCCCAGGATAGCAATGAAGAAGGGGTCATTTAAAATATGCAGACGTGGCAGAGGTATATTACCAGAGACAGAGATGACTGTGTGGGAGGAGGGTGTTTTAAGTCTACCCCCTTGCGGCCCTGTCCAGCATTTTTGGCTAGCGGAAAAATCAGAAACCGTTGGCGGAGAGAGGCATGGTGGAGTTCCAAAAGGGATGGCCGATCTGAGTGTGAGTGACCAAGGGCAAGGAAAGAAAGGATGGCTTTCCTCCTCCGAGGACCCAAAGAGGTCACTTGCTAGAATCCAGCTGCCCTGCCCTCATCACTACAGGAGGGCTCGG
Organism: Callospermophilus lateralis; assembly: GCF_048772815.1. NCBI lineage: Eukaryota > Metazoa > Chordata > Mammalia > Rodentia > Sciuridae > Callospermophilus > Callospermophilus lateralis. Next base: position 6,357,553 of record NC_135315.1, read on the forward strand.
GTCTGAGGAAGGAAACCCACACCTCTGACACACCCCATTCCCAACTTTTCACCAAGGGAGAGAGGAGCTTCAGAGAGATGTAGGCACCAGCACTTGGGGTCAGAAGGCTCTGCTGTTCTGCAGGACCACGGACCCTGAAGTCACATGCAAAGCTGTAAAGCAACTTCCCAGACTACCCCAGGCCCTCTGCCTTGAGTTCCTTGGAGCCAGAGAGAGAGTGTGGGGCAACAGGGGCGACGGGGCAAAAGAGTCCTGGGAACAGGCTCCTGGGGGGTCACAAGTCTTTCCACTGGGACCTGCACCTTGGCCTCCCAGCTCTGGAGCATCTACAGGCACTAGGACAATTAGCTTTATGAGTTATAAGTGCAATATCTGGGAGACGACGGCAGTAATTAATGCTTGTCTGCTTTCCTGAGGGCTTCCTCCTATGCAGTCAGAGTTATTGAGACTCAGTGAGGGAGCTTCCATCATGTAGGAGGTTCATAGGAACGATTTAACAAGGCAATAATAATGCTTCTAAATAATTCACCAAGCAAAAGGCAGCAGCTCTCCCAGACACTCACAGAGCTCCGTGTCCATTTTGCCGTGGGGGAGTGCGCTGGGACGGGTCTGCAGACTCCAGCAGCTTCCCGGTAAAGACCCACCTCAGCTGCTGCCACTCCTCCTGGAGCCCCTGGAGCCCTTCCTCCACCCCTCCCCTGCCCACATGCAGAGGGAGGGGAGATCCAGAAGGACCTCACAGGCACTCATACCTTAGCTGATCTTGTTAATCACGAGGTGCTGTAATGCTAAGAGGTTAACAAGTCCTCGGTTGGGCCTCCAGTGACTTGGCCCTACACCCTCAGGGGCCAGACAATTTAACTTGCCACCAGATTCCCACCAGACCTGTCATGGGAGAATCAAAGACAATTCTACTGCAAGACAAATTCCAAGGCACAGCTGAATGTGCAAGAGGAGCAGCAGAGACCACTGACCCACTGCTCCAGAAACACAGAGGCAAGCAAACCTCTCCCATGGCCTAGGGGCAGGCCCCTTCAGCAGGTCTACAGGGCAGGGCAGGGAAGGCACTTGGGATGAACAAGATCAGACCCAAATAACACTGTTGCAAGGCCTGAGGACACCTTGCCAGGATGGGAGTATTTAAGTCAAAAGGCCACCGCTAGAATGCATTGCCCAGCTTGCTCCTGGCCTCTTCTTCCCCTCCAAACCAGCTAAGTGGCCACTTGTCAAACTGTGTCATCTAGTCCACGAAGTCTGCACCGGGGCTGAAGAGGACCAAGAGGAAGCAGAGAATATTAACAGACTCTGCAAAGGCTGAAGGGGAACATTTCTGAGCCCTGCCCACAAAGCAGGAAGAGATACCTGCTGCCCCTGGGTGCCTGTCCTATTATTCGAGGCCCCTCTGGCACATCACCCAGCTCTGCCCCCATACACCACGGCACAAAGCAATCAAGAACGAGCCTGGAGATTCATTTTCTTCCCTGTCCACAGGGATCCTTCCTGTCTGCAGAGGCTGTTTGTGGTCAGGGCCACCATCAGATGGATCAGTGTTATCTGCCTGTCAGGAGACCAGCATGTGCCTCTGTGCTCCTGAGCTGACCCCGAGGAAGGTCAAGCAGGGAGGCCTCTTAAAGAGGCGCTCTTCAAGAGCTTTACAAAGAGTGTCCCTGGAACCCTGTGTTCTGGCCACAGTGGTGCTTGGTCCTGGAGCTGACAAGGACCTGGATGCCAAGTCCAAACCACATCTGACTTTTAAGCCTGGTCATCAGGATGCTCTGGAGCTAGAGCCTTATGACATGATCCATTTTCTGCCAGGGCCAAGCCCCAGCATGCGGCCAGCGTGTGGAGATGGGCAGAGGCTCCCCTCTGGGGAAACACTTTTCCCAGCAAGAAAAGGTGGCCTACAGAGCTCGCCTCTCAGGGCGGCCTGCGACCCTGGGCTGGCCAGGACACTCACCAGGTAGATGTGGTAGGCGTCCACTCGGCGCAGGGGCCCCCAGCACAGGTCAGTGTCATTGTACTTGGCGTCTGTCTCCACACCACAGGAGTCATTGTCAGTGGTGCTGCTGATGAAGAGCAGTGGCAGGCTTGGGATCAGGGTGTCCCTGCTCGGCTGGCAAAGACAGAGCCACCCCTCCACAATATGACTCCCATAAACCATCTTTAGGACCTGCCCCTCTTGTTCCTTATGACTCAGGAGCGCTCAGTGGGAGTCCAAGCCATCTTTCCTGGGGTAGGGAAGGGGACAGCAATGCAGGACATGTCTCCTAAGCTCAGAGGGCACAGCTGGCCATGCTGTGTGTAGAAAAGGGCCCTGGACATCCACTTTCCTTGGGGACCAGGGACCTCCTTGGTGTGGGGCTTCTATGCTGGACACTTTGCCTGACTGGCTGAGGTGGCCCACTGGTTACAGCCAGCATGAGGGGCAGGGGATACTCACCAGGTCACCTGCATGAGAGAGAAGGGCACGGCCGAAGCATAGATGGCCAGGTCCCCATACAGGTAAATGATGATGCAGAAGTAGAACAAGTTGACGCCCACTAAAAGCAACAAAGCCATGGTCAGGGAGCTGGAGAGACACTGTACTCTTCTCTGACACAGAACCTCCACCTTCTCCATAGCAGTCAGTTCTCTAAGCCATTTATTTTCTACAAAAGGGGGGAAGAGGGCTCCATGGTCATTTCTCATGCTGGTGGGCTACACTGTGACACTGGCAGGTGACACACTGGCTTGGGACCTGCACGTGAGAGGGTTTCTGAAGCAAGACAGGTATAAAGTTGGTGTGTGGTATGGTCGCCCTGGGGACAGGCTGGGTGTGTGTGGGGTGGGGACGACACCTGATCAGGAGCCTGAATGCCCACGTGTGTTGGGCCAGGGCTCCCTCTGCAGCCAGCACAGGGCTCTATGACAAGAAACTGCAAGCAAGAACCGAAGCACAGAGAAGCTGACAGGAAAAAGTTCAGCCTTTAAGGCTGAAATCAGCAGTGCAAAAAGCCCTTCAATTCCAAAGACCCAGTGCCTCCTTCCAGATTTGATGACCTTGCATCTGCTGGCCCAGGGTGGCCTGGTGTGCTGGGGAGGGACAGTTCTCACAAGAGGCTCCTTTTCCTTACGAGCAGTGCCGGCAAGGGACAGTGCTAACTCCAGGAGTGTGTGCTACAGCTCCATCCACAGAGAACTAGGGGTGGGGATGTAGGGCTCACGTCCCAATTCCATCAGACTTACATTCCAACCCTGGCAAGTCCCTGGACATCTCCTACGGTGAGTGTCCCACCATGCTTGGCTATCTTCCACAGGGGATTCTAGCTAGGAAGCCTGGGGTGGGCAGAGGCTCTGAAAACAGCATCGGGGCTGTCCAGCCCAAGGCTATGGCCCCAGACAGCTGGCCTCAGATTCTTGCTCAGACTATTGCTCAAGTTTTTGATGTCACTGGTCTCAAGCTGCTGGCTTCTCTGAGGACAGAAAGAAAAATGAAGTGACAGTTCTCTTCCAATCCTTGTGGCTTACCAGAGCCTGCAGTGTCCCCAGGGGAAAGCCCAGGACATGCTACTCCTAGGAGGTCAGCTCTGCTCCTAGGACTCTGGGGGAGAAGACCAGGAAGGCATGATTTTCTAAAGGAACCACGAGCGCCCGGCGTCTGCTTTCTGAGCACACTAGCTGGCGTGTCCTTCACTGACATGTCAGAGGGAGCCTTGATGTCCAAGCTCAGTGGCCCCGGGGCTGCCTATAACTCACGCCCCAGGCTCCGGGGACAGCTGGCTCCAGCCTGCCTTTCTGCTCTCTGTGGGAAGGCATCGTCTCCTCCCCATTCCCTTCTTGCCACCTGCTGACGACTCCAGTGTTGGCTGTTTATAAACTGCCACTGGCCCTCCCTGATCAATACAATTTCATTACTAGACACAAAGTGGGAGGATCAATGAACTTCCCGAGAGGACATCAGAGACTATGCTTGGCATTTCTAATTACAAGAAACGAGTGGAGAGCCCAAGGGAGCCTTTTGTGGAAGGCCGCCCTGCCAAAGGTGAAGACGACACTCTGACGATCTGTGAGTTAAGAACAGGGCAGAGCAGAGGTGATTTTGCACCGCCCCACCTGGGGGGAACATTTGGCAATGTCTGAGGGCTGTTTTGATTGACACAATTAGGAGGTACTACTGACAACTGGAGTCCGGGGTGTTGCTCCACAACACTCAGGACAGGTCCAACGAGAGTTATGTGGCCCAACGTCCACAGTGAGGAGCTTGAGAAACCCTTCAGGGGACAACAAGGAGACTTCTCTAGGTATGGGGCTGTCTCCACACAAACATGCTGTTTTCTATTAGATTTGAATAAACCAGGAGTCTGGTCCATGGGGCAGGAGCAGAGATAAAACCAACCACTAGCTGGGCACTGTGAGCACACCTACAATCCTAAGTTACTTGGAAGGCTGAGGCAGGAGGATGGCAAGTAGGAGACCAGCCTCAGCAACTTAGTAAGACCTTGTCTCAAGATCAAATGAAAAAGGCTGGGATGTGGCTCAGTGGTAGAGCACTTGCTCAGCATGCACAGGGCCCTGGGGTCCATCCCCAGCACCACAAACAAACAAAACAAACCACTGGTTCCTAGAATTCTTACAGAAATCAAGGCAGATTACAGAATACGAAACCAAGAAATGAGGTTTAAAAGATGTTTCTTTCCCCGCCATGTGTGACTTATTTTACAGGTTTGCATTTTGAAGGGACAGGAAACGCCTCTGCTCACTCAGTGCGGTGGGACAGGGAGTGACAGAAGTGCAGCAAAGGAGAAACACAGAAGTGGGCTGAAAACAGGGTCTTTGTTATTGTTGTGTTTTTTTGGTACCAGGGATTGAACCCAGGGGCACTTAACCACTGAGCTACATCCCCAGCCCTTTCTATATTTTTATTTAGAGACAGGGTCTCACCAAGTTGCTTAGGGCTGTGCTAAGTTGCTGAGGCTGGATTTGATCCTCTTGCTTTAGCCTCCCAAGCTGCTGGGATTACAGGTGTAAGCCACCACGTCCGGCTGAGAAGCTGGTTTTGATGAATTCTGGAAATCCTCTGAGGCTTGTCCAGGAGGGAGAGTGGAACTAGACCTTGGGCAACCTGGGCCAACAATCACCTCGCCTGGACCAGCCACCAAATCGCACCACCAATGACAGACTGAGTGCTTAGTGTCCTGAGGGCAGGCAAGCAGACACTGGCTTCCACAGTCCCCCAGCTCTGAGTAAAGCAGGGCCACACAAGAACCGGTGGGCAACCACTCCATATATGGACTTTGACAGAGGGGTACAAGATCTTCCAGGACAGCTGTAAGCGGAAGGATTTATTGAGTCTATGCCTGACTGTCAAGGAAACTAACAGTTTCGGGCATTAAAAACGAAAGTCTTAATAGCTCATTTTCCCAAAGAACGAGATTAGCCATGGAAGTACATGCTGTTATCACTGGCAGGCCCCAGAGCCCAACACCAGAGCTGGGCGGATCTCTGGAGGTTGTTGCCAACTGCCAGCCAGGAGCAGGCAGGGCCAGAGGGAGAGCCTCGCCTCCTCTCGCGGGGGCTCCAGTGCCCAAACCAGCTCTAGCATGGGCTCCTGGCGCCCTCTGCTGGCCACTGGGAGGACATGCCCTGGCATGCCTGTGGCAAAGCCTACCACTGTCAGAGGGTGTTGTCTCAGCCAGAACAGGCCAGAGAGCCAAGTCAGAAGCAACTGCTGGGAGAGGTACAAACTGCCAGCCCCCTCCATGGCTTCCCCTGTTGGACAGCTGCCCAGGATCCCTGCCTCTACCAGGGTAGCCAGCTCTTTGTTCTTCACGCAGAGGGACAGGGGCATCCAAGGAAATTTGTGTCCACAGGGCAGGCACCCGGCAGCTGCTCTGACCGCAGGCTGACAACCTTCCCCTCCTCATGGCTTGCCTCATCCCCAGGTGACATGAAACCCTCATTATAAGGCTCAGGCCTGCAGTAAAGGACCATTGGCCCTTTCCCCACACCCCACCCCCAAATAAGCATTTATTACCTTTATTGAAGAACATGGAGGCCATCTGTCCCATTTCCACCCGGTCTGTGATTTCAAACAGGTTGGGAGATGTGCGTCTCTCTGAGGAGCCAAAAGCACAAGAAAGGTGGTGATTCTTCACCAGAAGCACTGTCACTGAGTGCCACAAAGTCCCAGAATAAGGAATCCCCAAGGATCCCGGGCTCTGGAGAAAAACTTTCCTAAGGTTTCCTTTTTTTCCAGTGCTGGGGCTCAAACCCAGGGCCTTGCATATGTTGGGCAAGCACTCTTCCACGGAGCCCCAGCCCCATGTCTACATTTTACAAGAAAATTCAAGGACGCTCTCTATAGGGGAGAGGGTGAGCAGGGACGAGACTGCGAGACGAGGGTGCATGTGTGTGTGTATAGGGGTGAGGTGGGAGGGTGGAGCCAGGACCACATTCACTGAAGCTCTCTCAGTGCGCACAGGGCACAGAACCAGGCATTCGGTCATTTCCATAATAATAGGGGAGTGCACACCTGTAATCCCAGCAACTTGCAAGGCTGAGGCAGGAGGATTGCAAATTTGAGGCCAGTCTGGGAAACTTAGCAGACCCTGCCTAAAAATAAAAATTTAAAGGGCTGGGGGTGTAGCTCAATGGTAAAGCACCCTGGTACCACACAACAAAAATGGCAGGAGAGATGGGAAGCTAGACAGAGACCAGTAACAGGCCAAACATGTTAGTTAGCAAGAGGTGAGCCAGCAGGGCCAGGCCTGTGCCTGGGACCCCAAAACTGCCACCCTCAGGCAGAAAACGCCAAAGAACGTCTGCAGGGAGACTCCCTGGGCTCTCCCCATGAAGAAAGAAAGGGAGCCCTATCAGCCAGGAGCTGAGGCCTGTCGGGAGGCCCAAGACTTACGCACTGACAGGATGGGCTGTTTCTCTGCCCGCTCGTAGCTGTCCGGGGTGAGAATGTCACTGTCGGAGGCCGTGGAGGAGTCGTCGTCCTCCTCCTCCTGGGAGGTGGTGGGTGGACGAGAAGAAGAGGAGAAACCAAGGAGAAGGAATGAGCACATGGCTGTACAGAAAACCTGGGCAGGGGTCATTCCCTTTGTTCTCTTTCTAGAAGGTGTCTAATTAGGAAACTCTCAACAGGTGGAGCACATAGCATAGTTCCTGGGGACAAGGGCTGAGCGGCTCAGCGTGTGGAGTGAGGGCCAGCGCTGTGAGGGCAGCCCTGCCTGTGTTTTCTGACTGTACGCGGCTGTCACGCTGCAGCTCTGGGACCTGGGACTAGGTTCCTGGAGCAGCACTGTGGACAGAGTCCTCACACATCAAGAGGAAAGCAACGGGTTGCTGAGACTGTTTCTAGGGAACACGACTGAACAGAGGCACCGCCGCGGGGGGGGGGGGGGGGGGGGACAGGGACACACACACCTTGTGGGTTTCCATCCTCTTCCAGCGGAGCTGTGCGTTGGCTGCGGCCATGGCCTCCATCACAAAGGTGGTTGTCACAAAGCTGAGGGGGAGGCATGTGTTAATTGCAGAGAGAGATTGCAGGAGTTTGAAGTGGCGTGACCAACAAGCCCAGCACTCTCTTCTGAGAACTGTTCCCTAGAGAAGTTCTGAGACGGGCCTTTCCTGGTAAGGAGTGTGTGCATGCTCGAGGCCACGCGTGCTTGCTTTTCTGTGGCTGCCTACGTTTAGGATCCACTTCTGACACACAGGATGGGGCTGTGACATAGGCTGATGGGAGGGAAACTGCTCAAGGGAGAGCACGAGCTGGGTGGAGGCAACACGGGTCAACATGACCCGCACCCAACAGGGGCCCTGAGCTGGGAGGGGGCCAATTCACAGGGGGCTTCTGGAAGGACGGCAGGCAGCCCTCACCTCTCCCCGCAGGACACAGGCAGTGGTCAGCTTCCAACTGCATACACCAGTGCCAAGGGCTGGAGAACGAAGGTGGCTCTGGAACCCGTCCCCCTTTCTCTTTGGCAGTACTTTGGCTTTCAGGATAATGTGCCTAATAGTAAAATAAGTTTCTACTACTGTGGCCCGAATCTCAAGGGAGACACTTGCCAAGAAGTCAGACTAGAGTGGAGAAACCATCTTTTCCTCTCTTCCAGGAGCTCAGAGGTTGGGTGGCCCCAGGATATGGGGCACTGCTGATAAAATGTGAGGCATGAGTTCATCCCTGCCCTAAACAGCTTGGGGCGAACACTGGTCTCCCTTTTCCTGAGGTCAGCGCGGCTCTGCACCTGTGTCCTCCGGTGCAGATGATGTCAACAGATGCCACAGCCTTGGTGGCCTCCCTCACTGAGGCAACAGCTGCTGGGTCCCACACAACCAGTGCCCTGAAGGTGGGGGCGGGGTGGACCACAGGGGACACAGGCAGGTGGCTCCATTGTGGCCCGTGTGTTGGTGTACTGTGCCTTCACTTTCTTGGTGGATTATATCAAGTAGATTCTAAACTCCAAACTCTCTTCCCAGATCACCCTCTTTTTCTGGGGAGGGTGGTGCTTTCTGAGCGCCCTAACGGGGGTCACGGTGGTGAAGTATGGGGCAGAGAGGTGAGTGGCGGGAAGAGGATCTGCACCACACGAAACTTCAGGACCTTCCGGGGCTTCATCGTGTCTCGACTCAACTCACAGGGTGCTCTGAGAGGCCTCTGTCCACTCCCCTCTCTGGGTCCTGCTCAGGACACGTGTGCCTAATGCATGCAGTCAGTCACCTTCCCACTCAGGCCCCGCTAATGAAGAGACATAGGGACTGCAGGGCAGACTCCCCCAGCTCCAGCCCCAGCCTTCCGCTGCCCTTACCTCATGAAGCCCAGGAACACCAGCAGGACGAGGCTGACCAGCCACCCGGCGGTGGCAAAGGCCTTGGGCATGGTGAGCGCCCCTGTGCCCACGATGAGGTTAAACATGTACACCAGCCCGACCTGGAACCCAAGGAGCGACACTCAAGCCCGGGAATGGTTAGCCTCGCCCCTCAACAGCTCCCGAGGGCTGCCCTGGGTGACAACACTGCCACAGAGACCTTCCCAGAGCTCCAAGGACAGGGAGGCAGAGGACATCTGGGTCCCAGGGAGCAGAGCTCTGCAACCAGGTGCTGGGGCCCTAACACGCAGACGACTAAGCGCCACAATCTGTGGGTTCTTTCCAGAATGTCTCTGGATTCCAGTCCCCTCTCTGCTGTCCTCAGGGCCACCCCCTCAGCATTGCAAACCATTCAGAGCTGTGTCACAGATGCCAGGCTCTGAGGACAGGTGGGGCGCTCGGCACAGCATGGACACGGAATGCTGACCTCCAAGAAACTTCTCTAAACTGCTGGCCCATGACTCTGTCCTGTGCCAGTCCTTGCCACTGTCCTTGGGGACATCGACATTCACGCTTCCCTTACTCTACCCCCACACCTCCGCACCGACTTCAGGGTTAAAAACAGTCAAAGCACGATTCACAGGCCACAAATCCCACCCTCTAAAGCACAGCACAGGGGCTTCAGAACTCAAGGTTGCTCTCGTCACACCTCCCCTCATCCTGTGCCCTCAGGGTGACCCCAGGTTTCAAACGTAACTCGAACTCAGCCCCTGACTCTAGTTCAGTTAGTCACACCATTTCTTCTCCCAAGATCTCAGCTGGAAAATTCCTTTCTGAGGAGAACCCCAGCTCTCCCAGGGCTTTCCACCCCCCGCTGCCTCTGCCCTCCAGTCCACCCCACCTGGGCATCACCCCCCGCCCCCGCCCTGCGCATGGTCAGCTGGTTCCACAGAGCACACGTTGCCCCAGCTTCTCGGGCCTTCCCCTCCAGGTCTGCCTGTCCACCCAGCTTGTGCCAAGGCCACACCTGCTCTTCTCCTCCCTGAGCCGAGCTGCCTGGAGATGTTTTCTTTGAATCATTGGATTGTCCCACAGCAAATGAACGGCCCCTTCACCTGGGGTCTGGCGACATCAGTTTCTTTCTCAATGGGTTTCTGGGTGTTCCCCATAGTAACTGCCCCCAAGCTCAACGTTTAAACTCCCAGACCCATGGCCCCATCACTCTCAGATGAGGGCTCCATTAGTTATTCCGTGGAGGTGACTGAAGTCGCCTGGTGATGCATGCTGCCAAAGCCTCTTTCCTAGTTCAAAAGATCAGGTCTATCCCCTTCCTATCTGTTCCCACCAACTGAGGGGCACTGTACCACCAACCTACATCTCCAGACTCCCCTATCCCTTTTTATTTTCAGGCAGGGTCTCACCAAGTTGCTGAGGCTGGCCTCAAATTTGTGACTCTCTTGCCTCGTCCCTCAGCCTCCCGTCTCTGGGATTATAGGTGTGTGCCACTGTGCTTGGCTCCTGCTGCCTTTAGGAACATATGCCATTACTCCTCGATGAGGCCAAGCTGGCACCTGAACCTCTGGGCTCATCCCAGCCTGGAACCCTCTCTTCCCACCAGCTCTTCCGTTCTGCCTACAAACTTACTTGACACCTTTAAAATGTGACTCTGACTTTGCTGATGCAAATTTGGGGGAAAGGCGGGCTCTCGCCTGTCCTTGGTGAAGGAGCTTCCTTCTCCAGGGCTCCAGAAACTTCTTTCTCTCTCTCTCTCTCTCTTTTTTAGTGTTACTGGGGGCCAAGCCCAGGGGCGCTTCACCATGAACTACATCTCCAGCCCTTTTTACTCTGAGACAGGGCATCACTGAGTTGCCCAGGTTGGCTCCAAACTTGCAATTCTCCTGCCTCAGCCTCTCAACTACCTGAGATTCCAGCATATGCCACCATGCCCGACCTTGAAACTGAACCTTGCCTATCATCAAGGACCCGCTGGCCTTCCTGCTGCCACACTGGCTGTTTCTTCTCCTCTCTGCACCTCTTCCTCAACAACTCAGTCCACCTGTCTGGCTTATCTCGTGGCTGGACAGAAGACTGTTCCTGTGGTCTCTGCCTTTCTTCAGAACTCCAGTTGGGCTGCTGCCAGGCACCTCCACCTGGACATCCCGGAGTGGCCTTGGCCTCCTTCCTTCTTCTCATGTCCTGGTGCTACTGATTTTGTTCCTGAAGAGTGTTTTGTGGCTCCCTCTAGCTCAGCCCTTCACGACAGGCCCCTTGTTGATCTTCCATGGCTTCACCACCTGTTTTGGTGCCTTTAAAAAGACAAACCCCTCCTCTCTGGGAAGCCCTGCCCGCCTCTCATTTTCACTTCCTATTCTTTGAAAGATGAATAAGATTAAAAAAAAAAGAAAAGAAAGCAGAAACAGACAGGGATTGTTAACTACTACCTTAGGATCCTTGGCTCAGGGGGAAGAGTTAGAGGAAGCCAGGCTTTACAGCAGGTGTCGAGTGGACACCTGAGTGCTGGACAGGTGGGCGGACGTCTTGCTGAGAGCACAGAGCTCTGCCCACAGTGCATTTATCCTTGGCACAGGGAGCCATGCTCTCTTGGGCCTCCTCCCACTGCCCTTCTGTTCAGCCCCTGGGGCCCATTCAAATGCTACTTACACCTCCAAGCCCTTCCCAGGCTCCTAAGCTCATCTTGCTTCCCACCTTTGCACCCCTGGAGCATAAGCCTTCTTACACCTGGTCCTGGCTTTCAGGTGCGGTGCATTTACCTCTTCCCTGCTACTAAACCCAAGGCCTGCGTGGCAGCAGGCTGTGCTCACTTCTTCACATTCTCAGGGTGTCTGAAAAGGCCTGGAGAGGAGAGCTCAGCTGGTTTTCACGGGACCCTGCTCAAGGTATCTTGCAGGTCTTTGCTGGCCTTCAGGATGGCAAGTTCCAGCTTCTCACAAGCAACTATGAATGTCTATAATGAGCTAACTTTATGACTAAACAAGGCACACATGGAGCTACGTCCTCAGGAGAGGAAGAAAACAAACTGTGGTCACTGCTTGAGAGAAGCTTAAAGAATCAAGGGGTTGTGACAAGGAATAATGGGAAAGCACTGGAAACAGTGCTCAAGGAAACCTCTGCGATGACATTTAAGGGGGGGGCAGGAAGGATGAGATGGCACCACCCAGACGGCCTCCAGGTACAACAGCCTTAAGTGGGAAAGAAGTGGGGATGTTCCAGAAGCTTCCAGGAGGCTGGTGGCTAAGGCACCGAGAGCCAGGCAGAGGAGGGTGGGATGCAGGAGTCAGACTGAGCAGCCCTTTGGAGGAGATGAGGGTTCCATGTTTTGGAGAGTTCAAGGCAGGACACCAATAGAACAGATCCCAGTGGCCACCAAGCACCTGAACCCTGCAGCTCTGCTTTCCGCTCAGTAGTTCTCTAAGCAGCAGCACTACTAAGGGACATCAGCCTCATTTCTTTGTGGGAAATGGTCCTGATGATGAAAATAAAGATAGGGCAAGGGGCTTAACAAAGGCACTTAGGCAAAAATCTTACGGGGAAATTAAATAGTACAAGAAGCAACTCTAAATTCCGGAATCTCTGAAGGTCTTGGCATAGAAAAGTTCAAAGGCCTATTATAGGTCAGGGTTTCTCAGCCTAGGCACCGTTGATATTTGGGTTCAAGATCATTCTTTGTGGTGGGGGCCTGTCCTGCACTGTAGGGTGTTTAGCAGCATCCCTGGCCTCTGTCCACCAGTTGCCAGTGAACTGCTCCCTCTGTCCCAAGCAACAGTGTCTTGAAAATCAAAGTGTCTCCAGATGTCGAATGTCCTCTGGGGGCAAGATCACCACCACCTGAAAACCACTCCTTTAAAACAGGCATGAAGACACAGGCGTGTGCCCAACAGAGACTTCAAATAAACCTCAATGAAGAGAAGCTTTAACAACTTTATAAGCAGTTGATTAGGGATAAACCATCTGTTGTTAGGCAGAAACGGGCAGTCATGTTTGTCTTGCTTTGTTGCTATTTTCTAGTTCTAAAGAAACCACTGTGTGCTTCACAGGGAACTTCTTCGATTGGAGGGCCAAAACAGTCCTGGTCAGCATTAACTCCGAGCTAAGCCACAGGCCAGGCCAAGAGGACTTGTGGGGAAGAAGGAAGAGGAAGGAGACCTTCTCTTTTGCTGGTCATGTGACAGTTCTGTGGGGCTACTTCCTGGGAAGAGTGGCAGGAAGCAGAGGAATAAGGTCCTACACAGTCCCCAAGGACGAGATTGTTCTGGATGAACTGGAGAAGGCGCAGCCCCTGGTCCCTGGAGTCTTCAGCAGGAACCAGCCACCAGAGGCATCCTCAGCAGCTACCCTTCTCTCAGGCATGATCCACCTCGTCCTGTGTTCTGATCTCATAACTACCACTTCCTCCTGAGCCACTCCTGTCCCCCCAAATAGGGAAACTGACACGTCTGTCCTGAGATCACTCATGGTGACATGTACAAGGCTGAATCATGTTCTTGGGTCCAGCACTGTCCGTGAGAAAGTGTGGCATCTGAGCCTCCTGGGAAGCTTGGCTCTGTCATAAACATTTTAAGCAGAATAAGTCAAGCTAAAGAAACCATCTACCTCTGAAGGGAAAAAGAACTCACAATGGAGTGAGGCAATACAGAGCTAAGGAGAGGCTGTGTCTTGGCAATGACTATGGGCTGTTTTGTACATTAATGAACCACGTGTCCAGTATCTTGGTCTCCTAAGGAAGTCAGAGCAGGGTTTTGCCCACACTGTGCTGAGCTGGGGATTGCAGGGCTTTAGAACAGCTTAGGTCGGAAAGTCAGTTCTATAGCTTATTTAGGTTCCACTGGTCTCACAGGGGATCAAGACTCATTCTCCAAGTGAGATGAAGGAAGAAAGCCTTCGGAAGGCATCTTCTCCCTCAAAACCCTGACCACTGCTGCCTGGTTACCACCACCTCACTCTGACCACTGGCCCAGCCTTTCCTGACCTCTCTCTTCACTTGGAGGATAAAATAATACAACATTTATTTGTGACAACTGCCCAGAGTTGGCCCTCAAAGACTGAGCAAAATAAAACCCATGGGAAATGAAAGAAAACAAAACAAAACAAAACAAAACAGAGCCTCCTGAAGTTTGCAGGCCTAACTCTCCCATCTCCTGCAGGGACATGATGACAAGTGAGATGAGCAGGAGAACAACTGGAGACACAAGAAATAGGGGCACATCACAGTGTCTTCCTCCCAGGACTCACAGAAATGACTCATTTCTTCATCCGTAAGTTCATAGACATTGTAGGAAAAAGCAGGGACTGTGGTGACCTTCAGGGATAGCATGGACATTTCATTGCTGATATAGGAAAATGGGAGCCTTTACATGATTCCACAAATGAGAGGGGCACTATTCATTCTATTCCAGGGACTTCCCCAGGTAAATTATGGAAGTGAGGAGGCTCTTTCATTGCTACCTGGGAATGGCACAGATGCATCAGGAAGACCCTGGAGGGAGGAAAGTTTCTTCTGCCTGTGGTCAGAGATGCTTCCTTACCCTATCACACCATGAGGCTAGTGTCTGTGACCTTTGCAGAAACAGAGGATGGATCCCCAGGCAAGAAACGTGGGTGCAAAGCAGCTGTGTAAGGCAGGTAAGCTGTAGAAGGAAGGCTCTGGCTGCTTAGGCAGTGCTGCTTTTCTCTGGGATACTTAATAGCAACATGAGTCAATTGTCTGATTATTCAAATGATTCTCTGGGAGCTCCAGGCAAGAGGGCTCTGTGATGTAATGACCATGACCAATTGGATAGTACATTAGAGAAGATAAACTGAGTGTGTGTGTGGGGGCAGGGGTAGTGGTGGTGGTGGAATGAGGGAGCAACACAGTCTCAGGACAGAGAGAAATCAATCATTCTAATTGTCCTAATTGCAGACTCCACCAGGCTACAAATGGAAGACTTTGCATTTGGCTGCCTCTTTCGCCATCTAAGACCATAAAAGTTGTGCAATTTAAAATTCATCTAAAGACCAAAGTAGTTTCAACCTGCTGAGATGAGTACACCCAAAGTCAACAACTGTCAATCATGGTCCACCTGAAGCATAGCACGGAATACAAGTGGTCGTAGCCCTGAGATAAATATTACAGAGAGTTAGCAAGTTGATTTTGTTCAGCTTGACAACTCTCTGAGAAGCATCTAAAAGGGAATGACCATGACTCATATTCTGAGACATGACAGCAGCAATGTGGCTCCTGCTACATCAAGTTCCCATTGTATTTTCACCAGGCTCTACTTAAACCAGGGCAATCAGGAGTACAGTTCACAGGAAGCAGTGGGCTTCTTTAGAGGCCAGGAGTACTGTGGTGAGCAAAACAGATTCTAAAGGTAAAACTCACGTAGGGAGAATAGAGCTCCCCGGTCTCTGTGATTTCACCGGCCATCTCCAAAAAACGTTAGGAAGGGTGGGCAGTAGAGGTTCCTTCAGCGCAGGGCAGCAGCTGTTGCAGCTCCCTAAGACAAAAGAGTACACTTCAGCTTTCTGATGGGCTGACACAGGGGTGGGGTAAAGTTTGCTACTGCTCCCTCCCCACCTCTTGTCCTTTTATTATTAACACTTATCTAAGACTTAAGTATCTGTCACAAGACTCATCCCGGAAGGAAGGGTTCCCTTGGTCAGAGAAAATCTAGGTAGTTGCTTCTAGTTTGCCCCTTGCTGCTCAGGGGACTACTCTATGCATGGATATTGCTTGGACTCCATTGATTTACGGGGCCTGCGAAGCCACTGAGTCTCACCCACCAACAGAGTTCTTTACACCCTCGGAGGTGCCCACTTAATTCCGGAACTGTGTGAGCTCACTACCACCCAGGGCAGCCCACAGAACTGTTTGCTACCTTCGCCTATGGCTGGGAGCTGGAGCTTTTCCAGATGGTCCGTCCAACATAACTCCCTGTCCCAATGTCTCTCTTGCTGTTCTCTCTCTCTCTCTCTCTCTTTTTTTTTTTTTTTTTTTTAAGCGGGGGCCGGCACTCCCCGTCCCCCCAACCAGCCATTCCTACCCTGCCTTAGGGTTCCCCATCCTCGAGCCGCCTTCCCTCCTCAAGTGCCCCTCTCTGAGCCTCTCCTTTGCCTTCCCTGCTGGAGGAGCCCCAAGTCTAATGCCCCCTCCATCCCATCACACCTTCACCCCCGGTCCGACACCTGCGGCACAGCTTGTTCGGGGCGGGCGCGGGAGCCGCCTCCGGCCCCTGTGCGGCTGCCAGCGCCAGCTGTCCCGCACCAGTGCCCACAACGCGCATGCGCCGGCGCTCGAACCCACCTTCCGGGCGCGCGCTTCGGGAGGGGCGCAGAGCGCTGATTGGGCGCCTCGCGGAGCCGTGGCCGGAATTGGCCCTGGCGGCTGCCGTCTGCGTGGCGGAAGTGAGAAGTGCGCTTCGCCACGCATGCGGGGTGACGGCTGCGGGCCGGGCGGGGAAGCGTGGCCAGTTGGGAGAGGCAGATTACCCGTGCTGCTGGGGACGCTTTCGTCGTCGGGGAATGGGTGTGAACTTGGCAGTTCCGGTCCCAGGTGACTGGAGAATCGAAGAGAGGAGCCTGTAGCGCCACACAAAGAGGAGGGGCCTGAAACTAAAGTGGGCTGGGAGGGCGGGCTGGGGGCGGGGAAGAGGGAGGGTTGCAGCCCCTTGGCTTGCACCCGAGGGAGGAGATGGGAGTTGGTTGAAGGAAAGGCTGGAATTTGATTCTGGGCTGGAGTCCCTGACTGAGGCAGGTAATGGGAGCATTGAGGATGAGTCTTGATTTGGTCCTTGCGTTTGATGGATCGACGTTCTGGGGGGTAGACGGAAGGGACCGGCAGGAATGGCAGACCATGCTTGGCCCCTGAGATGCGAGCCAAAGGTTGTTTAATTCTTAACCAAATCAGTTCTCTTTCTTGCAAGAGGTTTGAGAGTGGGTGTTCTTTGAAGTGTTTGGAAGGAAAGGACAGGAGGCCCTTTTGTCAGTTTAGCCCCACTCCAGTAGGAAAGATTTGGCTCACATCGTAAGTGGGAAAAAAACTCCGGGTTCTTAAGTGTTTGCTGTCCCCTACCTGCAGGCTGCTGCCATGAGGTTGAATCAGAACACCTTGTTGCTGGGGAAGAAGGTGGTCCTGGTACCCTACACTTCAGAACACGTGCCTAGGTAACCATGCACCTTACCTGGAGTGCAGTTTAGCCCCCAGGAGGGTTAAGTAAACAAACTTTCCTTGACACAGCAAGGAGACCTTCCTTAGCCCCAATCCCTCCAGCTGTAGCTCCTGGGAAGACATGTTGGTTGTGAAAAATAATTACATACAGGAAAAAAAGCTCAAGTGGAGGACAGTGATTACCTGAAAGAAGTTGCCCATTCTCTTTTTCTCATGTATGTAAGAAAGAAAAATTATTGTTTCATCCATTTGTAAATCATTGATATTTCATGGTGTCTGTGGATATGCTCAGTTCTTGGATACTTAACATATGCTTGTTCTAGAACACTCAGCTGATTATTTCCATTTCTTGAAAAGCCAGTGTGGACTCTTATGGGGAGCATTTGGCAAGTGTCTAGTTGATTGGGAAAGTGGTGGTATAGGGGGGTGTCCAATACTTGGAGTTTTCCTTTTGGGAATCCCTGGTGCCTTGTTTTTATAAGGGTCCATCCACCCTTTTTTGCTGAGGTCAGTTTGCCATATACTTCCCCTTCGAAATTTGAGGAATGTTTGGTTTCAAACTGCTCCTCTGCAAAGATCCCTCAGCCAGGATGTGAAGGTGGACAGATAGAACTTTTCCCACTTACTGTTCTTTTGTAAGACTGGACTACCTTGGGGCTTGTGTCCATTGCCTTCATAATTCTTGGGTCTTGTACGAGCCCTCTTTTAGCCCTGAGGGGCCCTGCTCCCTACCATCTACTTCTTTACCTTAAAAAATGTCAGACCCATGCCTCTGAATTAGCTCTGTGTGTCTAAGGACATCCCCTTTTCCCTGCAGGTACCATGAGTGGATGAAATCAGAGGAACTGCAGCGTTTGACAGCCTCAGAGCCACTGACCCTGGAGCAGGAGTATGCTATGCAGTGCAGCTGGCGGGAAGATGCAGACAGTAAGGAGGGCCTGGCCTTCCAAGTGGGGCAGCTGGCTCCAGAGGCAGTCTCCAGGTTCCCTCCCTTTCTCATCTCCAGCCAGTTCTGCTGGGGCCACAAAAACTTGTGAAAAGACCAAAAAATGCATGAAGCCCTTATACCCTCACACCTCCTGGGGTTGGTCCCTGTGGCTGACCCTTTTGCCTTCTTCCCCACTCACTGTACCGGGTTTGGAAGGATTTAGAGAAAGTAAAGCATTTTGGGCTTTACCTATAAATTTAGACCCTGCCCTCATGTCCCTCACAGCAGCCTCATGTGGTCACTGCCCCTTGGGTCCCTTGCTTTTTTAGAGTACAGTCACTATTTGGAGAAGGCTGCCTTTTCATAATGATTGAAGGCAGACTTGGACTTTGTAATGAGCTGAAGGGAACTCTGGGCCTCTTTTCTCCTCCTAGGCTCAGAGGTGCTGGTGTTCTGTATTTCTCTGGCTTGGGCATGAACACTGTCCTTACCTCTCTTCTCTGGGGAATAAAGGTGATAGCCCTGTTACCTTCCCCCTTAGAGTGCACCTTCATTGTGCTGGATGCAGAGAAGTGGCAGACTCAGCCAGTCCCCACCGAAGAGAGCTGCATGGCAGGAGATGTGAACCTGTTTCTCACTGATATAGAAGACCCCACCCTGGGGGAGATTGAAGTCATGATTGCAGGTTTGTTCCGCCTGGCCCTCAGATCTGCTAAACCAGAGGTCTGCTGAGCTGCTCAGGACACTCAGGAAGCTCAGTGGGGGGCTTCGTGGTGGTGAGCTAGCTTATGGCTAGGGTGGACTGACCCCATCCAAGCCTGGGCTTTTCCTTCTGTTTGTCACTTTATTCCTTATGCTTCAGGGTGAACCTTTGGTTTTAAGGCCCCTTCTGTAGGGTGGGTGAGGGATCCTTCAAAATAATCCATCTTCTCTGGAGCGTCCTGCCATGCTATAGGAGGGCCTCTCCTGTTTCTGGGACCTTGTTCCTCAGCTCCCCCTAGGGGCCTCTGACCGTCCTTCACCTTTATGACAGTGTAGGGGTCAGCTTTGGAGTCAGATTGCACCTCTTCCTGGTACAATCTGGTGCAGAACAGTAGTGGTAACCCCACCTCCAGTGAGAACTCAGTGAGCATGTATCTGTCAGGTGTGCACACTGTAGCCTGGCCTAGTGCCAGCTGCTGTGTCACTCTTTCTTGTAGAGCCCAGCTGCAGGGGCCAGGGTTTTGGCACTGAGGCTGCTCTTCTGATGATGTCTTACGGTAAGGAATTCTAAGCGGCTGTGTGGGGACAGGTGGTCAGGCCCCAGCTGAGCTTTCTTCACACTTGAGGGTGGGGGGCAGGTGACAAGAGCCTCCACTGCAGATCAGGCCAGGAGGGCAAGGGGGTGCTAGCGAGGGGGCTTCACTGTGCTCTTGCCCTTCTCTCTGATACCTCTGGAGGAGTGACTAAGCTGGGTCTGACCAAGTTTGAGGCTAAAATCGGTCAAGGAAATGAACCCAGCATCCGGATGTTCCAGAAACTTCATTTCAAGCAAGTAAGGATGTCAGTGGGCAGGTTTCAATCTGGGGTGGTTGTGCTGGAACTTGTGGCTTAACTTCGAATGTCCTGCTCTCTCTGGCTCACAGGTGGCTGTGAGCAGCATCTTTCAGGAGGTGACGTTCAGACTGACCATGAGTGAGGCCGAGCGGCAGTGGCTTCTGGAGCAGACCAGCCACGTGGAAGAGAAGCCCTATAGAGAAGGGTCCACAGAGCCCCACTGACAGCCAGGCCTTTTGGGCAGCCACTGGGGCCGCCCACTCCAGAGTCCAGAGCTCTGCACGGGAGACAAACGCACAGTGCCTTCCCTCCTGCTCCAAGCTGGAAATCACCTGTTGGGGCTCTTCAGACTCAGACCAGGCATGCTGTGACCTCCTGGATTGGCAGTGGCCAAAGACTCATCTCCCCTCCTGGCCATACTGACACATGACTCAGATTCCCCTGGAGTGGGTGGCAGGAATCCACTGGAAAGGTCAGGGTGGAGGTGGGAGCTGGAGGGGCCTAGAGAACCAACAGTCTTGGCCAGGCCCAACCCTTCAAGGCCCTGGCTGGGAGTAAAGCACTCGGTCTGGTTAGCTTCCCTTGTTTTCTCATTTGGCTTGCAGAAAAGATCTCCCAGGAGCCCAGTCTCAGTCCCTGTTTTATGTGGGAGGGGTGGCTCCGTCCTTGGCTGTCAAAAGCAGCAGGCCAGTGTGACCATGAAGTTTGACCTGGAAGGGCCCCTCAACCTACTGTCCTTGTGTTTGGTTTTAGTGGCCCAGCCCCTCAACCTGTGTCCTTACCTTTTTTGGAGCTAAACAGCTCTAGCTGTATCATTTTGGGGTATAGCTCCTTGTGGCTAGATAACAACCATTAAGAGAAGTTTGGAAGCCCTTGCTCAGCTGCTGGGCTGTGTGAATGGTCTCCTGGAGAGGGCATGGTAGGTCTGTCTGTCCTTCCTGCTCCTCACTTTCTGCCCAGAGGGCCACTGCACCTGGCTTGGCCATGAGGGGGCAGCAGAGGCACAGGTTCGGAATGGCCTCTCCTGGCAATAGCTGCTGAAATAGCTGCTTACAAGAAAGCCATGCTAGGTCCCCACTTGTGGGGGTGTAACCTCTTGAGTCCTGTCCCCCCACGGCCTGTCATCATCTGGGTTGCCCATCAAGAAAGACCAGGCATGTTTTATAACAACCATTGGTTGGGCCTGGTGGTGCACACCTGTCATCCCAGTGACCCAAAGAGGCTAAGGCAGGAGGGTCACAATTTCAAAGCCAGCCTCAGCAACTTAGCAAGGCTCTAGGCAATTTAGTGAGACCCTGTCTCAAAAAATAAAAAGGGCTGGGGATGTAGCCCAACAATAAGTGCCCGAGTTAAATCCCTAGTACCAAACAAAACAACAGAAAAACCCCAACAACTCAAAGTCATAGAAGGCCAAGTACAGGGCACTTTGAGGGAGGAAACACTTCTAGGTCTTTCAGCCACCTTCCTTCATCTCACATCAGACTACAGCTGAAAAACTCGTGACTCTAAAGCCAAAGATCTTGTAGAGCTTTGTACTCTGCCCCAGCCCCTAAGTGACAATTCCCTCTGAGCTACCTGTCCCTGTCTCAGAGTCAAAGTTCTCCCAGGGCTTCTCCGCCTAGCAGGTGAGGTAGGGAGGGGCCTTCTGGGGCTATCCTTACCTGCTCCACCTGTGTGTGTGTGGGGGTGTGCTCCATCTGGGGCCAAAAGGACAGAGGCAAGGGTGGGGTGGGAGAGGCCAGGCCCAGCTGAGCAAAGCACAGGACAGTGGGTGCTGTGATGAGGGAGATGAGATGGCCAGATAGTGGCTGGCCCTCCTCTCAATCCCCAGGGCACCATAGTTCCCCTCCCTGGTTTGCCTCTTACTAACTTGTTGCCCTTAATCCAGGAACCTGGTTCTTAGGGGCCTCCCTGAAGGGTAAGTGAAGAAAGTCCCCAGGGCCAACTTTACCTGCTCTTTGAGCATCTGCTCTGGGACCTCCTGGCCCTGCAGCTTCAGCTCTCACAGGCCACCCTGGGCAGACTTCCAGGATGTGGCCTCAGGTGGTGGAGGCAGCAGGGACCTGGGCCTCTTGCAGAGGAGCAGGGCATTTTGCCCTTGGAAAGTCCCTTAGATCCCACCTTGTTTCACAGCATGTCCTGGGGCTCAGTGGACCAGTTTGTTTTCCCCCAGTGCTGGACAGCTGCCCTCCAATCAGGTCATTGGCCAGATAAGATAGAGTATCTGGCGCCAGCTCAGCCTGCTCCCAGGAATCCTGCACCCCACTGGCTATGGGTAGAGTGGAAGCTTTTGCTCACTGAGCCGCCTCCATCCTAGGCTTCACACTTTTTTTTCCCCTCAGGGTCTAAGTTTCTTAGGGCCTAACTAAGTTGCTGGCCTTGAACTTGCACTCACCGGCCTCAACCTCCTCAAGTCACTTGGATTATAGGTGTGCGCTGCTACGCCCCCCCCCCCCCAGCCCTCTGGGCGGCACCCCTGGAACCAGTGGAGCCTCTGACTCTCAACTCCCACTTCACAACTGTCCTGATTGCATAGGGGCCACACAGGCAGGGCACAAGCCTGGAGCTGAGCACAGGGGTAGGGTGGGTCTTGTTCCCCCCAGGGATCCTGGGTCCTCAGGTGAAAGCCACCAGTCCTTCCTCAAACAGTACCTTACCCTCTCAGCCAAGACAACCTGGGAACACTTATTTATCTTTTTTTTAAATATCTCTCTCTATATATATATTTTAAAATTTATTTTTATGTGGTGCTGAGGATCTAACCCAGGGCCTCGCATGTCCTAGACGAGCACTCTACCACTGAGCCACAGCCCCAGCCCAACACTTATTTTTCTATTTCCCACTTTCCACCCAGAAGGAGGACAAGGCTCTAAAGGAAGACGCAGAGGCTGGCGTAGTTTGGAGAAATCAGCTGAATTTTGGAAGGAGTCTCCTTACAGTGGTGGTGCCTGGTTCAGGGAAGGGCAGCGGGCAGCCAAGCCCTCCCCAGGCTGCCCAGGTGTGTGTGGGGGGGGGCAGGGGAGGGGGGATGGCAAAAATTTCAGGTTGAGGCTACTGCCATGTCCCAGATGCAACAACCAGGAAAATCATGAGAATCAAAGAACAAAAATCCCTCTAAACTCTGCAATACTGTACTCTTAAAAAAAATCAAATGAACAAAAAATGCCCAAGCCGCATCTCCCAGGATGGGAGTCCTGTCCACGGTGAGCAGGGGCTGCTGCAGTCAGCTTCCTGCTCGGCCTCAGACCCAGCCATTACATGGGTCATGAAGGAGGATGGCCTCTGGCCTGGCTCTACAATCCTTGCTTGGCATGGGTCCCAGTGATGTCCCAGGCAGTGTGGCAAGGTAACAACTGGTAGGATTAAGCCCTCAGGAAGGGGTAGACAGAATCTGCTGTGTGATTGGAACGGACAACAGAAAGATGCCTTCCCTAAGGTAAGGGAAGGACAAAGTTTCTAGGGAAATTGGATTCATCAAAGGAGACGCTGGTGCTGATTTGAACGTCGATTGGTGGGCAGTTGGGGAGCAGGTGGGGGAGGAGGTCAGATAGGGACTAGCAGCTGGTGGACAGGTGCTCAGAGGTTGCTAAAGAGTTCATTTTTCTTGCTCCAGTCCATCTGCGGGGCCCGCTTGCTGCTGCGCTTCTGGTGGGCCCTCTCTTTGGCCATGGCCAAGGAGATGTTGAAGTCCAAGATGGGGTCAGAGGAGGAGGTAGACGAGGGCTCTGTGGAGTCCTGTTTCTTGGGGCTGTCTTGGGAATTTAGCTGCAGAGAGGAGCAGGGGAAGAAAGCAGGCAGTCAGTGCTGGTGAGGCTCCCTGGTCCTCAGCCTTAGTGAGGTGGCTCCCTTGAGGCCCTGCCCAGGGGAAGCCAGGTCACAAGAACAGAGTGCGCCTCAGCATGTGACCTCCAAGGCAGTCTGTTGTGCCAGGAGCCAGAGTGGCCTGGGAATCGGCTTCCGTTAACCCAGTTGCCAACCCCTGCTCCAGCCCTACCTCCTCACTGGTGTCGCTGGAGGTGGATCTCGCCAGGGCTGGCCTGGGGCTCTCTGAGGCTGTCTCCGGCAGGGTTTCCCGACTGTTGTCCTGTCATAGGAAGGAAGGTATGGGGGTTGTGGGGAATGGGGCAGGAAATGTCTGATCAGAGAAGCTGGGAATCTCAGTCTGAGAAGCACAGCCCAGGCCTTGGCCATCAGCCCAGACTCCAGCTTTACGTTTTTACATTCCTTAAAGGATCAGGGCAGCCCGGTTCCTCCATCACCTGGGTGGGTGGGATTACTGAATGGTTCTCTCCCTCCTCCTGCCCACCATGGCTTTGGGCATTGATTTGCCTTTGGGCCAGCAACCATGAGGGGTTTCTTGTAGCGGGGATACGAGAGCCCTCTCTATGTGACATGGGGGACATATGTCCTGCTTCCTGGGCCTTCCATGGCCCTCCAAACCTTAACCCCAAAGCAGTGATGCAGGGTCTTGAAGAAGCAGGACGGAGGGGTACTAACCCACAGACAGGGTAACAGAAGGCCCCAGGCAGGAGCCCCTGAGTAAGAAGCCTTGAACCATTTCTTCAGACTCCTCTCTGTGGCCTGCCTGAGTCGGCTGTCTCAGAGTGAAGGCTTTGGCTGGGGCGTCAGCTTGGCGTTCAGCCCCTTCCTGGGTCCCTCCACGGCTTCAGCTGGCACCCAGCCTGCCATTCCTTCCCCGGCCTCACCCGCTTCCCTCGGCCTGGGAGGAGGGGCTTTGTTCTTCCAACCCAGGCTGGAAGCAGCAGGGCTGGCAGCGTGTGGCCAGACACTGGAGCTCTGTTCTTGGGGGGAAGAATGGTCTCTTCTGTATGGTGGGGAATTGGAAGTGGGGGCCTGTCACCCAGGATGGCGGGCTGCTGAGGGGCCCAGCCAGAACGCTCCTGTGTGACAGTCTTGGCCCTCAGCAGGGGTGAGGGGTACACTGGCACTTTTATAGTGTGGAGTTCAGGAAGGAGCTGGAACTGGGCCCTGAGGCTTCAGCTTGAGCCAAAAGCTGTCCTCCCAACTGTGCCACTTTCTTACCCATCACCTGCACCTCTGGGGTTGGGAGCCAGAGAGGTAGGTAGGGGACTATGCTTACCTTCTGTATCTCCCCATTGGTGAAGGGCTCAGGCAAAGGACCTAGGTGGGGGAGAGAGTAAAGGTGAGTACAGAAGCTCTGGGTGAGTGGTAGAGGCCGGAGCTGTGTGCTGTAGCAGATCATCAGATCTTGTGCCCGAGGTCAGTGGTTAAAAATTTTTTGACTGCAACCCACTGCAAGTACATTTAACATTTTAATGACCCAGTATACACAAAGGTTGTGTATATGACAAAAGTGTCACAAAACAATACTTATCTTTACTGTAGTGCAGTGGTCTTTAATATTTTGTGTGTGTGTATGTAGTACCAGGAATTGAACTCAGGGGCACTCGGCCACTGAGCCACATGCCCAGCCCTATTTTCTATTTTATTTAGAGACTGGGTCTCACTAAAACGCTTAGTGCATCGCTTTTGCTGAGGCTGGCTTTGAACTTATGATCCTCCTGCCTCAGCCTTTCAAGCTGCTGGGATTACAGGTGTGCACCACTGCGCCTGGCTCTGGTCTTTGATATTGTCTATTAAATTTTACTAAAATAAATGTGCTGGTCTCCAGGGCTGGGATTGTGACTCAGTGTTAAGGCACTTGCCCAGCATGTGTGAGGCACTGGGTTCGATTCTCAGCACTGCATATAAATAAATGAATAAAATAAAGTCCATCAACTTCTAAAAATACATATTTTTAAAAATGCTAAAATTTTTTTTTGTTTTTTTTTTTAATGTGCTCATCTCTATCTGCTAAACTGATCCCAGGAGCCGCTGATGGACCATCAACTGTTTGAAAAACACTGTCTCAGATGGGGGTGAAGTTCTAGACGGATTGCCTAATTCTTACCTGGGGAGCCTGTTAAGAACAGATCCCCGGGCAGCCCTGGCCCTTCCCATCTTTCACATGCATCCCAGGTGGTGCTGATATGACAGCACACACCCCAGATTATGTTAGCACCTGCCTCTGCTGGGGAAAAGAGGTCCAGCTCCTACTTGCCATCTGGAAATGAAGGGACAGGAAGGCTCAAGGGCAGTGTACTCCCCATCAGCCAACAGGAAACCTGGTGGTGACAGGAGGGATCAGAGGGAAAAAAGTCGGGCCTGGGATTGCCCCTGATGTGGCTTCAAGGCGGGTGCTGTCCCCTTCCAGGGACTCATCAGCCTGGGTGGGGTTCTTCTGAACTCCTAGTTGATAATGATTCTCCTCCCTTGTCCCTGGACCAGGGCACAGCCAGGCACAGTCCTTCTTTTGATATCCCCAGCCTGCCCATGGCAGCAGGGCAGGGAAGTTCTAGGGCACTCGCTCTCCCCTTCCCTCCAGGCATCTCCCTCCCAGGTCTCCTGGCCAGGGAGACAAACAAAAGGGAGGACTGTCCCGGGATGGAGGAGGTGAAGGTGGCAGGGGATGGCATCTGGGGAGCTGAATATAATCCAGATTTAGCTGTGTCCCCACATCAGGTCCCCAAGAGCAAGGATGGGTTTCTCTGGGCCTCAGTCTCCTCCTAACTGAGAAATTACCAGAGTTGCCTGGTTTCTATAAGTTTGGGAGATTATCCCACATCCCATGCCCAGAGGCTGCCAGGGATAGAGCTAGAGGGGGACAGGGCTGCCCCCATGGGCCCCTCAGCTAGGCATCTGAGTCATGTGGATCCCACTCCTACAAATATAACCCTGACCCTCAGGGAAGCCCCACCCACTGCAAAGTCCAAAGAGGTTCCACCCTCAGCGTGGCCCAGCGGGCACCCCCTCCCTGAGCCATCTTCCCAGGGAGAAAGTCCAGAGCAGGGACAGGAGGCTGCTTAACCCCTCCCTGCCCTGGTACAGCAGCCCTGCACCCTTTGGCTTGGCTTGAGCAGGGGGAGGTGCCAGGCGCAGCAGGGTGAGGGTGGGGGAGGGGAAGGGCAGGGGCCCCAGAAACGAAGGGGGACCCACTGCTCTCCAGAGCCAGCAAGCCTGTTTCCAAGACAACCTGACAGAGGGGGGCAGAAGGGGGTGGGGAGGCACTGGGCTCCTGTCACTGGACTCTGATCTGCCCAGCAAAGGCTGGAGGCTGCCCCAGAGTTAACCCTTTCCTTGCCCTGCCCTGAGAACTTGCTGGGGGCAGGGGACAAGGGCTCAGGTCATTCTTTGGTGTGGTGGCTGCAGCTGGGAAGCCAGAAGCTGTGCCATTTCTCACCAGCTTCATTCAGGCCGGTTGACCTCTTCACAGGCCATCTTCAGAAATCCACTGCCCATCCTGTGTCCTTTCCCTTCACAGGGCCCCACTCTCTGCCAACCCACACTGCTGGGCCTCCCCTGAAGGGGGAGGTGAGGCGTCAAAGCCCACCCCTCGCCACTGGCCTCATCCTGGACTTGGAGGCACACCTTGGGCTGCACACTCCACTCACCATTCAGATGCTCCTTAGATGGGATCACTCTGCACTTTTTGAAGAACTCATCAGTTTCCTTGTCTACCACGAGCAGCTTGGTCTCGTCCCCTCCAGCCTTGATGGCAGCCACCACGTCCCCATGTTGTTTGCCCTCCATGCAGACCCCATTCACCTGCAAAGCGGGGTGTGTGGGGGTGGTGTCAGCACAGGTCTCACTTCTAGGGCAGGTGGGGAGAAGGTCCCACCTGCGGATACTGTGCCCACCGGGTCTGTGGAATCCTGAGCTAGGCCAGCGGTTCTAGGGCTGGACAGTCAGCTTGGAGGCAGGACACACGGGAAGAGCCAAAGAAAATACGCAGACAAGACTAAACAAACACAGCTGGGAGGCAGGACTAGGCTTGGAGGCCTGCGCAGGCTGTCCCCTGACTCCCCCCAGCCCCAGCCTTGGTTTTCTCACGTGTAAAATGAGAAGTCTTGGGAGAGCTGATCTCTGGCTCTAAGGTTCTCAGACTGTGATTCTGGGACGAGCCCAAGCGTTCAGTTCACGTTTCCTTTCTCATGAACACACACAAGAGCACGACATGGGTCTCAAAGCCTCACTCAGGAAAGGGGCTCATCCCCCAGGCCTGTGCCTGGCACCAGGGCAGCAGGGAAGCTGTGGCCGTAGCCCCTATGCAGTGCCCACTCCCCCAGCACCTGAGGGCTGGCGGTGCCCCACAGGCTAACAAGCAGTGGATGAGGGGGCGGCCTGAGGGCCAGAGATCAGGAGGAAGAGCCTGGAGGTGTGGGGAAGAGAGCGAGGGCATCACCTCCACAATGCGGTCCTGGGCCCGGAGCCCGGAGGCCTCGGCCGGGGAGTCTGGGTCCACTGCCCGGATGAACTGGCCTGGCTTAGACTTGTCACTGTGCAGGTTGAAACCGTAGCCGTTGGCACCCTTCTTCATGGTACAGAGTCGAGGCCGAAGCTCACGCTGTGGGAGAAATGGAAGGTCCATGGCCATTTCACAATGTGCCCTCTGCTTGACCCTCTCCCCATGAAGGCCAGCAAGCAACACATAGCCCCCATCCTGCACAACATGGCAAGGGACTCTGGGTGCCCAGAAGATCTGTGTGGACATGCAGCATTGCAGCAAACTGCCCGGGTGGCCCTGAGGGGGACATGGCCCAGGTCTTATCCCTCCTAATGGTCCATTTGGCCCTCCTGGAGGGAGAGGGGAATGAAGCACTCCTGTCATGTAGCTGGGTCCCTAGGCACATGAGTGGGACCCCAGTCCTTTGTACCTGTTCTTTTGCTAGGGAGGAGGGGCAGGTGTGAGTGACAGCGGCCAGCACGCTCCCTCTAGGGCCCTTCTCACTCCTTAGGCACCCTTCCTCCCCTGCCAAGACACACTGCACAGCCAAAAGGGAACAGGGAAGAGCCAGGGAACTAGGAACCTGATGGGTGGGACAGTGAGGGGCTCTGGACCGGACAGGACCATCCACAGGGCTCTAGGTCCAGCAGAGGATGAAGATGGCACTAGAACCCAGAGACCCTTGTCATTGATCCCAAGGAGCCTGAATGGGGAGGGTGCTGGGAAAAGCAGGGCTGGGACCAAGGAAGCCCAGTGTGGCTGTGCCTGGGAAGCTGAGCCACTAATACAGTCCATGCAGATTTCTTGGGAGCACAGTTGAAAACAGATTTCAACATCCTCTGCCCAACTTAAGGCAGCTCAGCTTTGAAGCCACAACCCGAGGACACGCAGCATGACAGACAGCTGGACAGAATATGGGTGGGAGTGGGCCAAAGCCTGAGCCCAAGTGCCACCCCACCCCCAGGCCTGTCCCCCTGCACATGACCTGGGGCCAGTCATTTATTTCTCCAAGCTTCAGGGTCCTCATTTCTAGTCCTTTCTTACTGTCCCTGCCTCCAGGTTGCTGGGAGGCCCTGGGAGATAAGGACATGTGTGGGCATGCTCGCAAGCACGTAAGTACCCTGGACTCCACACCGTCCCCACCATTCAACAGTCAAGGGAGCAAGGAGTCAGGAGTCAGCCGCAGGGGGAGGGCGGTGCCAGGCTGCTCAGAATCCTAGATCCCCAGCTGGGAGTGCAGAAGGGGGAGGCCAGAGAGGGGTGGGGAGAGTGTGAAGGGGAGGGCCGGAGGCCTCATGCCCCAACTTGCCAGCCACCATCTGGGGAGCTGTGCCCCCCTTCACCCTCTGGGGGCAGGGGTGGGGGCTGGAAAGTGACTTTGCCTTCCTTTAAATGCCTGGGCAGGTCTTCAGGATGTTGGTGCAGGTGTGGCGAGGCCAGGGGGGAAGGAGGATGAGGGCTGGGACCTGCCCTAGTGGCCTTGCTCAAATCTGGACTAGGGGCTCCTCATCTCCAACCATAGGACAACTAAGAGAGCACCCAAAAGGCACCCCTCCCCAGGGGCTGCTGGGGAGCCCCGAGCCCCAGTTTTTCCTTGATCACACGGTTACTCACAGGCTATTGCCTGGCCCTTCCCACAGACCCCAGCACCCCCTCCTCTGTTCCGGGAGTAAGTGAGGCTCTTCTCCCCTCCAGCTAATCCTGTCACAAAGCTGCCAGCGGCCCTCCCCCAGGTGGCCCAGGTGAGCAGGAACAGGTCTGACCAGTTGCCCCCCCACCAAGAGAGGCTCAGCTTTCTGCCTTAGCCACCCTGAGCTGTAGGATCCCTGTCCTTTACCCTGAGAAAGTGGGAGGGTGAACTTCTGGGATGGGCAGGGGGCAGCTCCAATGTTAGTTGCTTCCCCCCTCCCTGCACGGTCCCCTCATGCCAAAGAATCTTCCCATAGCCACCTGGCTGGGGCTTGAGAGCTGCTTATGAGATAGGTAAAGTGAGGCTCAGAGAAGTTAAGCCCCTGCCCGACACCAGTCAGAATTCCAAGCTGCTCTCCTTCCACCACCACCAAATGCCTACAGAGCCCCAGCTAGCCTGTCCTTGCCAAGTCCCTGGAGACTCCCACCATTAACAAGAGGCCAACGGGGGCTTCCTACAGGACCAGGGAGATCAGCTTCCAAGGGAAGCCACCCAGGTGTTCTCAGGAGGGGTCAATACAGCTGCTGAGTCAGCCCATCAGGTGACCCCTCCAGTCTGGGTGGAACCAGGAGTTCCCTGGTGGCAGCCTCCAGGGTCTGGGAGGCCTGGCCTGTCTGTGCTAGCTCCAGAGCAGGGGGTCAAGGGGACACTTCAGAGGAACATGGCCCCAGAGTCTGTGCAGAGCCTCCCAATAAGTTCTGAAAGGTTGGAAGTAAAAATCAGGATCTGCTCAGAGATGAGACTCATGGAGACCCAGAAGCAAGAATAGTGTGCAGCAATGGTGGCCCAGGGTGGCTCAGGCTCGGTGGACCCAAGATGCTCAACTTTAGACAATGTTGGAGGGCTCTACAGAAAAGACCAGCCAGGAGGGCAGCCACCAGACCCTCTGCTGGGGCTTTCTCCTACCCTCAGGCTCTCAAGCTCTCCCAGCATCCCTCTCCTCAGGCAGTTAGCCTAGCCCCACCCCAAGTGGCCGCCCCATCACCTCCACCCCTGCAGCTCAGGGTGCGGACAAGGAATTCAATAGGCACCAGCAGCAGCCACCTGGAAGGCTGGGGAAAGTGGATACCCTAATCCTGGTGACTGACGTCTCTGGGGAGCTGGCGGCTGGGGGCCAACGCCCTGCTGGGCCCAGCTCCTCCCTGGCTGATGCCATGGTGACGGACAGGCTGCTTCCACCACTTCCTGAAGGTCAGGCAGAGGTAGGTCCCAGAGGGATGGGCTAGGGGAGCAGGAAGACCACCAAGGTGGTTAAGGTACAACAGAGATGACCCCCAGCTCTACAGACTGCCCTTCCCCCAGCCAGCCCAGGGCTCTTGTCATGTAAATAAGACTGGTACTGGGCTGCCCTGTACAGAGAAAGCAGCCAACAAAAGACAAGGGGCAGGGGGCAGGGCAGGAGGAGCTGGGGTGGGGGGGCTGGGGGGGATGCTGGGAGGGAGCTCCATTAGTTCCATATACTCTGGGGACACAGGCTTGGGTCCTGGCTCTTCAAGGGAGAGCTGCCCCGTGACAGGTGGCACGGGATACTGCTCTGTGGGCAGGCTGGGAAGTGACCAGGGACTTGGAACACTGTGCCAATGTCCAGATCTGTCGGCTGAAGGTATCTTTTCCTCAACCCAAGCGAGGCCCAGTGGGCTTGGTTACTACTAGTCCCGAGCCCCAGGGCCCTGACGTCACCACTTGTTCCCTACAGGACCCCTCCCTCCCCTTGCATCTGTACAGGTCAAGGAATATCAGATATCTCTGCAAAATAAATTAATTAATTAATTAATTAAAGGATCCTATACTTCCTGCTTTCCAGTGGGAAAGATGTTCTGGGGGCCCAGGTGAAAGACATGAGCTAGGGTTGGGGCTGCTTCTCCAATCCCCCTGGTCAGGGACCCTGAGCCAGATTCTCCCTCTGGCTGGTCGTGTCTTCTCCCAGTTGCTGCCAAAGAGACCTACAGTGCAGTGGAGTTTGGCCCAGGTCTCTGGGCTGGGCAAGCCTGGGATGGAGCAGACTGGCACCTGGGCTGCTGCCTGGCTGGACACCATCCAGGGTGGCCGTCCCAGGCCTTCCACCCGCCGTGTAGGCGCTCCACTATCCCTCAGCCTTCTCCCAGAATTTGCCCTGGTTTAACTTCTATCTCCCAAAAGGCTAAAGGAGAACCGTCAGGAGCTTGTGAAATTGGGGCTCAACAATGAAATAACAAAGGGCAGCTGCCAGTTAGTTAGCCCACACTTGCTATGTGCCAGACACTGTGCCAGGGGCGCCTTCTCATTAAAACCCAATTATAGGGCTGGGGATGTAACTCAGTGGGAGAGAACTCACCTAGCATGAAGGAGCCCTAGGTTCAATCCTCACCACCACAAAAATAAACAAATAAAATAAAACCAATTTATAACCCTGCAAGGGAAGTATTATTGACTGTATTTCACAGATGAGAAGACCCAGGTTAAGACAGAGAATTGCTCAAACACACACAGGTGCAAGGAGGAGACTTGAACAGGGACCTAGAACAGCGCTATGCAGGGGAAAGAAGCCAACCTGTGGGCAACTTCAAAATTTCTAGTAGCCACATTAAAAAGTAAAAAAGAGAGGGGTCTCGGGGTTAAGAGCCTGCTTAGCACCTACCTGCGTGGCCCTGAGTTTGACCCCCGGCATCACACATACAAAAAAAAAGTAAAAAGAAACAAGATAAATTAAGTTTCATGTCACACAATGTATCCAGAATATTACCATTTCAACATGTAGTCACCTGTTTTTAAAACTAAGAAATTTTACTTCATTTGTTAAGGTCTCTAACTTAAAGATCTGACTGAAATCCAAAATGCTCCTAAATCTGAAACTTGTTGAGCGCAGACATGATACAACCAATGGAAAATTCCATGGTATTAAACTTTGTTTCCTGTACAAAATTATCCAAAAAACGTATAAAACCAGCTTCAGGCTGCACATGAAACACAAATGAATTTTTTGTTTGGACTTGGATCCCATCTCTAAGATGGATCCCATCTCTAAGATAGCTCTCTCTCTCTCTTTCTCTCTCTCTTGCTAGCAGGGATTGAACCCAGGGGCACTTTACCACCGAGCTATATATTTACATATATATGCAAATATTCCAAAATTAAAAAAAAATCTGAAATCTAAAAAACTTCCATTCCCAAGCATTTTGGATAAGAGAGATTCGACCTGCACCACTTCTTCAGAGTGGAGAATTCATTTCATACACACACAACATTTCTACCTGGGCTAGCACACTCCAAGAGCTTCACTTGGCCAGCGGCTACTGCGAAGGACAGCACGGATCTAGGGGTCTTTTAGCCACTATGCTGAAAGCCCCAAACTCGCTCTTCTAAACCCGTGGAGCTCTGCAGTGGGCTCCAGGGCCCTACATCTTCAGAAGCACAGGGAGAGGCCACGCCTTTGCCTCTGGCCTCCTTCACAGCAGAGGGATCTGAGCCGGACAAACATTCTCTGCGTGTTATTCGCCTGCCTCCAGGTGACCTGACCTCAGGGAATCTGCAGCACTTGTCCCTTTTTCAGGAAATAGGAACCTAAACTTGCCTAGGCGTCTGGGGATGTGGCAGGTTATCCTGTGCTGCGCCGAGGGCTCAGTCAACAGTCAAGGCCAGCCTGGGGGCGGGGAGTGCTCCTTGCCCTTCAGGGGAGCACGAGAGCCAGCAAGGAGAGGCTGGGGGGCCAGGTATGGAGAGACTTGGTCACTAAGCTCTGCATTCACCAGCTGGGGGTCCTAGAGCTGGCCACCTAACTGCCAAAACTGACCAGCCTCAGTCTCCACAGGCAGAGAATAGGGCTAATACTTGCCTTGGGGGGCAGTCACGTTCATGAACTGAGCAGGCACCCTGCAAATCTGAGTCCCCCCAGGGAGGGTCACTCTAGCTTAGAAGGGCAGAGCAAAGGCACAGCTGCTCATGGGGCCCAGAGCTCCGGTTTCTCCCATGCAGAGCCCGCAGCCCCGACAGGCCTTGGCAGACTGCCTTGTTCCTCTAATTCCTCCCTACCACCCGCTCCCCGCTTTCCCAGGGACCCCAGGGATGGGAAATCTGGGAGGGCCCCCCATCTAACGGAGTTTCCCTAAGATGGAAGCTCCTTTCTAGAGACCTCCAAGAGAACAATTTCCAGAATGACTCACACAACTTAACGGGAGCCTGGAGTGACAACCAGGGGCTCTGCTGTTGCATCAGTAGAGAAAACAATCACAAACCCGTGACTTAAGAGGAGGCAGCCACAGGCAAACTACTGCACAGCTTGTTTCAAGTGCAAGCATCAAGCAGCTCAAACCTGGTCGCCCTGGGAGAGAGGCTGACAGCCAGTCAGCTAGCTGTGCCCCCCACCCACCCACCTTGCTACCTAAGGCATGGGACTGTCTGCCTCTGGGATGAGCACCAGGATCAGGGTCCATCGAGGTTGAGGGGAACCCACTCAAGCCGGGCACTTCCACATTCACACCTGTCATCTCATCCAATCTTCCCAGCAACCCTGGGTGGGGGATGGGTGCTGATGCAAGCTGAGGCTTGCAGGGACCAGCAAACTCCTTGGGTTCCAGAGCCAGCAAGCAGCAGAGCTAGATTTCTGGATTCCTGGTCTTAAAATGGAAGCTGCTAGCAGGCAAGAAGAGTAAGTGGGTATATTCTATCTGGAATTCCAATCTCTGAGTGTGCTGGAGGCACAAATAAGCCCGGTGTGCTGCACTGAGACAGAGATCCCACACAGCCGCTCGGCATTCAGTCATTAATCCAAATTATTTATTGAGCACCTCCCTCCTATGGGCTTGGCACAGTGCTAGGGATAGCAAGGCACATAAGGTGCACTTGTTGCCCTGGGGCTTGCCATGAAATGGAGGAGAAGGTCACAGAGAGATGACTGAAATGGTGTGTGGTAAGAGTGATCGAAGATACAAGACAAAGAGGAGGAGGAACCCAAGGGCCAGCTCTGCCTCTCTGCCTTTGGGATCAAGGAAAGGCTCATGGGAGGTGAGAGGTCTTAAAAGAGTGTTCCCAGTGCAGAAGGGGACAGGATAATTTCCAGTCCAACAAATACTGAGAGGGTATGGCATGCTCAAGGAGAATTTGAACCCTTGGTGTGGCTTCCAGGATTATCGGGGCAGTAGGGAGAGTGGGCTGCCAGACTGTGGAGGCCCCTGGGAGAGCAGGTAGCTATTAAACAACAGTGACTATTGATTGAGCCCTTCTGAGGGCTGGGCTTGGCCACCACTGCACCTGCCCAACTAGTGAGACAGATTCAGTGCCGGCTATCCCATGGGTGGGGTGTAATAATTATAGTTAACTATTTATGAATTCAAATGCCAACAACCAAAGTTTATTGAGCACTTACTTAATACCAGGTATTGGGTGACTTAAGGTATGTAGTTGCATAATTTTGCAGATATTATGTCAAAATTTTTCCTTTGCTAAAAAGTGGGGACAACCATTATGTGAAGCCCTATTTTTGTTTTGGTTGGTTTTGGGGGTTGAACCCAGGGGTGCTCTACTACTGAGCTATATCCCCAGTTCTTTATATATTTTGAGACAGGTCTCACTAAGCCACTGAGAGTCTCACTAAATTGCTGAGGCTGACCTGGAACTTGCAATTGTCCTGTCTCAACCTCCTCTTGCTGGGATTAGCTGGGATTATAGGCATGTGCTACCATGCTTAGCTATGTGAAGCTTTAAAAAAAATTATTTAAAAATAATTTGTTACTAAACTATATTTGGTGCAAGATTAGGATGCATGGAATCCTCCTGAACACGTGTTAATGTGGTGGTGACAATTATGCAGTAGATTACGGTAATACAATTTTATGTAATCCCAACAACCTCATGAGGTCATTGCCCTCACCCCCAATTTACACAAGAGGAAATGGAGGCTTAGGGAGGTGAAGCAACTTGGCTCAGGCAGCCCCAGTAGATGCTGAGCTGGCTCAGGCCTGCCTTGTCACTTTGGGTCCTAGTTCAGGAGTTTAGGCCTCCTGCTGTGACTGGGGTTAATGGAGGGAGAAGGGCTTTATATGGGGAAGCCCCAGAACAGGGTTGCTGCTCCTCTGTTCCCATGAGTGAAGGTGGGTGAGGCCATCAAGAAATCAGGAGGCTCATGCCTATAATCCCATTGGCTTCGGAGGCTGAGGCAGGAGGATCATAAGTTCAAAGTCAACCTCAGCAATGTAGTGAGGCTCTAAGCAACTTAGGGAGACCCTGTCTCAAAATAAAAAGAAAATTAAAAAGGGCTGGGGATGTGGCTCAGTGGTTAAGATACCCTAGGTTCAATCCCTGGTACCAAAAAAAAAAAAAAAAGTCAGGAAGCCTACCTCCACCTAGACTGGGCTAGAATGCCCAGTGTGGATGACAGGGCTCCAGGCACCCCTTACCCTCTGCCCTGTGTGGTTCTCAACCTGGTGGGCTGGTCCTCCCAGCCGTGTGCCAGCAGCCGAGCGCACTCTGCGTAGCACCTTGTCACTTACAAGAACTAACAGAACAGTTCCCACACTGCAACAAATTCTTAGATGCTTTATGTGGAAAAGGGATGTCTTTTAGGATTAAAAAAAAAAAAAAAGGGCTGGGGATGTAGCTCAAGTGGTAGTGTGCTTGCCTGGCAAGCGTGCGGCCCAGGTTCGATCCTCAGCACCACATACAAAGATGTTGTGTCCGCCAAGAACTAAAAAATAAATATTAAAAAAAAAAAAAAAACCCACAACCTTACAACCTTCACTGATAGTTTCTGGAGTTTCTGGAGTAGCAGGGTGGGCCACCTTCTGGTATATGGGGATTTTATTCTGGATGGGCTTCACAGTGCTGACTGGGTATGAATAAAGCTGAGGAATTTGGCCGCAGAGCTGGGAATCAAGGATCTGGGCATAAATGTGCCAAACTCAGAATCTAGTGGGGATTAGAACTTCCCATTATTTCTAAAATTCCCTAGAATAGTACTCCTGTTTTATAGATGGGAAAAAATCAAATCTCTGAGAATGGCTGACTTGCCTGGCAATGGTGTCCATCTTCCACCTAAGGAACACACACAAATGTGGGGGTCACACCATGATCTGGGGGAACCTGATTCTGTGCTCACCCGGGGCAGCCCAGAGATCAGGAGGCCCATGGTGTGATGGAGAGCACATGCTGTGCTGACCCTTCAGACCTGCCTCCCCCCATCCCCCTCACCCCCACCCTCTGGGACCCAGAAGCAGAACCAAAAGGGCAAAGGGAGGAGCTGGACACAGTGCGACCGGATGGTGGGGGGTGTTATTTGTGCGGGTGCCAAAGTCCAAAGGAAAGAAAGGGGAATGAACAATTGACGGACTCCGCACAAAGTTCACCTGAGTTTCTGCCTGGGTAGAGATGTCACGGGTGCTTCAAATTCTCCTCTACCCTTTGCCAATGCCAGCTTGGCAGTGGCAGGAAGTGGGAGCCCAGTGGCCTGGCATTCCCAGTACCCAGCTCTGGCTGGACAGGGCTCCTGGTGACCTCACTTCCACCAAACCAGTTGGTCCTCTCAGGCTCCACCTCTACCTTAGTGCTGAACTGTGCCCTTTCTCTGTCAATGAGTATCCTCCGGTCTCCAGAGACACCCCTGCTGGGCTGCAGGTAGAGAGCTGGTGGACCTGAAGAGGCCCTGCTCTCACATTTGGCACCCTGGCGCCACCCCCTTGCTCTCCAGGGATAAAAGCTCAGCACAACAGCTCCAGTTTTGCCAGTGGCCCCTCCTGCAGCTGATCCAAACTGGGATCCTTAGGGGAAAGCCTAAACATAGGTAAAAGCGGCCAGCCTGCCAGCAGTCCCAGAACCGGAGTTAGCAGTGACAATTGGGGGAGACCACTGCTCAGGGTGAGCTCCCAGCTCCAGGGCTGGGCCTGGCAGAATGCCTGCTCCCTCCCCCAGCCATCTCTCCCCTCCCCCTCCAACGTCCTCCCTCCTGCTCCCTGAAGAGCTAGCGCTTACTCCTCACATTCCTAAGAATCATAAATCCTCCTGGGTGGCAAAGCCACCCCTCTCAAGACGCCTTGGCGCCTCCTCCCTATCCCCACCCCCATACATTGCGCCTCTAAGCGGTTGGGGCTTTCTCTTTCTTAGAAGTCACTCTGGACTTTGGGAAGACTAAGTCCAGCCTGCGAAGTTATAATAAACACAACAGGGGCTGAGTGGCAGCGCGCAGGTGTGGGAGAGCCTCCTGGGGCCCTTCCTACACCGGGGGCTCAGCACTGAAAGGGGATTGTTATTCCTCCAGCTTTTTGAGTGGGACGTACTCGCCTTCACCCTACCTTCAGTTACCACCCACAGGGGCCGTAGACAAAGTTGGCACCTCTGGGGCAGAGGGGCCTTCCTTCCGTCCCAGCTGCTGGCTGGGGCGGCCCAAGGGAGGGCCCCAGGAAGGAGCAGGTTTGGGTTCCGAGGGTCAGGAGCCTTGGAAAAAGGGACTGAGCTCCATTGCGCCGCCCTTCTAAATGGGCAAGGGGGCAAAGAAAGGTGCGGGCGGCAAAAGCGCTCAGACTTCCAGGCCAGTCTGGGCAGGGGGATGGAGTCACCAGAGCAGCCCCATGCCTTTCCCAGGACCTGAGAGGGCGCTGGGTCGGCGGGCGGAAGCAGTTTCCCTCTCGCCGCTAGAGCTTTAGGAGGGCTGGACGTCCGGGGTGCGTAGATCTCTTCCCCCGCCTGGACTTACCCGCTCCGGCTGGCTCTTCTCGGCCTCACGCGGTTCATTTTCGGCGCCAGTTCCCTGCCCCTCGGTGGCGGCCGGCGATTCGGCCTGTCCTGGCCCTTCCTGGGTGCGCAGCAGCTCCTCCCCGACCTGGACGCCTAGCTTTTTCAGCTGCTCGTCAGCCTCGGGGTCCACCACCAGCAGGCGCACCGCGTTGAGCGCGGCGCGGATCCGGCTCACCACCTGCTGGTGGGTTTCCTTCTCGACATTCTCGCCGTTCACCTCCACCAGCCGGTCCCCAGCCAACAGCCCCGCTTTCTCAGCGGGCGAGCCGGGCTCCACCAGCCGGATAAACTGGCCCACCTTGCCCTTCTCCCCGTGCAGGTGGAAGCCGTAGCCGTTCGGACCCTTCTCCAGGCAGCAGAGCCGGGGCAGGGGCGCCCCGGCTGCCGCGTCCGCGCTCATCTCGCTCTGCGACTGCTCAGCAGCGAGAAGTGGGGTCCCGTCGGGGGCGGGAGACGCGACCGCCCAGCCTTTCTCTGCGCCCTAAGAACCGGGAGGCGAGAGGGAGAGCAGCAGGGAATCCCTGCTCAGCCGGACGGGCGGAGAGCGCAGGTGTCCCAGGGACGGAGACCGCGAACTACGAGGAACCGACGGAGAAAGGCGGACCAATCCCCGCCCGCGCGGCGTCTGAGCGTTCCAGAACCCGTCCAGCCCCTTGTCCTGAGGGCGGGGTCGCGCCGAGGGTGTGGGTTCCAGTAGACCAATCAGGGGCCACGATCAGGGGCGCTCGGGCCGGGTGAACGTCGCCGGCCAATGGGAAGGAGCATGGGCGGGGTCTGTGCTCGGTGCGGCGCCCCGCGGCGGGCGAAGAAAGAGGGCTCAGGAAGTGGAAGTGTTTGTTACCAAGTGCTGGAGTTGGGCGGGAGGCGTGGGCGGGGCCCCTGTCCCCAGAGAGTTCCAGGTACCGAGAGGCCGAAGACTGCTTCTGGTTTCCCCCTTTGGCGTGAGTTGAGGAGAGCTAGCCCCCGCTTTAAGCGCCCTCGTGTTGTAATGGCCTTTAGCCAAGCCTGTCTGTCGTAGCGCTGGGTTGGAGGGGAGCGACAGTTGCCGGGGAAACCGCCCCCCAGCCTGCACTGGGGCAGCGAGGACCGGCCTTCGTAAGAACTGGACACAACAGAGTTGTTTAAATAACAGTGTCTCAAGACTTACGTCTAGGGGTGAGGCTCCAATACCCGCAAAAGCGACAAAACTCAGTAAAGAGTCTGAGGCTTCACGCAGCCTGAACAAGACAAACCACCCAGGGCAATGTCGCACATTGGGTCAGCTTTTGGCCAGGGAATGGGGTGAAGAGAGGCAGAATAGTCTAGGTAATCCGTCAAAGGGTACACTCCTCGGGGAAAGGAGCCCTGGCCTTTTTTCAACAGAGAAAGAAAAATGACTAGGACTGTAAAATAAGCCTTCCAGCTCCCTCTTGCCAGATGAGAGGCTGGTCACAGAGGCCAGGGTGAATTTGGTAAGGACATTTCCCCCAAAACGCGATAACAATCTCTTCAACGAGGTCCCTCCTCCCATGCGCACCTCAGACCAACAGTGGACAAGGTGTACTTTCCAAAATACTGCAGTTTAATTATGAAAAACACAAATGCAAGAGGCCCAGAGCTGTCTACATGATTGACTCTCCTGCTGCAACCTGCCAAGGGCCAGAGAAGAGACCTGGGAGGTCAGACTCCTCCCTGATTCGCCTGGGAGAGGCCACTGAGAGCTTCCTTATCAATTCAAGTTGGAGCCACTGAGTGCTCAGAGAGCAAGATTTCTGCCTTAAAAGCAAATGCAGCAGCCTCAGAAATGTCCAGCAAGTAGTACCTCTCCACCCCTCCTGCCCTGCCTGCAGAGCTAAAGGAAAGGTGCTGACCTGCATATTTCCTGGACACAAGAACTCCTTGCTGCCCCTCTCCCCACCCCAGGTTTACCCACATGACCTTGTTTTGCACACACTGCATTGGTGCAAAGAAAAGGGACCTTCCATTCGATACCCTGACTCAGTAGGAGGGGAGATAAAGCAGTTTTGACCCTGGTGACTGACTATGAAGTTCAAAAAAAGGGCACAGTGGTCAGGAAGGAGGGGGAGCTTGGGTTCAGGGAGCTAGACCTAAGGTTTCCTCAATTCTGCCTTCCACCTGCTCCAGTAGCCAGGGGCTTCTCTTTATCTGGTTCTTAACCCAATTGAGCTAAGTGTTCCTTGAAAAAATAGCTGCAGGGCTGAACACCTGCCAAAAGATTGAGATGAGAAGACAAACTTTTCCTAGCTCTGACCTCAGGTGTCTAGGGGCAGAGATGGAAACCAATGAGTCAGGGATTCAGGGGGAGTGGCTCCTCTGGGATCTGAGGTCCAGAAAACAGGAACCAATGTTTCCAAGTGCTGCAATGTGCTTGTATGCTGGAGGAAAAACAGCACACCTCCAGGAGTGGGTTTAGGAAAACCAGAGGTAGCCACAGAAAAACCCTAGTCTCTTCTACGCCTGTTTGCAGCTGGGCGGGCCCCTCCTAATCTCCACAACTCTTATCTTCCCTGAGTCTTCCTTCCAGCTCCCAGCACCAGGGTCCATCTTATTGGCTAAGACTATTTCCTGGGGAGCTGGAGAAAATGAAGGCTGGAGTGAGGGTGATGGGGACACTAACTCTTACCCTCACACCCCAGAAGTGCACTGGTATCCCCTGGTGCTGAGCTGGAACGGCACTACCATGTCATTGCTAGGAGGATGGCCTAGCCTCTTAGGTCCTAATCCTAAATCCAAAAAGGCAAAAGGGCCACCAGGTCCCTCTCTTGGTTTTCTGGAAACCCTGGTATCTTTTTTTTTCTTTTTTCGTATGAAATTTTGTATCATTAAGATAAAATATAAGCAGTTTACCCTCCCCCAGGATGCAGGGAAGCTATAGGAGTGCTGCGGCCTTATGGGAAGGGGCAGTGCACTGGGCCCCCCAGCTCCCTCCCCGTTGACTCAGCCGCCCAGAATACACCAGTCAAGGGGAGATGGCTGCAGCTCCAAGGACTTCTGGGGCCTCCTCTCAGCTTGTGGGATTCACACAAAGGAGCAGCAGCTGGAACGCTTCTTCTGAGACTCCACGTAGTCTCGGATCTGGAAGCTGGGCCCATCAGCCTGCTGCCCAGCACGGTACTTCAGCTCCCTAGAAGAGGAAGAGGAAGCGGCGAGGGGCTGGCTGAGCTGAGGGTGCAAAGTTGAGCTTTTCCCCACCCCGTTCGTTCTCCTGGCCAGGAACAAATGGAGCTCAGAATGGAAGTGGGCCCAGGGCCTGGGCCAGGGGCTAGGCACTGCTGGGTTCCCAGATGCCACCCTGCCCTACCCGGTTCCCTTCCCTGCTCAGCTCTCACTTGGCAATGGCCAGAAAGGCTAACTCCACGTTCATGCCTGTCTTGGCGCTGGTCTCCAAGAAGGGAACTCCGTACTCCTGCCAGGGAGAAAGTGTCCTCAGGGCAGCCTCTGGCTGCCCCCAGAGTTCCCCTGCCCCACTGGCAGTCACTTACCCTGGCCAGTGTCTCTCCGTCCTCTGAGCGTATCACTCTTTCACTGCTCACATCCGCCTGTCAAGCCCATGTGGGTCACTCTGAGGAAGGAAGCCTTGACCCCAGCTGGCCCTTATTTTGCCCCAGGAGCAGGCACTGCCCGCCCTCTGCTGGTGACCAGAGGGACTGTGGGCAGGTGTGATTGGCCTGGGGCCAGGGTTTCTGCCTTGTGAAAGAGTACACCCTTCTCCCAGCCCTGGGATCCCAGCCCTGGGATCTCACCCCTGGGTCAGGGAGGAGGGTAGTTCTCCTTGGCAAAGGGTGGGGTGGTGACGCAATCTCAGAGGGTTGACAGCAGTTGGGGACAAAGCTTTGTAGCCTTAGCTCTTGACCCCTGAACCTGTTCTCTGTGATCTAATGGGGGCTGGCAGCTGGGCAACCCTGAATCTCTTGGGCAGCAGCTTGGGCTTTCCTGGAGGGGACTATTTCCAAAGCTTGCAGGGGGAAGGTAGGCTAGGCAGAAGTGGCCATACACGTCTGACCTCTGAACAGGATACTGGAAAGTCCTTTGCTGGAGGGACTTTCCCTTTGGGTGGCTGTAAGGCTCAGTGGGGCTGAAGCTGAGGCAGGGGGAGAGGGGGAGCAGGGTGGGCTGACCCTGCCACCTAGCCACTTACCTTGTTGCCTAGCAGCATGATCACCACATCCCTCTGGGCATACTCATGAATCTCTGTGAGCCAGGCCTGTGGGAGAGGGTGAGCTGAGCCAGGCCAAGGCTGAGGCCCAGGCCATTGTCCTCCATGGGTGCTCTGTTAAGGATTCTAAGACCACATATGAGCTCAGTGTTCAAAGAACTATGATTGAGGGGCTGGGGATGTAGCTCAGTGGTAGAGTACTTGTCTAACGTGAAGCTCTGGATTTGATTTCTAGCATGCACATGCACACACGCATGCGCACACACACAGAGTACTGATTGATTAGTGATGTCTGCCATGAGCATAGGGTTGGAGGTGGTAACATGAGTGCCATAGATTTTCCAGCATTTTTTTTTTTTATCTTTACGTCTAATTACCCGTTTGTTCGTTAGCACACTGCCTTTGAGGTCAGGGAGTACAGAAACCTACACACTATTGTGCACAGAGCCAATATTTATTGAGCTACTGTCTCTTTCGTCTAATGTATGTTGTGAGGACATAGCCACTCTGTCTGTTGAGTTGCACCTTGGGCTGAACGTCTGCGTAGACATTTCTGGCTGGGCTTTTCCCTGGGTCTCTGTAGATAATTGTCCAGGGTGGAGCTGGAACTGTTCTGAACACTTTGACATGAGACACACTCATGAATCATGGTCAGGGCTATGCAGTGGCATGGGGCACAATACCCTGCTTGGTCTCTGTGCCCACGTGGCAATCAAATGCCCAGTCACAGTGAGGTATTTCTTGGAAGGCTGTGGGATTCCAAGACCTGCCCTGCTCTCACAGAGCAGGAAGCAGTTCTAGCCTGCATAGGCCCTGCCCTGGCTCCATAGGGGTGGGAGGGTGGGGCACCCTGGGAAGGGAGGACTTACCCTGATGTTGTCGAAGGAAGATTTGTTGGTGATGTCATACAGCAGGAGCAAAGCTGGAGGGGAACAGAGATGGCAGAGGAGACTCAGGGCAGTAGCATGGGAGCTACAGAGGGGCTGGGGAAGGAGTGGAGGGCAGTGGACTTACCCTGAGCATCTCGGTAGTAAGCATGTGTGACACTGCGGAACCGCTCCTGCCCTGCGGTGTCCCAGATCTAGGAAGGGGTGGAGAGGAGGTCAGGAGGAGGCAGGGCACTGGGACTGCTGGCTGGAAGGGTGCATTCTGTGGCATGAGAGCTGGCTGGGAAGAGGGGACTGTCTCCTTCTGTAGGTTCTCATAGGCTTCTGAGAACTGGACAGTGGGAGGTATTAGCTTCTCAAACCCATGGAGGGCTGGCTGTCTCCTGCCCAGCCCAGGGGTTGGGGTGTCCGACCTCCTGAGTAGCTGAAGCCCAGAAAGCTGGGGAGGAGATGGAAGAGGGAGCTAAGCCAGCTGAAGACATTTTGAGCAGCCTGTGATAGGAGAGAGGGTGCCTGGGAACCGCTTTTTCTGCAGACATCAAACAAACAAAAGCCATTTCCTCTCATGGGCCCCACAGGAAATTACCCCAGGCTGAGGGCAAGGCTTCAGGCCTCCTGCGGTTCAGGGTGAAGAGCAAGGGCAAGCTCTTCCCTCCTCCCTTCCTCACCCAGCCTCCCTCTCTCTCACCTGCAGCTTCACCCGCACACCATCCACGGTCACCACCTTGTTCTGAAAGAGAAAAGTGCAGAGGGTGGAGAGGGCAGGTGAAGCTCGGTCCTGGGCTCTGCCAACATTCTGTCATGGTCCTCTCTAGGCCTATAGGCAGTGTGATGGGCCTCAAAGATGTCTTCAGCCAGATCACCCATCAGAGCAGCAGACACCCCCACAGTAGAAATCTCTCTTCTCACAGCACA
This sequence comes from Callospermophilus lateralis, assembly GCF_048772815.1. Classification (NCBI taxonomy): domain Eukaryota; kingdom Metazoa; phylum Chordata; class Mammalia; order Rodentia; family Sciuridae; genus Callospermophilus; species Callospermophilus lateralis. Next base: position 6,401,629 of record NC_135315.1, read on the forward strand.
GCCAGGACAAGGAGCCTGAGAATCTGCCTGGCTCTCTCCAGGCCTCAGCAGGTAGCACAGGGTGGGGCACACTAGGCTCAGCCCCAGGACTATCAGGGAACCCTGAGAGATGAGGTGTCCGCTGGCATCTGGGGCCCTCCAAGGCTAGCCCTGCAGGGCCATCTTCCCTCTAACTACTGATACTTCTCTCAATGCAACTTCAGCACTGGGAGGAGGCACTGAGCCCCCACACGGCCCCACTTGCCGAGGCTAGACCCTTCCTCTCCTGAACTCTCTGGATGTGTGGTGCTCCTCAACCCTGATGCAGATTTGTGCAGAAGGAAGAGGGAGGGACCCTGGTGAACTGCTGCCTCCCCACATAACCAGCCCAGCTCCCAAGACTAGTGCAGGACAATGCTTCTTGAGTACTTGAGAAAGGGTGACTAACTTTAGGCCTTACCAAAGGGGCTCAGCTCAGAGGCAGTGAGCAAGGGGCCTGCAGGGCCAAGAAGCAGCTTACTTCATGGAATGGGTCTGCCCTGGCCTGGGACAGCCCCCAGGAACGGAAGAGAGGAAGACTAGTCTTGCTCTTCATGCCCTGTAGGTGGGAAGGCATCAACACCGCCCAGATCCTCTAACCTGGCCACTGCAATGGCCCTGGGGCAGCATCCCGGTGCCCTCCAGGCAGGGAGCCATAGGACTCCTGGGGAGCCAGGGTGGGCAAGGAGAGGACAGCCCCCAGCTCACTGCTTGGAGGAGGAGCCTTCAGCCACCTCACCCTGAAGTCTATGCCGACCGTGGCTATGAAGGTCCCGGACAGGAAGGCCCCATCTTTGAATTGGATCAGGAAACAGGTTTTGCCGACACCTGAGTCTCCCAGAAGCATCACCTAGGAGATGGGGCAGAGGCTGTTAATGGGCATTCAGAGGGAGCTCCCGGATTCCAGGGAGAGACACCCTGAAAAGGGGATGAGAGGAGGGGAGAGGGCCAGGGAAGGACGCGGGCTGCGTGGAGCAGCACCTGCTTTTGGAAGGTCTGCTGCCACCTCTGTTGCCCTGCTTCTCTTTTCCATGCTTGTGGGGTGACCTTCTGGGCTCTTCAGCTGGTGCACATGTGGGGGTGGGGCCACAGTGCCAAGAAGGAAAGTGTTAATATCTGGGACAGGATTCCTACCAGGGGAGCCTTTCAGGACCAGCCTTTCAGGGCACCATCACTGATTCACCATATACTAAAATTACAGTTGTTGGGTTTCTTTGTGGGTCATAGCATTTATTTGGAAGCTTCTAATGAGGGTTTCTCTTTATAAAAAGGCTTGCATGAATCAAGGAAGGCTGAAATTTACCCTGAGACGGGAGACAGTTGGTCTGAAGTTCTTTCAGCCAAAACCTCCCAAGTGGGACAAATGGCTGCAAATTGGCAGCCCTGGGTCACTGCAAGTAAGGAGGGAGGGAGTGTGGGGGTGGGGCATGCCCACTCTCTTTGTTTCTCATCAGTGTCTGCTCATCTTCTCTAGGGGACACGTAGGAGTGATGGAGGGGAACCTCAGTGCCCAGTCATTCCCTGATCTTGGAGAATAGGAGTCTAGACTCAATGCTGAAATATTCCCAGCAGCCTGGTTTGACTGCTTCGTGATGGGTTGAGCAGGGACTAGGTCTGCATGATTTTTAAGGCTCTGAACTTGATAGCGGGGCCACAAGCTTTCCTGCCGTAGGCGTGAGGTATTGGGACTATAGAACTCTGGTAGAGAGACAGGGCTGAGCAAAAGGTGATAAGGCTAGGGTTCTGGCTTGTGAAAGGTCTGTGTGTGTCTTCCGGAAGATTCTCCAACCTTTCTGTAGCATGATCTCCATGGTAGGTAGAAGGAGAAGGGATCATTTCTTTGAGGTCTTTCTGAGTGTGTCAATGGCTAGGGCAATAATATAATATTACTGTGAATACCTAAGTCTCAGGGAAGAGTGGCCCAGGGGTGGGTACTGCCTGCCTGTGGTCCCCATTCCTACTAATCTGGTCCAACGAACTCCTGCTAGCCTCCTCCCAGACTGTCCTGGACTCAGGCTTCTGCGACAAGCCTGGGAAGGTTGGGGCCCAACTCTTGCAGATGCCACCTGTCCAGGGGACAGACTGGAGGGCATGGGGACCCTACTCCTTGCTCCCCCAGCAGCCCCAGAGGGCAAAGGAGGGGGGTAGGGCCAGTGCCTGTGTACTTTACAGTTCACAGCTGCCTTGAGCTGATGATACAGCATCTACCCAGCCAGTCGAGTCCACCAAACATAAACATCTGCTCCTCCTTGCCACCTCCCAGGCAAACAGCCCAGCTGTCTTGTAGGGCAAAGAGGTCAGGAGGTCCACATCAGCCTGGGAGCTGGTCCTCAGCAGCTCCCCCTCCCTTGAGGGAGCAGGGGCCTGTTTCCTGCCACAGCCCACACAGGACGCCTATCTCAACGGCTCTGGGTGGGTGGCTGGCAGAGTGGCGTCCCTTGAAACCCTGGGGTGGAGGCTTAAGGCCCCCAGTGAGAGTGAGCCCTGCTGTTGGGGAGGAACCAAGACACAGAGGCAGGTTCCCTTGAAGAACTCACAGCATGATCCAGCACAGCCATCTCAACCTTGCAGAGGAAGAGAGTGAGCTTTGAGCCCGCTCAGCATCTCTTTCAAAATTCTTGATACATGCTCACTCCAAGGGCAACAGATGGAGGATAAGCAGACCAGTGCTCATGCTGACCCTACCTGCTTCCCAGGGCACTCCTGCAGAGGGAATGGACTGCAGAGAGCTGTCTTACAGCTGTCCCAGGCCGCGGGAGTTGTGTCCAATTGCTGAGCTTTTTCTCAGGTTCTAAAATTCCCCAGGTGGGCCTGCCTGCTGGGTAGCAACAGCCTCTGGAATGAGGGGCTTGGCCCACAGCTGCCTTGAAGGAGCAAAGCAATGCTCGGAGCCTGGGGATGAGAAGGGGCAGCACTTGGGGGCTGCAGGCTGGAGACCTAAAGAACTTCAAGTCTAAGGCCTTGAAACTGTTGTCAGGTCTCTGACAAGAGCTTAACTCGGAAAGTTGCCTAGCTGCTAGCCAGGGTCTGCAGAGGTCCCCGTTTCCTGGCACTTCCTAGAAATAAGGTGCATGTAGCCCTTACCAATGTGAGTGGAGGGCTCGAATTGGTCATAGTGTGGCAGAAGAAAATTGTGTTGGAGTCCGCAGGGCGGGGAGTCGTTGAGTTCTCTCTCCCTTGCCGGTACCCATCCACCCGCCCAGATGCCTAGAGGCTGAGATGGTCCCAGGGGCTAGGTCCTGATGCTCCCTCCCTCCTCTTGGGAGACCCAGCTGCCTGGGTTGGATTCACCTTGCCCGTGAGATCGTAGCTCGGACTGCAGGGCGGGGAGCGCTCGGCGGCCTCGTCATCCCTGGAGGCGGCGGCGCCAGGCGTGCCCGTCATGTCCCCTGACAGGAGGTGAGCTGGGGCAGGCTGGCCGGCCAGGGTGATCGCGGAGCCGCCCCGCCCCGTGCTCCACCCACTCCTTCCTCGCCTCCTCCGCGCAGCCTGGACCCTGCCAGGCTCCTCCCTCCGCCCCGCCAACCGCTCTATGGGGCCAGTTCGGCGCGGGCTGTCGGGCGAGGGCGAGCAGGATTACGGGGTCTGCACCGGGGGTGGGGGAGGCAGGCCCCCTGAGCAACATTAGCCTGGTTATGTGCTCTTAGCTCAGTGGCCAAGTCCAGCTGCTGGATCAGTCTCCCCAGATCGCCAGCCTCGGGGTTAAGTTCCTCTCGAGGAGCGGGCCCGGGAGACTCCGCCTGCCTTGGAAGATCAGGTCTGGCTCGCGGACACGCGCCGGGGTTCTCACGGTTGTGGGCAGTGCGGCCGGCAGGCGGCGCCAGAGCTCCTGCCACCTGGCGGGCCACAGGTGGCGGCGGCGTGGAGGCTGGGGATGCCCCTGGGCGGAGCGATGCTGCGTTGGACGTGGGGAGGCGTGCATTCCGCCAAGAGCGCCGAGGCAGTTTCGCTTTTGCTAATGCATGCCAACCTCAATACGGTTTCCCCCGCCCTGGCTAGAAGTTCGATCAGTTAGTATGATCACCTCTCATTTCCTCCTGCTTTGTTGGGCTGCACCCAGAGTGTCCCACCATGGTTTAGACCTTCGCGGCTTGGCAGCGCACCCTCCCAACTAGGGATCCTGAGGGCAGCGCTGGCCTTGTTCATGTGGAGGCGTGTACCCTGGCAACGAGTAACCAAATGAATTCGTGAGGATGTTGAGCAGTTTCTAGTGCAACTTAGGAACCTTGCGCTTTAGCTCCTGGTGATAGGGGAGCAGTGGGTCTGGGGTTGCCCAGAGCAAGTTCAGGGGCTTGTGGCCTGGGCCAACCTTTCTCTTTCCTCTATCCCAACATTCTCTATCAGGGAACAGGGTGTGTGCGCACTGCAATGGGAGGGAGGGGGCTCCTGCACTTTCAAACTTAGGGGATATCTGGGGTAAGGGGCAGGCCTGGCTTATGGGTGTCTGTAGGCCACATAGACACCTATTATGTCTACACCAGCCTTTAGGTTTTTGTTCGTTTTTTTGGTACTGGGGATTGAACTCAGGGGCGCTGGGCCAGTGAGGCACACCCCCAGCCTTATTTTGTGTTTTATTTAGAGACAGGGTCTCACTGAGTTGCTTAGCACCTTGCTCTTGCTGAGGTTGGCTTTGAACTCACGATTCTCCTGTCTTAGCCTCCTGAGCCGCTGGGATTACAGGCGTGTGCCACTGCACCAGGCCAGCCTGTGGTTTTTGACATCTGCTGGAGTTATTTTATGGCAGCTGAGAAGAGTCCTGAGTGGGGACAGAGGTGATCTTATATAGAGCAAGAAGCTTGGCCACTTCTTATGGAGGTGGCTGGGATGCAACTCCTCATTGCATAGGGTGGCACTCAAAAAACAGGGGACTGTCCATGAAGAGTAGAAGCTGCCCAGCCCCTTACAGTTGGGTGCTGCTGTTATTACTTGGGTGCCAGAGGTTCCAGTCTGTTCAATGCCATGGGCTCCAGGACCCCAGAGGCCACACACAGGAGTCCTGCAGGGCTCAGGGTGAAGGGGGAGTGAGAGAGGGGAAGTGGTTTATATTGAAGTCCTAAATACTAGTACCCCCAAATGCGACCATATTTGGAAACAGGGTCACTGCTGATGCTGTTAGTTAAGATGCAGACATGCTGGAGCAGGTTGGTCCCTAATGTAACGTGATAGGTGTCATCAGGAGAGACGAGACACGGGAGAAGACAGCCATGTGAAGACCGAGGCAGAGCCTGGACTCTCCCTGATGGCTCCCAGCAGTCCAGGCCAAGGAATGCCAAGGGTTGCTGGAGCCGCCAGGAGCTGAGGAGAGGCAAGAAGTTTTCCCTGGAGGCTTCGGAGGGCATGTGGCCCTGCTGACACCTTGATGTTGGACTTTAGCCTCCAGCTTTGTTTTGCATTGATGGCTCCACCAAGGCCCTCTTTATCCTGTGGTGAGTGGGAATGGAAAAGGTTGGACATTGGTGTGATATCCAGAAATAGCAGAGAGATAAAGTCACTGTGCTGCATCACTGTGCCAGTTCAGGTCCACTAATCACACCGAGCCAAGAACGGTCAGGAACACGGGTAAGGTACATGGGCTCTCCTTTGGGAGATGCCTGTCTGGCTCACTGGGTCTGCAGCATGGGGGCAGTATAATATGAGGAGTGGGCTGCACACTGTCCCTTGGGGTGCTGTAATGTCATGAGTGTATTCAAGGGCAGCCTTGAGTGAGTCAGAAGCGGTAGGGGGTCAGGGAGGTTCCGAGTGAGCTGCATAGAAGAGGGACTCACTACAGGGCGGGAGCTCTTTAGATGTGGTCTTCAGGAGAGGTTTGATCTAGAATACAACACCCAGGCCTCCTTGCACCCACCCTGATGCTGTGTATGCCCCTGGCAGCCAGTGTCTCCCCAACATACACCCCTCACAACACCCCACAAATACTACAAACTCGCATGCTTCCCACAAACACGCACCCTCCATATCATACCACACAGAGCACATATGTTTTGTATCCATCTGTAAACCCATGGTTTGTGCTATGACACACCCCTCATATGGTAGGACACACACACAGTGTCTTACACACATACACATGTCCCCCCTGCGTGCTTCACGTCTCCCCACACATGTATCTCTCTTCACCCCAGACATGCACACCCGTCTCCACGCTGCAGTCATAGTCACCATTCACACCCTGCCATCTCCCATCTCTGCACACATCCCATCTCCACACAGACACGCCCTTCAAACTGACCCCCACCTTACGTCGTCAGGACATGACATGCACGTATCACCTCCAAACAGAATACCCCACAAGTTGCCCCCAACTCTTGTCATCACCCCCAGATCTGAAATGCATATACATCATCCCTGCCCTCCTGCGCCATGGGTCACACCTGCCCCTGTCACATAGCCCTCCTGGGAGAGGAGGTGCTGGGGGGCATAGGAACCCCTCCTGCTCATTCATAGGTGGCCTCTGTGATCAGCCAAGGCCATCTGGAGAGACTTCGTGACATCCAGGTAGATGGAAGAAACACCAGCGCTGGGGAGCAGTATGGCCCAGCAGGGTTGAGATGTACAGGGGACACTAGACCCGAAACTGGAGGGACAAGGCCTGAACTCAGGTTCTGCAAATGGTGGCACAGGGACCACCTGACCAGAGCCCCCAGGTGCACATCAGGATGCTGACTCTGGGCCCCCATCTGGTCTTGCCAAATCAGATGTCTGTGGGTGGCTCTGCTTGGAGCCTGCCTTTAAGTACACTGAACAAGGGTTTGGAAACCACTGGCCTAGACTCTGTGACAGCTGCACCATCAGGTGAAGGGTGTGGCATTTTTTGGAAGGCAGCAGTGAACCACTGAAGTTTCAGGTGGGAGAGGAGCAGAGCAGGGCTTTGGAAAGATGCATTTTGCAGCAGGACTGGAGAGTCTGGAGAAACTGAGGTAAGTTATAAGGGAGAACTGACCTGGGGTGGGACAGGGACGTCTGCATGGCTCACGGGTGACATCAGCCCCCTGGGAGCAAACTCACCAGCAGGATTCCGCAGTGAGCTCGGTGGAGTTGGTGCTGCAGGACTCGGGGAGGACCCGGATTTGAGAGGTGCCTACACAGGACGTGCAGAGGCCCCGCCTCCGGAAGGCAGTGGGCCTGTTAGTTTCTGGGATGAGGGCATGTCCCAGTTGGCCACCCCACTCCCTTATTTGTCCCCTACCCCTCCCCTGTTGCCCGGGCTGCACTCAGTCCCCTTTGCCTGGCTACTAGGACCTAAGTGGCCCCTTCTGCCTCAGATGTCTTCACACTGGAGTTCTGGGTATAGCCAGGTCCAGGCCCTGGGCACTCAGATTTGCCAACTCTGTGTGGTATTTAGAATCTCTGTGTGAATGACCGATTGGTAAACAAGGGCCTTGTAGCCTGGCTCTCCAGGGACCCCAGGTGACTGATATTTTAAGGAGACCCCAAACTCTCCCAGCCTCTTCCCCAGGAGGATGGGTGAGACCAGCTCTGTGTCAATATCCAGCTGTTCTAAGCACAGGGATGGACTGGGAAGGAAAGGAGGACGCCAGGCGCTGGACAGAGGGGCGGGAAGAGACCCTGGGCGCACAGATGTTGTGGCACTCAGAGCTGGAGCTCTCTTCGTGTCAACTGGGGGCTGTGGCTAGGTCCCTTCAAGTGTCCTCTGTGTGGTTCCTGTCACAGGCTGTTGCCTTCCCTGCCGTCACCTTTGGGAGTTCCCCTGGGCTCAGGTCCCAGCTGTGTCCCCATTTGTGGCTCCAGGTCATGCCCTTGGTGCAGGTGTTCCTCAGTGTCAAGGGCACCCGTTGGGTTGCTCAACGGGCCCAGGTGGATGCCGAGGGTGTGGAAGGCACCCAGGAGAGCGGGGGAGCCCCCTGCCTGGCTCAGGCCATGTGGGTTCCTCAGTCTGACCACATGCAATTTCCTTCTGCCTCACTCTTCTCCTCAAGCTAATGGCAGAACTCAGAGGTCTCACCCCTGTGGTCTGAGTGCGAGTCAGGGTTTGCGGGCCACACCTGCGTCAACTCACACCCCGCCCTCCCAGACAGGCAGAAGGAAGGGCGAGGTGTGGGTGTGACCACGAGGGTGGACTGAGTGTGGCTGGGTGGACAGCACGGAGCATCAGGGCATCGGCCCTCTTCCTGGCAGCTGGCCACGGCCTCAGGGATTGCCAGGGCAGCCTTGGCCTCCTGGGACTCAGCCCTGCTCGACCCAGCCTGCCCTGGTCCCAGTCTCAGGGCCACTGGGTACTTGGTCTCAGGACAGAGTCCAGGCCAGCTCTCCCTTATCACCCGCTTCTGGATGGCCACCTGAAGTCATGTGCAGATTGGATCTATGAGACCAATGGACAAGCCCAATTTCTGGTTCCCCTTCTTTCTTCCACCAGCATGGCGGGCTGCGTCCCAGCCTGAGCGTGGCCTCACAGGGCCTGATTTGTCCAGGGGCTGGCGGACTTGCATGTTGTCCAGGGGCTGGCGGACTTGCATGTTGTCCAGGAGATGACAACTGCTCTTCCTGTGTCCGGAGTGCTAGGATTCTGGGAGCCAACAGTGTGAGGGGGAGCGGAGCCCTGGGCCCGGTCCTCCCAGGACCTTAAGGGAACTCGAGAACAGCTGTGGGTGTGTTAATGCCAGGAGAGGATGAAGGTGCCCGTGCAGGGGCTTGAGAGGACCTCCAGCCAGAGCTGCCCACCGTGCTGTGCCCAGGAGAGGCAGAGGGCTGAACCGGAGGCCCCTGGGCGTCTCCACTGTGCTCTGGTTTTGCCCTTCCTTTGCCTTTCCAGATCCATCATGGCTGGGGGCTGACCTGGGCAAGCTACACCAAGATAGCCTTTGCTTTCTGCTCCTGGTTCTGATGAGCCAAGGGGGAGCCCCAGAAGGAGGTGCAGGAGTGGAGGAGAACCAGGGAGCAGGGAGAGTTGTCTCCCTGGCTACATCCTGGGGGGGTCCCGCAGGCCCATGAGTCCCTCCAGTGAAGGTCACACAGCTCCTGCCAGGTGGCCTGCCCAGCAGTCCTCCTTGTTTCTGGTGCCCCGTAGGCTCATGGTGGAATGCACTCCCACCCCCACACCACCTGGGGACACTGCCTCTTGGTCACCACCACTTGCCTGCACCTTGAGAAACATCTTTTCATTCAGCCTCCTTGAACAGCCCCACATGAGTGGAGTGCCCACCTGTTTCCGTCTGGCACCCTGATTGACACATAGGGACCCACAGCCCACGCCCAGACCCCGCAGCGCCAACGAGTGCTTACTGTGAATCCGATGCCCACGGTGGCCGAGAAGGAGCCCGGGATGAACTTGCCCTGGTCAAACTGGACCAGCAGAGATGTCTTCCCCACACCGCTGTCGCCCACCAGGATGGTCTGAAAGAGAGCAACAGAGGGGGCTGAGGGCTGCCATGGGGGTATGGCCGGCAGGAGCTGGTTCCTTGTAGACAGACAGACAGACACACACACACACACACACACACACACACACTTAATTTTCCATTGAAGTCACTGAGAAATGCACAAAGACTAGAGGAAATCACATCCCAGCCCACATTCAGGAACGGCCTAGGTGACCATGAAACGTGCTCATGACGTCCAACATGGGGCCATATGTGACTCTGGGTCTCTGCTGCTATGCTGAGGTCCAACACTGCCATGTACCCTGAGGCCACACTTCCCACGGGCCTTTCCCAGGCCAGGAGCTGTGGCAGGCCTGTTCCTGGAGACAGGGACTCCTCTACAGGAGGCTTCCGCTCCGGGACCCCTCACATGGCATCCAGCCTGCATGGTGGCCTGAAGGCTCCCCGGGGCTCCAGGCTCCCTGGTTCCTTCCCCATTTCCCTCCCCTGATAAAAATCCTTGCATATTTCATTCCCTTTTGGCATCCGCTCCCGGGAAGACCAAAGCTAACACAATGCCCATGGATCTGCCGCCTGTGCTACCCCAGGAAAAGCAAAAACAAATCAGTCTGTGGAATAAAGCAAAATCGAGATGTGCCTTGGGAGGAGTTCTCACTGGGCCCTGCAACAAGGCCATGGAGAGGAGCACATTTAGAGGAAGCAGATTTAGAGAAGAGGAGAAAGGCTGCTCTCTTTTGGGAAGAAGTAGCGGTGAGAATTCACACAGAAACTCGGGTGAAATATTTGAAAGAAGGATCATAAGCAACAGAAAAGAAATACATGTCACCCAGAGGCTGCACCACCAGGCTCTCCGTGAAGGGTTGAGCCGTGGGGTAGGGAACCGCCTTGGTTTCAAGGTGGGCGGTGGAGGCTTTCCAAAGGCAGACACTGGAGTCATTGGAAAGGTGGGGCAGATGCAAACTTTAGCTGGACTTGCAAATACCTAGAGGCAAAAAGACTGTCAGCCTTGTGAGCAAGGTCCACGTCCCCAGCCACTGCAGGACTCTGACCGTGCAGGTAGGGAGTAGGCATCGAGGCTGGCTGAACACAATGGACTTTCGAAGTCCCCTCACTATGGTTCTTCTGCCCCCACCTTCCAAACCACATTCTGTCCAGCTTTCATTTCCTCCTGGGTTAAAGGACATTATTTGTTTGCTATGAACAGTGAACAGTGGCCTGATTAATTTACATCTCAAATCTAACTTCCTCCAGCTTTAAGAAGTGTTTCCTAGAGAGAATAGTCTAGAAGGTGAGGAATAAGCCCACATGTGCCCGCTGCATTGGCTTCCTGGAGGACATAGCAGATTCTCACTTTCCCCCTTTATCCTTTCCTTGGCAGGGTGAGAAGTTCCCATCCTTTCTTCTGTCATCCTAGAAGCAGACTCTTGGCTGGCCAGTGAGGCCCAGGGAGGCGCCCAGGGCTCCGCACTCCAGCTCAGCTGACTCTGGCTCGGGGCAGGGGCAGGGGCAGGGTGATGCTCTCATACGGGTCTGTTAAGCAGCATCAGGAAGGTGTGGCAGCAGCTCCCGGAGTTTTTAATCTGGGCCACCACGGACGGAAAGCGCAGAGCTGGTCAATCTACAAGCATCTCTGAATTATTTCTCCCTAAATCCAGGACCTCCCTTCCATCTGTCCCCTTTCCAGATTTTTCAACTGTGCTTTCCCCCCTCCAAGAGCACTTACAAAACATTAATTAATTAGAAGTCGGTTAGTCATGTTTCTGACCTGAGCCTCTGTGTCATCTTTGCCATGATCTGGACGAGTGTCGAGTTAGCTCTTCTTAAGTCATTTTGTCATGTCTGCATTTGTGTCTCCTCCACTTCCAAAGGGGACTAGAGGTCATTTAAGACAAAACCCACATGTATTAAGGGCAGGGAAAAAAGTGCACAAAGACAAAGGGGGTGTGTGGATGAGTGGCGGGGGGTGTCTGGGGGGCACATCTCCCACCCAGGGCCATGTGGCTGCTCATGACTGCATTTGAGAATTACATTCGATTCTAGGTTTCCTGGTGGTGAGGACAACATGGGAAACCACTTGGGGTCTGTGGTGCTTGTGTGACGAAGAATGCCTGAGTTCTTTTGACCCACGGCACGTGACACCCAGCGATAGGTAGACTCCCATGTAAGGGGCCCCGAGTAACAAGATGGGCACCTGCCACTCTGCAGCAGACGCGAAGCTGTGACCTTGGTTGAGTCAGAGGCCTCACAGATCGCATGTCAGCGGAGACCTAGCCGCAGGCTAAGGCCAAGGGCGCGGCCCCACTGCCCTCCATCCTTCAGGGAAGGGTCTAGAACCCCTTGGTGAACGGGTGTTTCCTCCTGCAGTTGGCTCTGAGTGACCTTAACCAGGCAGAACCTTCAGACACCACCCAGGAAAAAGATCAGAGAAATAAAAAAAATGTTCTGATGGCCAGACAGTAACAGAAATCAAAGTCAAAGACAAGTGAAGTGGGAAAGATACTTGCTGGACCCATGACAGACCAGACTGAACCATCCTCCCCGCAGGAAGAGCTCAGGAGAAAAGCTCAAGAAATGAATTAACACAGAATGTGAGCAGGTGTGTTTCCTGGGCATGTGTTCGTGGGCAGTCCTGTGGGCTCACTGGCTGGGCTGCCGTCCCCGTCAGTCCACCCAACACGACTCTAGGTGCTGTGAAGGCATTTCATCCATGTGGTGAGCATCTACAGACTCTTGACTTGAAGTCTTCAGTAATCTAGGTGGGCCTCGCCTGATCAATCGAAGGACTCCTGAAGTCTCTCAGGGGAAGAAGAAACGCTACCCTAAGTCTGCACCATCAGCTCCTTCCTGAGACTTTCCGGATTTCTGGTCATCTCTGTAGATTTTGGACTTGCCAGACTCTGTGATTTGTTCATTGGAACATCTCTCTCTCTCTCTCTGATATTGATCAGTATATGTATATATCAGTACGTCCTGCCAAAGCTGTTTCTCTGGAGAACCTTAATTGATACAATGTGATAATACAGCAGTTTGATGAATGGGCAGGATTGGCTTAGGTTTGAGGAGCGGGCCCTCACCCACACGCCAGCAAGCATAGGAACCTTTTGGGAGAGAAACTGATGATATCAAAGTTGCCAATGCAAATTCCTTTGGTTTTCCTTGCAAAAGAACTCACAAGGATGGGTGTGGCACCCATGCTCACTGTAGCACTCCTAAGAAAAATAATTCAGCAGGTGGGGAAGAGAGGAAGAAATTCTAGAATATATACCATGCGGTGCAGGAAAAATGGCAATAAGAATGGGGCACTTAGCCACCAAGCCACTTAGTGTACTATTTGGGAGAAACTGTCATTCAGGGAATGAAACCTGGCAGGAATATTCTGAAGTCTATGCAAACTTGTTTGAGGGAGACTTTAGTGCCCAACAGGGTTCACTTGGAAGCTCTGGGGGTGATAGGGTGGGAATGGAGAAAAGATTTTATTCTTCATTTTGTCTTATTTTCATTTTATTTTTTACAACCATTTTCTTGCATTATCTTTTTTTTTTTTTTAAAGTATTTACTGGGAAAGTGTTAAATAGAAAAGTATTTAAGAGTTGTATCTAAGTATTTTAGAGTTGACATTATCAATCGTGTTTTTTCCTTTAAAAAAAATAGACTATTCTGGGTGTAGCAGTGCATGCCTAGAGTCCCAGCTACCATGGAGGCTGAGGCAGGAGGATAGCAATTTTGAGCCCAGCCTCAGCAACTTAGACTCTGTTTCAAAATAAAATAAAAAATGGCTGGGAATGTAGCTCAGTGGTAGAGTGCCCCTGGGTTCAATTCCCACTACCAAAACAAACAAAACAACTTTAGCTTTTAGAGTAGTTTTAGACTGAACAGAAGGTACTGAGATTTCCCGCACGTGGGTAGCCTCCTAAAGTATTAATACCTCCCCTGCCACGTTTCCTTTCTATGTTTTTCCTGAAGCCCTAGGAAAAGTCATAATTCTCCTGGGGAGGTAGATTCACACATGGCTGACCCTTATTGAACCTGGACTAAACAGACGGCTTTTCCCCAGGAGAACGGGAGCCTGGTCAGGGGGACACACCCGCTGTTGACCGAAGCCGTCTCTCTGAGGTGGGGCCGGCAGCGGTCCCCAAGCACTTTGGGCTCATCTGGATTCTGTCATTGAACGTGTCACTTTTGTGACTGGAAAATAGTCTGTGGAGGTGCGTTGTGGGTGAGGGAGGGGGCAACGCCATCCGTAGCCTGACTCTCCTTGAACAAATGGTTGTTTTATTTCTCCAAATAAATTGAACCCATTAATTTGTGCTTTAAAAACGATCAGGGTTCAGTGGGGCTGGGGCTCAGTGGCCGAGCGCTTGCCTAGCGTGTGTGAGGCCCTGGGTTCGATTCTCAGCACCGCATATAAATAAATAAATAATACAGGTCCATGAACAACCAAAAAAAAAAAAAGATCAAACTCCCTGCCAGGCTCGGTGGCGCACACCTGTAATCCCAGCGGCTCCGGAGCCTGAGGTGGGAGATCTCCAGTTCGAAGCCAGCCTCAGCAACATAGTGAGGCGCTAAGCAACTCAGTGAGACCCTGTCTCTAAATGAAATGCAAAATAGGGCTGGGGATGTGGCTCAGTGGTCAAGTGCCCCGGGGTTCACTCCCTGGTGCCAAAAACAAAGCTGGGGAGCAGGTGATGAAGCTGGCAGGTGCTCTCTTCTGAAAATCAAGAGCCCTTTCAACTTCTAACCCTGCAGAGGATCAGCCCTCCATCTCATTCCTGCAGGCCGCAGTGACAGAATTCCACAGTCTGGGCAGTTTACAAACAGAAACTTACTTCTCAGAGTTCTGGAGACTTGGAAGGTCAGGCCTGAGCAGAGCCAGTGTGTGGCAAGGGCCACTTCCTCATACACAGTGCCTTCTGGCCATGTCCTCAATGGGGCAAGGCAGCTCTGGGGGCCCTCAGTCCCTAGGGTGGCCCCTCACAACCTAGTCACCTCCTAATACATGGCGCCAGGACCAGGTTTCAACAGACAGCTTCGTGGGGGACACAGACATCCAGCCAGCAGCACCTGCTCTTGGAGACTCATTTTTTCCTGGAAAAATCAGCTTGACCTCTGCCTGACTTCCCAGGGCTGAGACCAAGATGGCAGAAAGGGACATTAGATTTGGAAAGCGTTCGAGGTTGGTGCTGTGTCTTATTGGCTTTGTTCATTTGTGATAAAACATCCTTTCATTTTGGGGAACTTATTTCAAAAGCAACCTTGGTATGAGCACTCTGATGTTAACCAGGTCTAAGATTCTCTATCTTACTAACTCTTTGATATCAGGGTCCCTCTTCATTTTTAGCACCAAATAGGACCAAAGAGCTTCTCTCTCTCTGTGTCTCTCTCTTCTTCTCCAACCTTCCTCTCCTTTCCATACTTATATGGGCCAGACCTGGTTTGAATCTTCACTCTGTTACTTCATAGCTAGTTACTTGCTTGGATTAATTACCTGCTCGCTGAGCCTCAGTTTCTTTATCTGAAAAATGGGAATAACATCACCTGTCCTCTAGATTTGCAGAGAGGATTCAGTGTGATAATTATGTAAAATACAGAACAGAACACAAGTGGGTAGAGAAGATGAAGTACGGCAGGTCCAAGGGGAATCAAGAAGCTTCAGGAATGGGTGCTGGAGTAGTTACGGTTTATGGCTGGTTCTTAGGTGCTACAGAGTGTCTCAGTGGGCTCTCAGAGCCAGGGGGAGAATGGCAATGCCATACACAGAGTGCATCCATTCATTTACTCTCTGCCAGTGTTTATTGAGTACTTACTGTGTGCCAGGTGCAGATCTAGCCACTGGCAACACAGCCCTCACTCATGGACTTCTGGTCCAGAGTGAGAGAGACTCCACCAAACCAGTCCTGTTGGTACAGAAGCTGCCCCACCTGTGAAGTTGAGTCCGAAAAGATCAGGTGTATCTGCAAATTCATGAGACCGAGAAGAATGTGTCCCTGGATGCATCTCCACCAGACAGAACTGTGTGTTAAAGCCAGACATAGCTTTTCCCTTCTTTTTTTTTTTTTTTTTTTTTTTTATATTTATTGTTTAGTTTTCGGTGGACACAACATCTTTATTTTATTTGTATGTGGTCCTGAGGTTCGAACCCAGTGCCGTGCGCATGCCAGGCGAGCGCACTACCGCTTGAGCCACATCCCCAGCCCAAGAAAGGCCCTTCTTGATGATATTTATTTCACAGGGCATCTTTCCCCAGAGTAGACAGTGTCGTGTGTGATGGAAATCTGTTGATTATTGAGTGACATAAGTGTATACATCACATTGGTGCCCCCTTCTGATTTCTGGAATCACCCATGCATTTCTACAGGAAGAGATAAAAGATGAGCGAGGCTGGGCAAGGTGGCACACACCTGTCATCCCAGTGGCTCAGGAGGCTGAGACGGGAGGATTGCAAGTTCAAAGCCAGCCTCAGCAACTTAGTGAGGCCCTAAGCAACTTAGTGAGACTCTATCTCTAAATAAAATATAAAAAAGGGCTGGGGATGTGGCTCAGTGGGTTCAATCACTTGGTTAAATCTCATTCTTAATTCAAAGGGGAATCCTCCTTGGGGAGGCTGGGTCTCGGGGGAGCAGGATCAGAGGGTCTGGCCATAGGCCGTCCTGGCAGACAGTCCTCTTCACCCCTTGCTGAACATGCCCACGAAAGGAAAGGTTAGTCCATGACTCTCATGCATCTGTCCCCTTGTCTCCAGGGCCTTCCAGCCAGTGTGACTCCTGGTCATTCCCATGTACTGCCCCGGGTTTCTGACCTGACCTTATGGTCTGGAGATATGTAAAGCGAGAGGCCGACTCTGGCCACATCCTGAAAAACCAGGGCTTATCAGCTGCCGAGTTTCAGTGCAAATAACTCACCTACACTGCCTGTCTGCTGAGGGCAGGAGGGGGACGTCCCTGTCAGGATGTCACAGGGTGTGTATAACACATACCCAAAGTGGCTCCAGGTGCGAAATATGGGAAAGGCCTGGCCTTTTCATGAGCCCCCAGGGCTTGGGGGTGCTGATGGGGGAAGGTGGGAGCACATGGGATTGGAATGAAGGGAGCAAGACAGGCCAAGCCAGACGGACTGACTCACTCCTTCCTTCCTTCCTTCCTTCCTTCCTTCCTTCCTTTGACGGACAGTTACTGTAAGGTGGAGGTGGGAGTGGGGGGTGACAGGAGTAAGTAATGGCTGGTTTCTTGGGCCAGGAGCTCTGGTACCACTGGTGAGATTTTGGCGGATTCAGGTTGAGTCAAGATTCACAGATCTCAGCTGGTGGCTTCCATAAAGACACAGAGCGTCTTTTCCACCGGGCTAACATCCTCGCTCCCATCTCCCAACATTTCCTTGTAGTCTGGGTCTGGACCCCTCCTCAGCCTCCTCCCTCCTCATTCCCACTTCTAGTCTATGGCTCTCCTCTGGCTTTGGCCTAGCCCCACTCCTACCCCAAATGCTGTTGATCTCCGGGCCTTCGGGGTTCTCAAAAACCCAGCCACACCTGAAATCCTAGGTCTAGGGCCTTCTGTCCATCCGCCTTGACTCTCCAAGGCCCCTCTGTGGAGCTGGGTCCCCTGCCCCACCTTTTCTCCAGAGGAGGGAGGGGAGGAGTAGAGCAGGGCTGGCCAGACCCAGTGGCTCCCTGTCTGCAGATGTCTACCAGGTAGAGAAGGAGGCTGGGTTCTCTTTTTAGGGCCCTCCCTGCCCCCGTGACTCTTGGCCGTGGTGGTATTTCTCAAAAGCTTTTCACGATGACTAGAACTTCTTGCCTTGCTAACTGCTCTGAAATTTTACCCTGTTCACCTCCTTCCTCTTTTATTCTGTTCACCAGTGGGAAGTGGCTGAGGGAGGAAGTGCTGGGCGGGATGAGAGAAGGCAGAGGGCAGGAGATGGAGTCCAGCGTGTAGCAGGTCCTTGTGACAGGCTCCACCGAGGGGGAGCTGAGGGAAGAGAAAATGCACCTGCTGTGGCTCTTTCCCGTCCTCCTCTGGCTCCCAGGTGAGTGGACCAGGTCTGTGTGGTGTGGGGAAGGCTTAACTGGCCAGAGGAAGCAGCTGGCAGAGGGACCATGGAGCCCAGCAGGAAGGCGTGAGCCTCTGGGGTTTTATTTTCTCACGCCCCCAAAGTGTTGGCACCTACAGTTGCCAAGGCCCAACTGACGCCTTCATCATGAGCCTAGCCCAGGGGGGATCCCTGGCCACTCGGGGGCTGTTCCTGTTGAAAATGGACAGCAGGTGGCCAGAGCCTGCACAGCATGGGGAGAAGCATGGGAGCTGTGGTTCCCGGGGCAGGGGTGGGCTGGAGAACCGCTGCTGCAGGCCTGGACTGTCGCCTTCCTTCTGAATGTGCTCTGAGAGGGAATGGCTCGGCGAAGATGGGAGGTGGAGGGGGTTTGTAGGAAGGAAAGAGGGCATTTTGCTGGACAGAAGGGAGAGGAGATTCCAGGCATCTGGGTAAGAAGGAAATAATCGGGCTGGGGATGTGGCTCAAGCGGTAGCGCGCTCGCCTGGCATGCCTGCGGCCCGGGTTCGATCCTCAGCACCACATACAAACAGAGATGTTGTGTCCGCCGAAACCTAAAAAATAAATATTAAAAAATTCTCTCTCTCTCTCTCTTAAACAAAAAGAAGGAAATAATAGAAGTCGCTGAGGGCCTGAGGGTCAAGGGGAGGTGGGATGGAGAGGAAGGGAGGGCTGGGATTGGGCCAGGCAGAGGGTCGTGGGATCCCTAAGCTGTGATTAAAACACAGGGACCTTTCTTGCCTGTGAACCTCGGCCATCTCAGGACTCAGGTCCTACGGCTTCCTGCCTCTGCCACATCTCCATCCAGATGTGGAAATTTCAAACGTGACCTGACCCCATGCCCCCCCGCATCCCTTTCTGCCCCCTTCTTCCCTGTCTTCTTGTTTGGAAAGCCCATCTTTTTTGGTGTTGGGGCCAAACCTGGGGGCAGGAAGCATCTGTCCCTTTCTTCACACCCTCCGGTGACCTCCGGTCTGACTTGGAGTCCAGGCATTTCCAGAGGCCGGTCCCTGTGTCTCCCAGGTCTTCTCCTCTCCCTGGCTCCACCCCCTCTGGTCACAGTGGCCCCGTAGACGTTCTTTGAACCAGCTGGGATGCTTCTGCCTCAGGGTTTTGTCCTTTCTGTTCCCGCTGCCCAGAATGTTCCCAGACAGCTGCAGGCTCTGTCCTCCACACCCTCCCTGGGCGTTCTTCTCACTGGGCCTTTGTTGATGACTCTAAAACTGCAATTCCCTTCCATTATTTTTCTGCATCTCCTGCCCCCTCCTTCCATAGAATGAAATCTTCCAGAGAGCAGGGATTTTTTTTTTGTGTGCCTATAACAGTAGTGGGTTCCAATTAGACAAATAATATTATTTGAATGAGCAATTTAATTTTTTTGGTACTAGGGATTAAACCCAGGGGCACTTAACCATTGAGTTACATCCCTAGCCATTTTTTTTTTTTTTTTTTGCATTTTATTTAGGGACAGGTTCTTGCTGAGTTGCTTAGGGCCTCGCTAAATTTCTGAGTCTGAACTTTCCATCCTCCTGCCTCAGCCTCCTGAGCCTCTGGGATTATAGGCATGCACTACCATGCCCGCTTGAATAAGGGGATTTATCCAATAAGAAAGTATAACGATTGCTGCAAATAGCCCTCCCCGTCTTTCTTTTCCTATTTTCATAGAATTGAATGATTAAGACTCTTAAAATCAATTGGAAAGGATCTACATCATTTGTCGGAATATCCAGTGGATATTTGAGGAACAACTGTTCCTCAAAGTGTTAAACAGAATTACCACATGACCTGGGAATTCCACTCCTAGGTGTCGGCCCAGGAGAGCTGAAGATGCATGTTTGTGTGAAAAGTTGAACCAAGTCCATAAATGTTGGGCTGGGAGGTATCCCGGTGGTAGTGTTGGTATAGTGTGCTCAAGGCCTGGGGTTCAGTCCCCAGCACTGTAAAGAAAAAAACAACAACAAGTACTCATAACAATAGTAGTTGTAATCTGTGAAAAGTGGAAATCCAGATGTCCAACCCAAACAGGTGACTGGCTGAGTAGAATGTGGTCACCCACATGACGGGGCATTGTGCAGCCATTACCCAGTCTGAAGACCCACACCTGCTGCAGCGTGGATAGACCCTGAACAAGACCCTGAATGGAGCAGCCACACACACAGAAGGTCAGAGGGTCTGACTCCATTCCTATGAGATGTCTGGAAGAGGCCGATTCATAGGGATAGCAAGCAGATCCGTGGTGGCTGGGCTGGAAGGGGACCAGGGAAGTGGCTACCAGTGGGTAGGGTGTTTCTTTGGGGGGTGATAAAAGTGTTTCAAACTAGAGTGTAGGTGGTGGCCCAGTTTTGTGAATGTATTAAAAACACTGAGCTGTCCTCTCTAAAAAGGCGAATTTGATGGTATGTGAAGGATACCTCCGTGGAAAGCAACCGGAGAGCAAGAGAACAACGGGAGAGTCCTGGGGGAGTGTCCGGGTAGTGTTCGAGGTGAACCTTAATGCTCGGGACTCTCACAGGGTCTATTTGATCCTCCAGTCCACAGAAAGAAGAGAAAGAAAAAGATAGTTTTAAGAAGTAACAGGCACCCAGAGGAGAGCAGAGAGCAGCCCTGGATGGCAGGAAGGGGGAGACCCAGGCGGGCAGGGAGTCCCACCTGGGCCGGAACCTGGGGCAGGGGAAGGAGCAGGGGCTCCAGAGCTGGGCCAACTCTCCCGGGAGCATGAGGGCATGCGCTTGGCCGGGGTGTGTTTGGGGAACAGAAACGTCAGTGTGGCCTGGTCACATGCTTCAGAGAGGGCTGCTGGGGCAGCCTGGGAGAATTTCATCAGCTCTTGGGGCAAAAGGGCTGGGGAAGGAAGGTGACCCGTCCAGGACCACGAGGCTGGCAAACACCTGCAGCTTGGGGGAGGCGGAGGCAGGGGGTCTCTCAGCCCAGGTGGGCAACGCAGGGAGACTCCATCTTGAAACAACAGTGTGACCCCCCAAGACCTGGACGATTTGACATGTGACAATGACATTGCTTAAAATGCTATGTTTGTTGGGTTGTTAAGAATGAGCCCTGTGAATATTACCCTCCGCCTGACTTTTCTCTTTGGGACTTGCCTCTTTTCGTTCTTCATAATTTTCCAAATGGGGGTGCTCTTTACAAATAATGTGTCCTTGTACACATTATTTGTGAAGAGCCAGGATATTAATCACTTTCTGGGGAATTCATTCAAGTTTTCCTTTCAGTTCTTTTCTTTTTCCAGGTTTTTTTTTTTTTTTTTTTTATGGTGGTGTGTCCAAGTGTTATATAGAGTTGTGGTTATTGGATTTTTTCTGTGTGATATCTTCTATTAATTTTAAATTTAAGAAGTTCTTCCTCTCATCAGCCCCAGAGATTTTATAAAGATTCATTTCCTTTTTCTTTCTTTCCTTTTTTTTTTTTTTTTGGTACTGGGAATTGAACCAGGAGTGCTTTACCATTGAGCCGTGTCTATCCCTTTTTATTTATTTTTTGTTTGGAAACAGGGTCTCACTAAGTTGCTTAGAGCCTTGCTAAATTGCTGAGGCTGACCTTGAACTTGCCCAGCCTCTTGCTTCAGCCTCCCGAGTCTCTAGGATTTGGGGCATGCCCCACCACACCTGGCTATTTCACTTCCGCTTTCTTTCTTTAAACCCTAACCCTAATGTTTGCCTCTTTTCCTGCCCTGGATGGACCCGCACGGCTGGTGCTGCTGGTGGCTGCTGCTCTCTGCTTCCTTCTTCACCTATCTCTGAAGACTTTTGTGGGTTATGAAATTATTAGAGAGACCAGCTCTGTTTTTAGGCTATTTATTCTGTTTTAATGATAGGTTTAACTATTCTTGCTAGATTTCTGAGCTGATTTCTGTATTATAGCCTGATAGTGGGTTAGCATCTGGCAGGGAAAGCCTTCACACTCTTCCTTATTTTATTTTTCTATCAGGGTTTTTATTTTACTTTTAATTACATTTGGTGTTGGTGTCTAATAATCACACAGAATAGTGGGATTCATTGAGACGTCTGCACAAGAACATAAGGCACTTTCCCTCCCCTCTGCTCGCCCCTATACCCTTCCTCTACTCTACCGGCCTCCCTTTTACCATTACTGATTTAAAATATCCCCAAATTCTTACCTTCAGATCCTCTCTGGTGTACACACACACACACACACACACACACACACACGCTTGTGCTAGAGATGATCTGATTAAACATAAATGTATATATACATAAACTGGAATTATCTGAAAGAAGTTCTGGGGTTTTAAATGTATCATTATTGTCATTATTGTTTTGGTACTGGGGATGGGACCCAGGGGTGCTCTATCACTGAGCTACATCCCAACCCCTTTCACTTTATTTTATTTTGAGACAAGGTCTTGCTAAGTTGCCCAGGCTGGCCTGGGACTTGTGATCTTTTTGCCTCCGTCACTGTCTGTGATAGCCTTAAAAGTTTTTTTTTTTCTTTTTAAGCCTTCATTCCAATAGTTAATAATACAGTGCTTGTTTGTCAAAATAGAAACTGAAATCGAGTAGACCAAACAGTGGATTAGTAATTGTGTATTGAAGGCAAGAAAGGGTTTTCACGGCACCAAATAAACCCGTTCTGAGGTTTTTCCCCAAGATAAATTTAACGGCTCCAGATTCCTCAGTGTTTATCAAAATTTATGGAAGAAAAGAGCCAAGCTTGTCTTTCACGGCGCCTTTCATTCACTGGGCAGGCCGAGGGAGAGAACGTGGTTTCATGCGCGAAGATGGCTGCTCCGGTGGCGTGGTCTAGAATGACCCACCCTCCCAGCTCGCACTGGGGACACCAGACCCCACGGGTCCGAGAGGGCACAAGAGGGAGCAGGTGCTGGGGAAAGGCTGGGGCTCTGGCCGCTCATGATGGTCGTGGGTATAAAGCCTGGGAGCAGAGTGGGGCCGCTGTGGCCCGCCAGCCCGTCCTCTGGGTGACCTTGTAAGCACAAGCACAACATGCTGCTATGGAATGCAGGTGACCCAAAGACTAAACGTCACAGGGCCCATGGTGACCATGCAGAGCTGATGGAGCTTTGTATTGTCACCACTCTCAAGTTGCCAAGAGAAAACAGCAGATTTGATGGACAGGTGTCCAAACTGAGATGGAGAAGCCCACAGCTGGTTCTTCTGCATGTCCAGCTGCTCTCCTTAAGTATTTTAAACTATTTTTAAAAATGCATTGACACTGGGCACAGAGGCGCATGCTTGTAATTTTAGTTACTTGGGAGGCTGAGGCAGGAGGATTGCAAAATTGAGGCCAGCCAGCCTGGGCTACTTTGTTAGACAGGATCGAACCCAGTGCCTCACGCATGCCAGGCAAGTGCTCTACCACTGAGCTACAGCCCCAGCCCCATTAGACCCTGTTTTAACATAAAAAAATAAAAAAGACTGGGGTGCTCAGTGGTAGAGCACCCCTGGGTTTTGCCCCCAGTACCAGAAAAAAGGGAAAAAGAAAAAAAAAAAGAAGAAGAAAGTAAAGAAAAAGCTCTCTCTGAGTTCAAGTTAAAAACCAAACACCAAATCAATTTTTTTGTTCTGGACGTAGTGTTTTTGTGCATATATATATATATATATATATATATATATATATATATATATTTGTTTGTTTTTTAGGTTTAAGTGAACACAGTATTTTATTTTACATTTATGTGGTGCTGAGGATGGAACCCAGTGCCTCATGCATGCTAGGCAAGCGCTCTACCACTGAACCACAACCCCAGCCCCAGATATAAATATTTTTTATTTTTATTTTTTTAAAGAGAGAGAGAGAGAGAGAGAGAGAGAGAGAGAGAGAGAGAGAGAAAATTTCAATATTTATTTTTCAGTTTTCGGTGGACACAACATCTTTGTTGGTATATGGTGCTAAGGATTGAACCCGGGCCGCATGCATGCCAGGCGAGCGCACTACCGCTTGAGCCACATCCCCAGCTCCTATAAATATATTTTATATGAAAACTTTGGATTGCATCAGAATCTCTTGCAAAGCCAGATTTCAGAGATGGAGACAGAGCTGCCCCACTAGATGAGTGCCTGCTGGGGGCAGAGATGGGGCTGCACACCTGAGTCTGCTCTCTGCGAGTCCCGGAGGGGACTCACCAAGGAAAAGATACAGAACTTTTTGAGGAAAGGTGAATTTTTGAGCTTTCTTTATTAACCATGAAAAAACTTCTGTATTGCAAGAGAAAGAGAACAGTAAGCGAAATGGTCAAAGGAAACGATGCACCCGAAAATAATTCCCAGAAAATAGAAGTACCTCTGAAAATTGTTCCAGAAAACAAAATTTGAGATGCGGGGAGGAAGTCCTTTAAAAACATGATTTGAGGGGCTGGGGATGTGGCTCAAGCGGTAGCGCGCTCGCCTGGCATGCGTGCAGCCCGGGTTCAATCCTCAGCACCACATAGAAACAAAGATGTTGTGTCTGCCGAAAACTAAAAAAAAAATAAACATTAAAATTCTCTCTCTCTCTCTTTAAAAAAACAAACAAACAAAAAACTTGCTTTGAGGGCTGGGGTTGTGGCTCAGCGGTAGAGTGCTCGCCTAGCACATGCGAGGCCCTGGTTTTGATCCTCAGACCACCTAAAAATACAATAAATGTATTGTGTAATTACAACTAAAAAAAAAAAAATATATATATATATATATATATATATATATATATATATATATATATATACACACATATATATATTTATTTATTTATTTTTATGTGGTGCTGAGGATGGAACCCAGGGCCTCGCATGCGCTAGGCAAGCGCTCTACCACTGAGCCACAATCCAGCCCCCCAAAAATAATTTTTTTTAAAAAAATTTGATTTGATTGCAGAACATATGAAAATGTATGAAGACTCATTATATTTTATTTATAAGACAGAAACCATATATTGTGTGATTCCATTGGCCTAGAAATAGAAGTAGATTAGTAACTACTGGGGGCTGAGAGATAGGGGTAAGAGAAACAAGTGCTAATGAGACGAGATTTTTTAAAAAGTTATTTTAGTTATTGACAGACCTTTATTTTATTTGTTTATACACAATGCTGAGAATCGAACCCAGTACCTCACACATGCCAGGCAAGTACAATACTGCTGAGCCCTAGTCCCAGCCTCGAGTTGAGATTTCTTTGAGGGCTGAGAAAAATGCTCAGGAATCAGATTGTGGTGATGGTTGTGAGTGCTCTAAAAGCTGAGTTGTGGACCTTAAAATGCTACGTAACAAAAATGGCTGCAGTGGCTCATACGTGTAATCCCAGCGACTCCGGAGGCTGAAGCAGGAGGATCACATACTCAAGGCCAGCCTTAGCAACTTACTGAATCCTGTCTCAAAACAAAACAAAACAAAACAACAACAACAACAACAAAAACAGGACAGGATGTAGCTCAGTGGTAGAATATTCTGGGTTTATTCACTAGAACTGATGGGAGGCTCTTTTGCCAGATAGGCTCTAAAGAAACAAAAATTCATTTGCTCCATTTATATTCTCTTTCCAGAGCATAAAAGATGGAAATCTGTCAGATGCATCTTGAGAAAATAGTGTGTCTCTAATACCAAACCTTCACAAAGTTATTGAAAAGAATCTTGCATGTGAGTGCAGGGCCAAGAGCCCACAGTGACAGCTGAAGCACTTTGTGTGGCCTGTGCCTGATTGCCATTACTTCTGATGAAGCAGGGGTTTCAAAAGTGAGAATGTTTACACAAAATTTTTGGCTCCTCGAGAAAAAAGAAAAGGTGTGATATTGCAGCGCCCGTCTCCTCTGCAGGGACCACGGGCTGAAGTGGAATGGGGCTGTGCGGGCCTGGATCTTTGCCCTCCCCGTTTCCCTGGGGCTCCCCGTTTTCCTGGGCCTCCCCGTTTCCCTGGGCCTCCCCGTTTCCCTGGACCTCCCCACTTCTCTCGTCTCCTTGATGCTATGGCTTAGTGTCATTTGCCATTTTAAACAATCATTTTTGTAAAGAAACATCTAATCATATCCCAGATCTTTTGAAGAGGAGAAAATGGAAGAACAAATAAGAGAACGTGTATTTTAGTGGTAGCCTTACTGTGAGGCTGGGGTAATCAGACAGTGTGGGATTGGCATAAGGATGGACAATAGATCAGTGGATCACAAGGGGAAAACCCACACAAAACTCACAAATTTGCTATTTGACAGACACCAGACAACTCAGTGGGAAGATGGGAGCTGTGGGTGCCCGAGCACGTGGAGACCAGCGTCACAGCTCTGGTCGACTTCCAAGGCTTTCATCCAGGCAGGCTTATTGCAAAACTCTGGAGGCCCCAAGACCCCCAGAACAGCCCCTGCCCAGCTGCCTGGTGTGGCTGCTCGGCGAGATGTCCTGAGGGCCATGGTGCTAGGTGGAGGCAGCAGCAGGTGCCATGGGCCCGGATCCTGCTGCTTCCTCCCCTCCAGACCAGCACAGCACAGATGGCCACAAAGGGACACCCCTTGAAATGTACAGATTCACTGGCCATCAGAGGCAGAGAGGGGTGAAGGGCCGGAAGCCACCCTTGCTGTGTCCCCACTTTTGTTTCCTGGGAGAGCTGGGGTTGTGCTCACCAGTGACCTTCCTGGAGCCTATGCCCAGCAGTGTGTAAAGTATGCAGGTCTGTCTCCTGGGGAAGGTGGGTTCCTTCCTTGGCCATTATTCATGATGCACTTGGACTTGGGAACTCTTCCCAGTGCAGGATGCTGTGGCCGTGCCCTTGGGGTGGGAAGTGACAGCTACATGGGTTTGTGTTTTCCAGGCTGTTTCACTGCGCAGAATGAAGTCACTGGTCCAAAGACAAAGAGTGGCCCAGAGCGGGGCTCACTGACTGTGCAGTGTAATTATACCTCAGGCTGGAAGCCCTACAAGAAGTACTGGTGTCGAGGAGCTGTTTGGAAGGACTGCAAAACCCTTGTTAAAACCACTGGGTCAGAGCAGGAGGTGAAGAAGGACCGTGTGTCCATCAGGGATGATCAGGAAAAGCTCATGTTCATGGTGACCATGGAGGACCTCAGGAGAGATGATGCTGACATTTACTGGTGTATAATTGACAGGTTTGGATCTGACCATGGGTTTCCAGTTAATGTGACCATTGATCCAGGTAAGAGTGAGTTGATGTGTCCCTGAGGTCCCACTGAAGTGAATGGTCCGTTATTCAGAGTGACCTGTCACAGAGGGGCTTGAATCCTGAGGTCTCACAGAACCCTGAGTGAACACTTGGGGTTGGCCAGGGTGGGGCTTCTTTAAAAGCCCCGGATCCTGGAACCTCCTCCAGGAAGTCAGCCAGAGCAGACTCTCTTTTCCCTCTGCACAGCTGAGTCCTGAACCTATTGCCAATAAAGGTCAAGGTGATGGTCCCCAGTTTCAGCCCTTGGTCTGGGAGACCTGCTACTGCTTTCCTGGGACCTTAGTGTCCAGGGGTGCCCTGCTCTTTGGGGTGCTCTGGGCGGGCCCTGGACAGGTGCTGTTCTCACCCCACTCCGTATCCACCCTGGGGAGAAGAAGCCCTGTGGAGCCTGGTGTGTTGGTCTGACTCCTGAGCCCAGAGAGGCCTTCACAGACCGCTGCGTTCCTGCTGCTGGGAACCCGCTGGGAGCCGCTCATGCCTTTGGCTTACTGAGGGTCGACCTAAGTCCTCCAGAAAGCAGGCGCTGCTGGAGGCTCCAGGGTCCCGAGGCCTGGGTTTGAAGGCGTTTCCTGTTGACTCTGCTGCTCGGCCCCTGGACAGGCGGCACCAGCTGGCAGGGCTCTGGGGACACAAAGGAGCACCACAGTCACCTGAGCCCAGGCCTGGAACCTCTGGGGCGTGTTCTGTGGCACAGTGGGCAGCAGGCATTGTCTCTCAGAATCCTGACAATGCCCAGGAGGAAGGTGTCCCCATTATCGAATCTTCATAACTTGCCTGAAGTGAAGGCCTTCCAGAACATTCTGATTTGTTGGGGGCTGGTCTTGTTCTTAGAAGTCTTCAATCTAGGGTGTACCTCAGCCCCTGTACTAGTCCCTCAGGCTCCTTGCTGAATGGAGAAGGCCAAGGGAGCCACTGCCTGAGGCACCGTTATAAGCAGAGGGTTGTTTAAGGTTTAGCTGAGCTCCAGTTGTCCTTGTCCTGAAGCTCTTCCTGGGGACCCTCTGACCCTTCCTCTCCCAGAGATCGGGGGATATGAGTGGTCCAGGTTCTAGCCCCTCCACCCAGACCTGGGGGGCCATGCTATCTGCAGGCCCGGAGCCAGGGGCAAGGCTGGGGGCTGGCAGGAGGAGTAGTGTGCAATCTCTTTGTATGTCAAGCACCAACTACAGCGTCCCCAACTACAACAGTCCCCAACACCTCCACCTCCACCACCAACATGTCTACAGCACCGGTTGCCGAGGAAAAGACCACCTGCCTCTCCACCCACCCTGACATCAGGTAAGCAGGCTCTGTTACTGTGGTCCCCTGTGGCTAGTTGGCCCAGGCTGCTCCAGTGGGGAACGGTCCTAGGGCTTCAGGTTCCTTGGTGAGGGTGAGGACGCTGGGAGCCCTCCCGCTTGCTCTCAGCCTCTGGGAGCTGTCATCCTGGTGCAGGGCACCGTCTGTGGACTTACTGGTTCATCTGTTCTTGGGCCCCACGTTTACTGAATTCACTTCTACATGGCAGGCGTAGAGATGGAGCCCAGTGGGAAAGCAATGAGTAGCAGTCAGTGAGGACCGTGTGGCTGCCGTGTGTGGGCACAGGGTTTAGGACCACAGAGGCTCTTGGCCCAGTGTCCCACCTGGGAGGCTGCGGTAGGTTGGGGAACATCCTGTCTCTCCTTCAATTCCTCAAACTATAAATCAGTGGCACTGCTGGGCGCAGTGGTGTACACCGTCATCCCAGTGGCTCGGGAGGCTGAGGCAGGAGGAACATAAGTTTAAATCCAGCCTCAATAACTTAGTGAGGATCTCAGCAACTTAAAGAGACTCTGTCTCAAAAAAAAAAAAATAAAAATAAAATAAAACGGACCTGGGATGTGATTCAGTGGTAGAGCACCCCGGGTTCAATACCTGGTTATTCTCCCCAGAAGAAAAAAAAGAACAGTAGCATGGGTAGCTCCCATCCTAGGCTCCTGGCAGCTCACGACAGGATTTCCTGCCCATGATTATGTTCTCTTTGACCTTGCCTCTGACCGCCCCATGAGGAGGAATCTTACAGAAGAGACTGAGCCTTGGTCACTTCCTTGATGAGGGTCACTCTGGAGCTTGGATGGAGTCTGGCCTCCAAACCCAGAGCAAGGCTCATGCTTCTCAGTGCCCTGCCCAGCCATCTGCAGTCAAAGGGCTTTCGAGAAGCCGAGAGCCTCTTTGATTTCCTCCTTTGGCTTTTCTTGACCCTTTCGACCTTGTGGCTATTTTTTTAGATCTGCCAAGGTCTTCTATTGCTGGGCCCTGTCACCCAATCTCTATGGGACTCCCCAATCTCTCCATCACCAGGGACTCCCTTCTCTCCCCCCTCTCTCGTTTGCCCTCTGTTTTGAGAGTTTTTTTTTTCCTTACCAAACTGCATTTAATAGAATAGCCAAGGAGTCCCCATCTTATTAATCAAAGCCTGTGTGAGTGCCACTAGAGCCTTGGACTAGCGCGAGACGGATGATTCGTTCATTGAGTCAACAAACAGCCACAGAGCTTCCATTTACGCCTGTCGCTGTTTTGAGGAACAGGAGGGGGTACAGGAATGAACAGAGTCCAGGGATCCGCCCTCAAGTTCTTCCACCTCAAGATAACTCCTGGAACCAATTAAAGTAGATATAATTAATTGACACCTGTGTCTTGAACGGGGTGGGGGGGGTCCTTGTATGCACCCCTAGAGCCGCCCTAACAAGCACCACAGGCTGGGGACTTAAGGAACAGGAATTTATCTTCCTCACACTTCTGGGGCCAGGTGACCAAGACCAGGGTATCAGTCAGCAGGGCTGGTTTCGTCCAAGGTCTCGTCCTTCGCCTGTAGAAGGCCATCTTCCTCTGGGGTCTTCACGTGGCCTCCCTTTTGTGTAACTCTGTGTCCTGATTTCTTCTCACAAGGACACCAGTTACGCTGGATTAGGGCCCATACCAATGACATTAATGACCTCTTTCACTTTCATTACTTCCTTTTTTTTTGTTTGTTTTGTTTTGAGACAGGGTCTTGCTAAGTTGCAGAGGCTGGCCTTGATCTTGCAATCCTCCTGCCTCAGGCTCTGAGTCACTGGGATTATAGGCATGTGCCACTGTGCCTGGTGTGCCACTGTGCCTGGCTTTAATAACCTCCTTAAAGACCTCTTCTCCAACTGTAGTCACATTCTGAGCACCGAAGGGAGAGTCTGTCCCACGCTTTCTTCTAGCTTCAGGTGATTGCCTGCGATCTCTGGGGCTTCTTGGCTTGTAGCTGCATCAGTCCAACCTCTGCATCTGTGGTCACCTGGCTTCTCCCTGTGGGTGTCTGGGTTCCAATTTCCCTCATTGCCGTGACAGTCATTGGCCAGGACCCACCCTAAACAGTCCGACTTCGTCTTACCTTGATCACATTGGCAAAGACCCTACTTCCAAACAGGTCATGTTCACAGGCTCAAAGTGGACACGAGTTTGGGGGGACATTGTTCAGTCTAGCAGAGAGGGCAGGCATAGGAGCAGGGAGACCTGGTGGCAGCCCATTGCCCTGTGAGTTCTGCTGGGCCACTAGGCCTACCGACCCCTACCTTGTGCGGCCCTCCTCTCCTTTATTAAGAACATCTTTGAGGGCACCCAAGAGCTTCCCTGGCTGTGAAACCAAGTCCTGCAGGCTGTGAGGTCTTCGGCCCTCCCCACCACCAAGGCCCGGGAGAGGGCTGAGACGGAAGCCGAGCGGGGTGCACAGTCCCCCTCTGTCATCCCCAGGCACCCCATCACCGAGCTCAGGATCCTCCTCCCGCTCGTCTTTGCTGGGCTGATGCTTCTCCTGATGGCGGCCTCACTCCTGGCTTGGAGGATGATGAGGCGGCAGAAGAAAGGTGAGAGGCCCCCGGCCCCCGTGGGGTTGGGGCTGGAGGGGTGGGGAGTGGCCAACCTAGGAGCCTGTGCTCAGAGATCATGAAACCCTTTTCCTGCCTGGCCTTACTTCCACATTCTCACGAGTTGTGCCACTTCTCAGAATGCTTGGGCCCCAGCTCTTGCCAAACCTGCCCAACCTGGGAGTCCGTCTGTCTGGCGGGAGGGCTCACCACCTCTTCTCCTGAGTGCGTCAGCCAGGCCTAACTCTTAAGGACACCTCAGCATCTAGATATTTGAAACTAAAAACTGGGGGAAAACCCTTTCTTCTTTTTGTCTCTGGACCACAAGGGCTGGGGGTGCTGAAGGGGGAGGATCAAAGGCAGAAAGCGGGGCTGGGTTGTGGCTCAGTGGTAGAGCGCTTGCCTGGCATGCATGAGGCACTGGGTTCGATTCTCAGCACCTTGTATAAATAAATAAGGGTCCATCAACAGTGAATAAAATATTAAAAATAAAAAAAAAATCACAAAGAAACTCAGGAGTCAGCACTTCCCTGGAAGCCAGTCCGTGCTGTGCTGACCCCGCTGGGGGGCAGCTGGGAGCAATTCTGCCTCCAGATGCGAGGAAGGGACAGGCCCTGCTGCCTAGTGACCCAAAGCCCACCTGAAGACTAACTCGATTTCACTGGGACAAACAGAAGCAGGGGCCGGGAGAGGGGGAGTTGGCAGCCTGGTAGTTGTGGGAGGCAGGCACAGCTTTGAGCTGAGCCTGAAGGACACACGAGGCAGAGGAATGTGGGAGTTCAGCAGAACCTCAGGCAGAAGTGACAGCCTGGGCTCAGCATTTTGCAGAAAGAAATTGAACTCCAGGGGCGCCGATGGCTGGCCGGCAGGGCCACCTGAGCAGTCGATGGACTACTTCTCGGATGTGGGGACCCAGTGGGCTGGGGTCTTCCTCTTTTCTTCAGATGGAAAGATGGAAGCTCAGAGAGGGGATGTGACCAATGTCACCGAGTGTCATCTGAGGAGTCACAGTTAGATCTGGGTCTCCTGTCTCTGAACCTGGAGCCTCATCCACCCCCTTTCCCACCACGTTTCTCTTCTGGGCCTCTGTGGGCCTCAGGGATGGGCCTTCTGATTCTGGCTTGTTTTGTCTTTCAGATGCGGGGCTGTCCCCAGAGCAGGTAAGAGAGTCCCTGAGGTCACACCCGAGAGACCAGCCAGCTCCTTCTCCCTCTTCCTTGTTTCCCAACTTCCAAGAGCCCTGGTGTCAGACGAATCATGTACTGAAGCACCCATGCCCCCCGGCCCCTGCAGGCCCAGAAGGATGAGAGGCCTGGAAATATCCAGAGGGAGGAGGCCTCAGGGGCAAAGGGGGTGGGAAGGTGGGGGGCACACAGGGACCTGCCAGAGGGTCACTGGGAAGCGGATAGGCTCATGTCCCAGTGTGGAATAGGAGCCTGTGCCCACAAGCTGCTCAGTGACTCCACCTGTGTCCCCTCCCCAGGCGCTGCAGCCCCTGGAGGAGGACCTCTGCTATGCCAACCTGTCCGTGCTGCAGCCCAGATCCTCCCCCAGCTCCTCCCGGAAGAAGGCCTCTGCCCAAACCTTCTCCTCGGCCCAGGCTGACCAGGAGGAAGTGGAATATGTCACCATGGTGTGTCCTTTGTGGGGACTCCCATGGGCCTGGGCGGGGCAGATGTTTTGTCGGCTCCACTTTGAGGATGGGTTTTCTGGTACCTACGTGGGCCCAGCGGAGGAGGGTGGGCTGGGCAGGCCGCAGTCGTTGCAGGACTGGCCTGAGAAAGGCCCCCCAGGCTTTCAGAAGTGTTTTCACACGAGTTCTCAGCCCTGGGGAGGCCAGGGAGACCCACTGTGGTCCTCGCATGGCCAGGAGAGAGGCAGACAGGCCTCGTGGCTCAGGGTGCCCTAGGCCGCCCGGGCAGAGGTGGGATTCTGTTGTGTTGGGGAGCCTGGCAGAGCAGGGGGAAGCTGGAGGGCCTGGAGTGAACTGGAGAAGCTTGTGTCCTGCACGGGCCTCCTCTGAGGGCTCCTCTGTCCCAGCCCGCCAGCCCCTCAGATCTCCTTGACCATCCCTATTGCAGCCCCCCTTACCGCGGGAGGACATTTCCTACGCATCTCTGTCTTTGGACCTCTTGGACCAGGAGCCGACCTACAGCAATACAGGCCACATTCCCAGCAGGGACCATGAGGAGCCCACAGAGTACAGCGTCATCAGGAAGTCTTAGCCTGGTCCCTGGCTCCCCCTTGGACCCGCATGAGGCCTCGGCCTGTCCCTCCTCATCTGCTTTCTGCCCCAGCTCCCCCATCAGGACCAACCAGTGGCTGAGGCTCTACCTGATCAGCCACCATGGCCTGCAGCTCTAACCTGGGCTTGGGGCCCAGCCTCAGGGGGCTTTGGGGAACTAGTCGCCTCTCCACATCTCCTCCTCTCCCACACAGACTGGGAGAGGGGTGGGGATAGGCTCTGGGGTGGCCATGGGAATAGTCATGGTAATGATAATAATGGTAATCAACCTTTATTTATTGCTTACTGTGTTCAGGGGGACAGAAGGCCCCCAAAGATGTCCATATCCTAATTTCCAGAACCTGTGAATAAACCTTCTATGGCAAATGATGCTGCACGTGAGATTAAGTTAAGGAATTAGCGGTGGAGAGATTATTCTGGATTATCCAGTGGGCTCAAATATAATCACAAGGGCCCTCCTACGAGGGAGGAGGAAGTCAGAAGGGGAGAAGGCAAAGTGCCCCCGGAAGTGGAGGTTGGAGCAGCACAGCTAGGAGTCAAGAAGGCTGCAGCCTCTAGAACCTGGAGCCTCCAAAAGGAGCCAGCCCCCCGACACCTTGTGGAACTGACTTTGTACTTTTGGCCCCCCAAACTGTAGAGGAATAAATCTGTGTTGTTTAAAGTTAAGCCACTAAGTTTGTGGTGATTTGTGTACAATAGCAATAGGTTGCTCTGTGGCAGGTGCTCTCTCCTGAGTGGTTCACATGTGGTCGCTAATTCAGTCCCTACAAGGGTGCTTCTGTCATTGCCCCATTTTACCGATGAGGAACCCAAGGTGTAGATAGGCTCAGCCACTGGCACCAAGGATTGTGGCTGGTAGGCCCATGAATTCCAGTTTGGTTCTGGAGTCTGAACCACAACCCTGCCCTGTGTGTGTGTGTGTGTACATACCCACTCAGAGAGTCACTTGCACCAGGACAGTAAGTAGTTTTAGATGCTGGACTTATTACCCTTATTCTAGGGTCCTGCCTGCCCTCTCTCCCGAATATGTCCCAAATCCCGTGGTGTCTCGTCATCCCCATGGTTCCCGGCCTCGTCAGGCCTCCATCCCACCCACTGCCTGTTCTCCCTCGTTCATTCTCTGCCCCTGAGTCCTTCTCCTGAGAGCAGCCATAATGACCTTTTCAAAGCAGAGAGCTGGTCACCCTCTGCTTATGACCTTCCTCAGCCCTCAAGGGCAGGAGTCCACCCCGCCTGGCCCGGCTCTATCCACTCTCCCTCTCCCCTGCTCTGCACCACCCACACCTGCCTTTCTTCTGTCCTTCTAAGACGTCGGGTTTGGACCAGAAATGTCCCCCAGAGGCCATGAGTTGAAGGCTTGGTCCCCAGCTGATGGTGCTATTGGGAGCTGGTGCCATCTTCAGAAGGTGGGGCCTGGTGGGATGAAAGAGGTCACGAGGGTGTGTCCCTAAAGGGGATATTGGCCCCTCCTGTCCCTCCGTCTTCCTACCACCAGGAGGTAAGCAGCTTTGCTGTGCTCCATGCTCCATGCTGATGTTTTGCCTGGCCAAGGCTCAAAGGCAATGGAGCCAAGCATCATGGCCTGACACCATGAGTCAAAATAAGTCTTTCCTCCTTATAAGTTGATTATCTCAGGTGTTTTGTCACAGCCATGGAAAGCCCACACGAAGATAAGGCTTCCTCCCTTATCTGCACATTGGTACTTGTTGTTCTTTCTTTCTGGAATGTTCTTCCTGCAGATCTGTGAATAGTCGCTGTATTTCATCCTTACATTTTAGCCTAAATGTCCCCTCTCAAGTAGGCCTTCCTCAATTACCCTCAGGGTGACAGTCCCTGCAACCTACCCCCCAAGTCTTATTGTCTCCTTGCCCTGTTTTGTGTCCTTCATAGCATGAGCCTGGGGAACTTTCTTATGACTTACTTAGTGGTATGTGGGCGTGTTGTTCCCCACTAGTCTGCGTGCTTCTCCTTTGTCCCTGTATCCCCTTGCTTAGCTAGTGTCTGCCCTCTGCCTGGAGGACAGAGTCCTGTTACTTCACTTGGGTTGATTTTGGTGGGGGCTGGGGCTGAAGTGTCAGTTGTAATGACTTGAGAAAGAAGGCCAAGCTAAACCTGAGGACCACAGGAAAGTGGCGCAGCAGGCACAGGACCCATTGTTAGCATGTCCTGGGGTTTGCCTGACTCTTCACAGCTGCTACCCTGAGTGGACCTGGGGCAAGTGGCCTTGGTGGCTGAATCCTGCATTCATTGCTCCAAATATAATTCTCTGGAATCTTAAAGAGCTTTTCCTTCCTTGGAGGGAATTTGTAGAGCTAAGAAGCTTAACCGCTCTTGAGCTGGTCATTTAAACTGGTTGGGTCAGAATAAGACCTTTTTTTTTCTTTCTTCTTTGAGACAGGTCTGGCTAAGTTGCTGAGGCTGGCCTTGAAGTCACGATCCTCCTGCCTCAGCCTCCCGAGTCACTGATATTGCAGATGTGCATCATTGTGCCCATCTGTGAGACTGTTTTTGTGACCCAGGCTGTTTTAAGATTTTCAGAACAAGAAAAGCTTTAAATGGAAAAGCTCAAAGCAGAGCAAAATTAGAGTGAGTCAAAGTATAAGGGCCAGGGCATCACTGGGCCATTTTAACTATTGTGTACAAAGTGGCTTTATTTTTTAGTTTATTTCAATCATCCTGCACCAAACAGTGTTATGAGTACATGCTCAGGTTGTTTAGCAAGGAGTTCATTTTTCTGGTGACACATGATCACAGATCTAGTGAGCATTACTATCATGATGCAAATATAGAAATACAGAGAAAGACTAGAATTTAGCTCAGCTTGGCTTGGCTGGAATCTGGTGCTCTGCCTTTATCTGGACAAATGGATATGGGCTGGAGACGGTTCTGGCAGCCTGGCTGAGATGGCTGAGAAAGACTGACGCACATGGACCACTTTTAATTTCCTTCCACAGGCTTTGAGAGGGGTGTGTGAAAGACAGATATATTGCTGGAGATAATATTTTAATTCAAAATTTCAGCCCTCTGGGTTGGTGGCTTTCTGCAAAGGGATCTTTCTTAAGATCCTCAGAGTTTGAATTGACTAGCTCCTGAGATTCGTGAACTGGGCCAGTCAATCCCGAGGTGGACAGAGAAGATTCGGACTGTTTCTAATGGATCTGCCTGGGTTCCTTATAGGTTGGCTTATGGCAGGAGGGTCAGCCTCTAATCCAGCCTGGTTTGTTCAAGTTTGTACTGTGAGTTCGGAGACTGCTGGGGAAGTTGGGGTGGGGGAAGAGAGGTAAACCCAGGCAAGAAATTGGAAAGGAAACTATTTCATAATGTTTACAGATGCGTGTCTGGGTATTGTCTCAGCCATATCCTGCTGCTCCATCAGGATTTTGCTACAGCATTTTGTGTGCCTGGTCGGCACCTTTATTGCAAGGCGGAGAATTTGGATATGGTTCCTCTGGTCTGAGTGAGGGTGACATTTACTATCTTGTTGTACAGTTTCCAGGAAAGAACCTTCTGTTAAAGCAAGCTCCAGGATATTGAAGTGCTCCAGTCTGATTGAGTGCCAAATTATTTATAGCTCATCTACAGTTGCTGGGGGTTCCCTCTTTCGGTTTCTGAATTATTAATATTTAAAGATTCCACTTGAAAAAAAATTGGAAGGTTTAGATTGTCTCCCTTGAGGAACTGTGTGCACATCATTGGCTTCCAGAAGACCAAACTTTTAAAATTTTGAGTCAGTTGAAAGAGTCTAATATACATATATATCTAATATACATATATATCTATATCTATATATATAATTGATTTATGATCTTGAAAATACATGATAAATGTTGAATTGAAGTTGATTTAGGGCTACCTTTGCTTGACTCTTTGAAAACAGAGTTTATTGACACTTTAGCCTTGGAAGGGCTGACTGCTGGAATCAGTTGATTTCATATAACAATAATTTATTAGGTTGAGAAAGACAGGTGGAGTGATCAGCTTTTTATTTTACCTGGTTGGTGAGTTCTTACCCCTACATTGAAAAGGTTGGTTAAACCAGGGAATCACAAAGGGATATATCCTTTCTTCAAATGTTTTTCTTTTTTCCTTTTTTTTTTGGTACCAGGGATTGAACTCAGGGACACTTGACCACTGAGCCACACCCCCAGCCCCATTTTGTATTTTAGAGACAGGGTCTCACTGAGTTGCTTAGTGCCTTGCTAAGTTGTTGAGGCTGGCTTTGAACTTGCGATCCTCCTGTCTCAGCCTCCCCAGCCGCTGGGATTACAGGTGTGTGCCACTGCGCCTGCCAAATGTTATATTTTGATTCAAAATATCTGAATTGTAGTAATCGGCTGGCATTTTGATGTAGACCTAAGGCCTTTTTTTCTGAGTCTGATGAAAGACAGGCCCTTTGTTTTTCCTGAGTAACACATATTGTGTTGTCCTGGAATTTTGGTTTCCTTAATATGAAGCAAGAAACTCTAGCTATTTCTGATTGCAAAATCCTTCTTCATTTTTAGTTTCTCTCAATATTTTATGGTTCCCTCACCCATTCCTAATTTGATAGTATTTCTTAAAATTGCAGGATTGAACCCAAGGGCACGCTACCACTGAGCTACAGGCCCAGCCCTTTTTATTTTGAGACAGGGACTATGGTTTTGATATGAGATGTCCTCCAAAAGCGCATGTGTGAGACAAGGCAAGCAAGTTCAGGAGGTGAAATGACTGGGTTAGGAGAGCTTTAGCCCACTCAGTGCAGGAATCCACTGTTAGGGATTAACTTGGTGGTGGCTGTGGCAGGTAGGTGTGGCTGGAGGAGGTGGGTCCCTGGGGGCATGCCTTTGGGGTTTATGTTTTTCCTCTGATGAGCCAAGTCTCTCTCTGCTTCCTGGTGGCCAGGTCCTGAGCTGCTTTCCTTTTCTGCGCCTTTCTGCACCTTGGGCCCAGGGCAATGGGGCCAGCTGTCTGTAGACCAAGACTTCTGAAGCCTAAAAATTGTGTGTCCTCTAAAATTGTTCTTGTCAGGGCTTTTGGTCACAGTGGTGAAAAAGCAGACTAAAACCAACTTATCAGATTGCTGAGGCCGGCCTTGAACCTGTAGGATTATAGGAGTATGCCACTGCACCTGGCTCAGCTTAACTTTTGTATAAAGAACAATCCTCTGTTTGTTTACACTCTTATTCCACTGGTTAATATTTTTTGTTTATATTTTTATTAATTTATGGGTCAATTAATTCAATTACACAATTATGATTCTATACAATTAATATAAACACATTTGGGCCCAAACACAGCAGACTCTTGCTAACCGTGCACCTCAACAGGTGAGAGGAGGAATGACGGGCAGGAGTGAGAAGAACTTGCTGGGCCTGGATGTGCAGGGTGCCATATGCATGGGGCTGGCAGGTTCCATCAAGGAAGTGAGGGTGTCAATTGATCTAGTAAGTTGGATAATTGGGGGACTGGCTAAGAAAGTGCGACAAAAGTATTCATTGTCACTATGATCTCATGAAAGATGGGGCACTTGGGCGCCCCGGGTTCCATCACCCAGACAGTGTTCCCCAAGAAAGGACAGTTGGCAACTCCACGCCAACATCTTTTCCGATTGCGTGTCTGTCATTTCCTACACACAACTGAAGCTTTGTCAAGGGCAGGTCGGGACATGTGAACTAAGGACTGGCAGCCGCTGACCTGTTCACACCCTCTCCAGACATGGCTTCTCCCCAGTAAAACCATGAGCCCCTGACCACTTGTGCTTGCATGTTACTTAAGGACCTGGTGATTAATTTGTCACTCAAGCAGCAGCCACACTGCCTCTCCTTGGTGGCATTCCCAAGAAGAATATGACCTTCTACCAAGGTGCTGAGGATTTCTGAGACAAAGAAGCAATAGGTCACAGCCCCTGGTCTGAGCCTGTGGCCCAGAACTGGCCCTCGGGTGATGGCAAGGAGTTGCGGAGTTCAGAGGGTGACTCAGTTGAAAACTTCACACAACGTTTGCAAAATTAATAATGAAACCCCAAAGCAGAAGGACCAAGCCCCGGAAACCTTGTGTCTTTTCATGGAAACACAATGCTGAAATGGCAGGTGGTGAAGGAAAGCAGAAGCAGTGGCCAGGTGGGCGGAGCATTTCATCCCAAGGTACCGGAAAGACATCAGGGGGGCTGAGAGGGCAGAGGCCAAGTGACAGAGATCCCACCGGCAGGGGTCAGCGCTGCTGTCTGTTAATCTTGGCTGGCCTTCTGGGCTTATTATCCTGCAGCTGGGTTTTGAGGGAGGCGAATCCCCAGGGAGTCCTGTTGCCTGGCTCCTCAGCCCTGAGACCCAATTACCCCTGACTCATCATCGCCTCAGGCTCAAGTGTCTGGGAGGAGCTCTGGAGGCAGAGTTCTGAGTCTGCTTTGTGATGGAAGGTCCTCCATTGGCCGGCCTTCCTCCGGGGTGTCTGTCCCTGGCCAGGTTGGGGTTGTCGCCAGGGCTTTGTTAGAATTCCGGGAGGTCAGTAAGAGAAGGGCCTTGCAGGAACTTCAGTTCAAGACTTCCTTTCCCCCAGGACCCCGGGGGTCTAGGGAGGGACATGGCAAAGTGATGATGGGGAAGAATCAGGGCTGGGGTCAGAGCTTCGGTTGTGGCTGTCTTTTTTTACTTGCTCAGTAAAGTTGGATAATCCCCTAATGTCTCTGGGGGTCTGTTTCCTCCTGTGCAAAGCAGGGTTCAGTAGTTCCTCCTTATAAACACGAGACAAGACCACCCCACTCCTCCGTGGATGCCTGAAACCGCAGAGGGTACTGAACCTTACATGTTCTGTTTATTCCTTCTTTATATTTGTGATAAAGTTTACTTTAGGAATTAGGCACAATAAGGGGTCAACAACAATAATTAATAACAAAAATACATCAATTAGGACCATATGTGAATAGGAATTCTCTTTCTCAAAATATCTTATTTCCTCTTTGTACTGTAGTAATATTTTCAGACCACAGTTGACCACAGGTAAACCAAAACCAGTGATGGGGGCGGGGGAACTACTGTATAACCAAGGGATCCCCCAGGCTATGGTTTCAAAGCCACAAAGTAACCTGCTGGGCCACCATACCTCTCAAAGTGAACCTGATCCCACTGTCTTAGCAGGAGGGCAGGGGCTGGGGGCTTCCCCACACATAAGCCCAGCAGAAGTCTCCTTTGAGTTCTTTTGTTTTAAGGCAAAATGTTAGCATTTAGTAAATTTGGATGGTGGGCATATGGGTAATTTTGTTGTTATCCTTTTCTCTATAAATTTCAAAATTTCAGAATGACCAGTGGATTTTCATGCATTTGTAACATAGAATACGATGCAGCCATTGAAAGAATGAGGGTGAGAGTGCATGTGACAAGAACCGGGGATCTGTGTATCTACCCATGTGTCCATCTATCTCACGTGTGGGCGGACACCTAGGTGTATCTTTCAGAGTGCGGTTCCATTTTTATTTAAGATAACACAAATCACTGTGTTACGGGTAACTTTTCCTTTCTCTTTTACTTTCCAAATGTTGTAATTAAACATGCATAATTCACTCATAGACACCAATAAAAGCTTAGAGCTTGTCGTTTGTGGCTTAAATCACCACCACAAACCTGGTTTACTTCTTCAGTCCTGTGTCCCAAGGACCTGTTCAAGGCTGGGGCCCCACCTGTCTGCCTTTTCTGATCTGCCTCTCACACCATGCTTTCTGCTACCCGGGACCCTTGCAGATGCTGTTCTAGGTTCCAGCTATTCCTTGCCCATGAACACCACTGTTAACCCAGCCAGCCCTGGGGGAGAAGGGCTGCCCATATTTATGCCATTTGACCCAAAGCACAAGATGACCCCTCCCTGGTTACTCATGGCATATCCAAAACCAGGCACAGCATGGGGCCAACAGAAGGGAGAGGCACCACAGCAAATAGCCCAGAATGATGGCACAGAGCTGGACTCAGACCCTCGGGGCATTTTTATGACATCAGGAATGGCTATATCATTCACAGATCCAATTATAAAATAAAAATACAGGGATCCTTGTGCAAAATGACCAAGACTTTTAAGATGGTGACCTCAGAGCAGTAAGTCAAGCATGGGCCAGGTATAGGTCCCTTTGTGGCACAGGTGCACACCCATGAAGCTGGCCTCGTGGGGCAGGCTTTCTTGCCCCCTTCCCTTCTGCTCCATGTAGCCCTGGGCTGCTCATGTCCTAACTCCTGATCTGAAAAGTCTAGATATCTCTGGTGCCAGCTGATCCTGGTCCCAAAGAGTGGAGGTAGGACTCCCCCTCATTGCAGCCTGAGCTCCACTTCCCAAGTCCTCATCTTCTGCTCCAAACAGACAAGTGGATCATGTATTCCCTTCAGGGAAGCTTTTATTGCCAGCCACAACCTTTAAAAAGGTTGAGGTGGGCATAGTCCTGGTGGCGCATTCCTGTAATCCCAATGACTCCGCAGCTGAGGCAGGAGGATCACAAGTTTGAGGCCAGCCTCATAACTTAGTGAGACCTTGTCTCAAAATAAAAAATTAAAAGGGCTGGGGATGTGCCTTAGTGGTTAAGCACCCCTGGGTTCAACCTTCAGTTTCCCTCCCCCAAATGTTGAGACCCAGCTTCACCCAGGGTTGTCATGAGGCACCTGTTGTTTTTGCATGACTAGCCTTCAGCTACCACCGTGCCCATTTTTCTTGGAAACCATTCTCTTCTGCACTTAATCCATAGAACTGGGGTGGGACCAATTCCACATCCAGAGGTGTAGGAGACTCAAGTTTAACCCATTCATCTAGTTCTAGCCATTGGACATAGTGATTGGTTCAGGGATGGGCATGTGACCAGTTCAGTCTCCACAGTGATTGGTTCAGGGATAGACATGTGATCACTTCAGTCTTACAGTGATTGGTTCAGGGTGGACATGTGACCATTTCATTCTCCACAGTGATTGGTTTGGGGATAGACAGGATCATTTCCGCCTTCAATGAACATTAGGAAAGAGTCTAGGAATTCTGGTATCTCTAGTTTCTGTGAGGCTGTGATCTCAGAGCTGCTGGTGATCATGTGGCCTCGTGTGGAGACGTCACTAAGTCATTGGATACAACTGAGCTGGATGTGGGTAGCACATCCAGGCTTCTCAAGATTTGAGCAATAGATTTTTTTTTTTTTTTTTTTCTTAAAACAGTCTGAGTTGGGTTTTGGCAAGCAAAAGGCAAAAGGGCCTGACCTCATGAGTTCCACTTTTACAGTCAATAAAAATGTAGTTTATTCTTGGTGCTGTGGGAATCAAGTGAGACCATTTATGTGCAAATGTTCTGTAAATGACAAAGCGCTCTTTTAAAAAATTATTATTATTATTTCTATATTTTCATTCTAAGTATTGAACTCAGGGGACTTTACTACTGAGCTACATCTCCAGCCCTTTTTACTTTTTATTTTGAGACAGGGTCCCAGTAAGTTACTGTAGGTCTCACCAAGTTTTTGAAGCTGGCCTTGAATTTATGATCTTTCTGCCTTAGCCTCCCAAATTGCAGGGATTACAGGTATT
Source organism: Callospermophilus lateralis (assembly GCF_048772815.1). Lineage (NCBI taxonomy): Eukaryota > Metazoa > Chordata > Mammalia > Rodentia > Sciuridae > Callospermophilus > Callospermophilus lateralis. The sequence goes on from NC_135315.1 coordinate 6,443,767, forward strand.
TACCATTGAGCCTGGCAATAAAGGCTATTTGAATGGAACAAACAGGGACATACAGTTGCCTAATGATGGAGATAGGCCAGCTTTAATGACATTACAAAGGGAGTTCTTTTTCTTTGCTATCTCCCACTCTAAGAATATCAGTGAGCTGGTCAAGGAGTGGTCAAGGAAGGTGGTGAACTAGTCAGGAGGCAGTCAGGACAGGAAGTGGACAGGGCAGGGGATGGTGAGTTCAGCAAGTGTACAGGACAGTTGGTGGGCAGGACACGTGGTGGTTAGGTAGGTGGTGGCCAGGGAATCTGCTGTGGCCTTTTCTCTTTGTGATGTTGTACTGTGCTGTCTGGTGGAGGCCTGGTTCAGAGTATGGAAGAGTGAGGGTCCCAGGTGGGCCTGCAGACCTCCCCTGGCCCTTGCCTCTGTCTTTCCCAAGCCTCTTTTTGAGGACCAAGCTGTCTTCACAGGGGTCAGGACCCTGGTGTTTTGAGTTTGGTTGGATGTTTTTCAGCTCAGATATTTGGAGATTTCAGGGAGAGGTGCCAACTTTGCTTCTGTGGGCTGGACTCAGCCAAGCTGGGGTCATAGATCTTTGCTCTAGGCAATTCTTGGAAGCACACTGAGAACCCCCTTCTGTTTTTGATTGTGGGCTTGAATGGATCTTTGCCTGGGAACCCAGAGTCATTCTGACCTATTGGACCTGCGGGTCTATAGCCCCTGACTAGTTGCTTGGTCAGGACACAGAACTTGGCAGCCTTAGAGAGCTGCAGGCCTTGGTTCTGCTTCCCAAGGGCCAGCCGCCCACCATGTGCAGCTAGAGGCCCTTGACCTTTTAGGAGTCTTCACGGGCACCAAGGTCATGTGTCACGTGGGCTGAAGTCAGGTGTGGCTTGAGTCTTTTCTTTCTGAGCCAGCCCTCTGATCTGCCAGCTTGCTAGGCTCAGCTTCTTGGGGGGTGGGGAATGGGTCTCATTCCCACAAATGTTTGCTGATTTGATTCTCAGAATTCTCAGCCAAAAATGTCAGGTGTTGAGGGGGTCCTGTAGAGCGTGGGTAGTAGGGGCACATAAGGAGATGGGCTCAACCACTGCTTTTTCTCTTTCATCTTCTCTCTCCTGAAACCTGAATCCTGAAGGCCCTGACAGAGCCCCTGAGATGGAGGCAGAAATGTGAGGACAACTTTCAAGTATGAAAGATGGAGGGAACGTCCCCTCCTCCCCCTTCCTCCCCTCCTCCTCCCCCCTCCCTCTGCATAATCAGATCAAGTCCTGGACAATTCTCAAGCTCAAAGGCAAGTGGCTCCTTAAAGGATCATAGGAAATGTGAATGTGAAAAGAATGGAATGCTTTCCCAATGTAGGTCACGCTTAAGCACATTGAGGGAGGCAGAGGTGAGGGGCCCTAGGGACATTGCTGGGGGACCCTAGGGTCAAAAAACCCAAAGGGAGGGCTGTCGACTGAGGCTGTCCTATAGTGTGACCAGCTAGCAAGCCCTAAGAGCCTGATAGCATTGCATATTGGATCCTCCAAGTCTCCTTTTCCCTGGATTTCATGCTTGGCAAACAATCCCTTGATTGTAATGTGGCTCGGCATGTAGGTCAATACAGGAGTCTTGTGAGTCTAATTAACACGAGCCTGCCCTGAGAGATGGAGCCTCTCTTGGGTGAGTAAGTGAGCAAAACTGACCCTACAGAGCTGAAGGCCACACACTGAGCTACTGACCATGCCTGAAAATAATAAGAGTTTGTGACCCTATTGGCAAAGCCCCCATCCTCTCTAACTCTACCCCCTGCTTTCCCATCATGCTTGGATCTGACCTTAGGCAAGTTTATTAATGTCTCTGCTTCTGTTTGTTCATCCATAAAATAAGATCAAAATAGGGTTGCTGTAGGAATCAGTGAGTTAATGGCTGAAACTGCTTAGAAAAGTTCTTGGCACATCAGTGCAGTGTAAGGGTCTGCCATATGATTTGGATTTCCACAGTACCAAGTGTGGCTTGGGTGAGTAACTATTTTTTTTTCCATCTGCTCTCCATTTGCCCTCTTTAATACAGACTTAATAATAAGGTCAACTGGAAAGAAAGGTGTGGTAAGCAAAGTGTCATTGCATAGATAAAAGTCTTTTGTAAACTGTAAAGGGCTGCACAAACGAAGCCTTTGTTTATTTTTATCATTTCTTCTTAACAATTATTAATCTTATCAGGTCCCTCTAGACTATAGTGCAGAGGGTGATTTTAATACTCCTCAGTTTATAAGCTAACAAAACCAGAGAAAGAACCCAGAGAGGCAAGAAGATTCGGGGTACTTGGGCTAGGGGCTGTTGCCCACAGAGGGGAGGGATTCCTGAGGAGCTGAAGGGGGATTCCTCCTTGGGACTGAGTCTATACCAGCGGTTTCATTTCCTTGTGAAGGTCGCCTGGCTGCTCAATGCAGGCTTTATGAGGGGCTGGAAGAGGCAGGGGCTACCTGTTCCTGACTGTCCCCGGGTATTGCTCTGCTATTTAATAAACAGAGTTACCAGGGAGTGGTGTGCATGCAAAATTCAAACAGCGGAAGGAGGAAGAATGGGAAGAGGAATGTCTGTAGTTTATTTCACTTTTAAAAGGTTCACAACAAAAGATAAGGAGAGAGAGAACAGAATGCAGTATCCCTGGCCCGGCCATGACTTAGGAGAGGAGGTATGTGTATATATAGTGACCAGCGGTGGAGGATTAGAAAACAAGGGGAAATATGAGCTCAAACACGACCTGGCTCAAGATACCTAAAAGCATACCTGTGGCATTTGCAGAATCCCAAATTATTAAATAACATCCTCATGTGGATGGGTAGGAGCTCTTCACTAAGAATCAGCCATGTGAATAAGAAGGGCAGGAGCAGACTTTGGCATCAAGATCGGGGAAATAGGAACTTGGCAAGGAGAATTCTTGAGCCCTGATTATATGTGCAGTTCCATTGTCACGTAGGACCTCAGCACCTCCAGGAGCAGGCTGAGGCCTGGGCAGACTGATTGGTGCCTTGACCTAGGGCGTAAGATCTCTAGAGCTGTTGTTTGCTGCTGGCTCCCAGCTTGGCCCAGGAAACCTCTGGTTGGTGGATGGGAGGAGGGCCCGCCTTGTCTCAGCTGGAGAACTGCATCCCCCATCAGGCTGCAAGTTGGCAAAGGAGCTGTGACCTCCCTTTTCACCTGCATCCCTAGGGAGTTCCCCCTGCCTGAGAAAGGTGAGGAAGGAAGCTAGAAGCAAGTAGGGATCAGTTTAGAGCCACTTCAAGTGTCCACTCAACAATCCCCGGCCTGGCACTAGGTTTACGCCCAGTAGAGCTGGGTTTCCTGCCCTGAAAACAAAGGAAGTCACGGCCTTTCCCCAGAACAGAGATTCGCATGGGAGAAGCCCCAGGGACTGTAAGTTAAAGGGAAGACTTCTTAGGGGAGGGAAGCCTGGGGAGTCTGGAGAGTGACTGAGATGCTGGGCTGAGTCAACCTCATTTCCTGCTCAGGTTTTGCCAGAGAACCAGCCAGTGCCTCTCCCCAAGCCAGCTGCCTGCCTCAGGAACTGGGCAGGGCCCACCACTTAGCCCAAGAAGTCCCAGATGGCCCCAGATGGTCAGTGATGTCATAGGTACTTCATTTATTTATCTATAAGTCTTCAGAGTGAGCAGAGAGGAAGCCAAGCAAATGGAAACACTGTACAGGGCGCAGCTAGCTGTTCCTGGCCTTCAGGTTTGTTCCTGAGCCGAGATGAAAATCTGGCAGGAGCAAGAACTAGTGGCCCCGCTTTGAATGTAAACTCTCTGTACCCCCAGAGCTTGCATTTCCTGTGGATTTAGACTCTTTGACCACATTTTCATGTTCCATTAACGTAGTTTAATTGAAAACAAAAATGTCTCTGCATGATAAAGAATGATAGAGGAAAACGGGATAGTGGGATGCTCTTCTGCTAGTTTATTTGGTTTTGCTTCTTAACATTTTTTTTTTGGCAAGGGAGAACAATGTCGTTCTCTCCAGACCCTTCTCCAGGATCAGCGGGTGACAGTCCCTTGGGGGAGGAAGGTTGGCTGGTGTATGGAGCTCTCTTCTCTCTTAGATGTTAACTTCAATCAGAGGCCACAAGTGAGAAAGGAGGTCAGAAGTGACCCCTTCTTCCTGGGCCGTCACACGGCACCTTCCTGCGTCTTTCTCACCCACTTCAGAGACTGTGTACACAGTATTATAGAAATCTGCGCCTGTGCCTTGAAGGCCACCGGTTGCTGAAGCAGGGGGCCCAGCATAATTCCTCACACCCTGGAAATGCTCAGTCCGTGTTCGCTGCGTGAGCAGATGAGGCATGTGGGCTGCTGCGGGCTGTGATCACAGGTGAGCAGCAGAAGATGGGAGTGAAGAACAAGCATGAGCGAATGGAGGGCAGAGGCGCCCTGCCTGCCTTTGCCGTTGTTCATCTCAGGGAAGTGGTTCAGCAGACTCAGGATGGGGACCCCGGGGAAGACAGAGATCTCTGCTCCTATCTCTTTGCTAGTTCCTTTTTTAATCCAAAAATGACCATGGCCTGGATCAGTGGATGGACAGCCCATGTCATTCTGCCTCCTGGTCTTTCTGAGATGCTGCAAAGGAGACTGACTTTGGCTTAGTAATTGTTTGCCCCTCTTAGAACAAGATTGGTATGTGGGTGTTCATCGCAGTGCTTGGGAAGTAAGCAATAGAGCTGAAGTCCCTTTGTCCTGACTCACTGGCATATGAGGTCAAAGCTCATCCTGTCCAATATTTTTTTCCAGAGCTCAAGGTCAAGTCTGGCAATAGCAAGGACTAAACCCATGAGCTGTTCCTGAGCCCATAACTGGCATCATTAACCTGAATGGCTCTTGAGACTGTGTGGGTAGCAAGACAAGAGTTCTCCGAGGAAAAGAGCAGCAACATTGTTCTCATGCTTTAAATTATTTAGTTGCATCAACTATTCAGATTTGAAAGCATCACAATGACTCTACTTAAAAATTCCAAGCATGTGATGGATGGACTCAGTGCTTCCCAGTACTCCTAGCCTCCAATCCAGCCTCCAGGAGGCTCCTGAGAGTTATCTGTACTCCTTTGCATCAGGCTACGACTCTTAGGACTAACTAAAGCACAAAGGTAATCCTACCCATGATATTTGGCATACTTTTCTTGTAAGTGAATTTTATTTAATTTTTTTCTATTTTTATTGGTGCATTATAATTGTGGACTACAGTGGGATTCCTTGGTAAGTGAATTTTTGTTAGAGGTCCCACCAGGTCCCATAACTATTTCCCTGAGAAAGGAGGCAGTGAATGGAGGTGATTAGGACTGGATGTTTGTACAGGATGTTTGTTTCTGCCTAAGTGTGTTGCGAGCCTGTTCTCATGGGATTGTACTTGTGAACTGTGTGTGTGTTTCTGAGGTTTCTGTGTGCAAAGCTGCTGCTCTTCTCACAAAGTTTTGTCATTCTAAGTGAGACCAGGTGTGGCACCTGTGGAAGTTGCAATAGAGCAGAAGATGTGTGCTCTGATGGCAATCACCATTTATTTATCGAATATTTCCAGAGATTATATATGCATTTAATATTACATTATCTAACATCATCTTCGCTCAAGACACAATAAGCCAGGCATTATTATTTCTATTTTGTAGCTTAGTGAAGCAATGCTCATGGATATTGCTTAAAGCCAGTCAAGGACTGAGTGATTCTAAACCCAGGGTTTCTTTCCATCACACCAAAACGCCTCCTCTCTGGCAGATTTCTAGGTCATAAAATCTGGCTGCTCTGTCCAAACATTAGAGGATACTTTCTTCCTCTATGATGCTAACCTTGGGGGTTGAGAAGGGAAAGGGCTATGGCAGGGGATGGCGGGGCTTCTGGGAAGCTGGCGATGTCCCATTTCATCCCAGTAGTGGTTGCACAGGTGTGTGCACTTTGTGATAATCCATCAGGATGTTCACATGAGGTTCAGTTTAAATTAGTTTGTTGTATTTCAATAAATGCTTATCTAAAAATATATTCTTCCTCCTAGCAAATAATGTTGGAGTGGAGCCCTGCTTCTCCTGGCCAATGTGTCCTAAGTAGACTTAAAAATAATAATATTTTTAAGTAGATTTAAAAATAATACAAATGTGTCATACCCTTCTCCTTCACAGAAAGATTTTTAAGTGAATCGCAACAAGAAGTCATGCACAATCATAAAATAGTTCTAGGAGGAGGTTGTCAGCACAGTGTTCCTTACATACACGTGTCCCTCTGTTGGGGACCACACAAGGCTTCAGGTTAGCTCCAGACCTCACGACGCTCATGACCCAGCTGACAAGACAAGCGTGTTCTGTAGTAAACAGACATTTGTCTTCAGTGTATTAAGATGTGTTGGAGCAAGCTCTCTCTTTGTCTCTGGTGAGATCAATAAACCAAAGGAAGGGGAAGTTTTCATGAGTTTCATCCTGTATTTCATGTGCAGGTAATTGAAGTGGGAAAGACCACATTTGATCAATAATTTGGAAAAAAAAACAAAACCTGGTCTCCAAATCTTAAAGGTTTCAAAACGAATAATTATATCTTTATATGGTGGTTTAAACTAAGAGAGAATATATCTAGTCGTCAGGGTGGGTTTTGTAATTGATCTGCAGTTACATTCCTTTGCTTACTTGCAATTTCACTGTGCTAGATCCACTGCCTCAAAGAACATGGGTCTTATGCTAATTTAATTCTGGATCTTATTTTCATTTACTTCAAACTGTGATAGTTTTAAAACTCCCACACTGGGGTGCTTGTTTTCTCCTTCTCCTTATCTTAGAGCTTCCAAGACCTGGAGGGAAAAGATGCATGGACTCTTTAGACCTACAGATCTGCTTCCTGCAATTTGTCAGAAAGAGCCAGTATGGCACAGAATCGTGCATCTAAAACTTTAACATGCATATTTATCTCCTAGGGATCATGTTAAAATGTAGATTTAGATTCAGCAGGTCTAGGGTAGGGCCAGACATCTACTTTCTTTTTCTTTTTCTTTTTTTTTGTATATTTACTTTTTAGGTGTAGATGGACACAACACAATGCCTTTATTTTTATGTGGTGCTGAGGATCGAACCCGGGTCCCGCCTGTGCTAGGTGAGCGCTCTACCACTGAGCCACAATCCCAGCCCCAGACATCTACTTTCTAATGCACTCCCAGGTAATGCTAATGCTGGTGGTCCACAGAGCACATGTTGGTGAGAGGATTTAGAAAGGGTCTAGAGAAAAAGGGATAAGACTTAGACTCACAATTCCTGGCTTTTAGAGCTGGCTCAGCCACTTACTTACTTATATTCTTGGACAAGTTGCTTTGCCTCTCTGGGATTTAATTCCCTCAAATATTAATTGTGTAGTAGTGGAGAAGGGTAGATCAGATTATTTCAAAGCTTGCATTCAAAGACTTTTTAGAATGATATTTTGGTGTAAAAACTTCAAGTATGGGACCATGTTCAGCCTTGCAAGTTTCTAACAGATAAACTCTCATAAAATTAGCAAAGGAAGACTAGAAGGGCTGGAGCAGGAGGCCAAGTCAGAGATAGGGAGCAATAATAATTTCTTACCGGAAATATAAGGCTATATGGTTTCAAGGTGATAGATTTTGCATTAAAAAGTGTTGCCTAGGGCTGGGATTGTGGCTCAGTGGTAGAGTGCTTGCCTAGTATGAGTGAGGCACTGATTCAATTCTCAGCAAATAAACAAAATAAAGTCCATTGACAACTAAAAAATATTTTTAAAAGTGCAACCGTTTCTTTAGGAGGTGACCTGAATGACTGAAAATTAAATTGCATAAGAAATTTGAATGAGGGGAGCAACAGATGTGCTAGAGCTTTGAAATAAACAAATTCATTCAGGAGGCTAGAGGTGAGTCATGGCTGGAGGGCAGCTTTTGGAGCCAGGAGGGAGTCTGGTTTGAGTAAAACACTTTATCTCTGCTACATATTATTTCTATGTCCTTTCAGCCAAGTTGGCCAGGATTGCAGGTCTTTGGCCACTGCTACCAGACCTAATGGGGGCTGGAGCTTTGAGACAGGGTGGGGGAGTAGCCCAGTCTCCCCCAAGGGTTAGGGAGAGCCAAGGTGCTTGGAGTGCACAGGTATTCAAACAGGGACCACGGCAGGAGGGTGGGGGGGTGTAGGAAAGGGACCTAGGAGATTTAGTTCAACATGAAACTCCAGATAATCCGAGTCTCTGCAAGTCTCTGGCGGTGGCCCTTCCCCCAGAGCCCAGTATCTCTCTTCTGAGCAGCAAACAATTTCTTTTTAAGTCCTTAAAGCAAAGTGAGGGGAGCAGAGAGAGAGAGAGAGCGCGAGCTCCTGGGGACTGCGCTCTCTGCCAGCACTGGGAGGGGCACCGAGGGGATTTTTACCTTATGAAGGACGTGCTCGTTGAAGACAGGGCCAGCTCCCCCCTGGTAGGAGTCGGGTCTCTGCAGGTCCATGCCCGGCTTGCGGCCCGCTGCTCCCCGCTCTTCAAGCGCTCTGCGTCAGCGCGCCCAGAAGCGGGCTCCGGGTTCGGCGGGGTGCGGCAGGCCCGGGTCTGAGCCCCGCGGGCCGGGCCGCATCGGCGTTCAGCACCGGACAGCTCCCGCGGCGGCGCGGCGCGGTACCCGGAGGGCGGGCGGCCACCTCCTCCGCCCCCGCGGCGCTTCAGCACCGGAACAGCGACGCCGCCCCGGTGCGCCTGGGACCCGAGTTCTGGGATCCCGTCCTCGGCGAATCTCCTGTCTCGTGACTCCAGGATGCGGGGAGGGACGTGCGCGCCTTCCCCGGGACCGGAGTCTGCAGGCAGTGACCCGGCTGCCTCCCGGAGCTCCCGGGTCCCGATCCTCAGCGAACCCGCACCCCCGTCACCACGACGCGCAGCCCTGCTCCCCGCTGGGTTCGCGGAGGCCAAGTCCTGCGGTCCCCGCGCCGCCTCTCTTTTGGTCCCTGGGCAGTTCTCCCCGGGACGCAGGAGACGGCGGTTCTAAGCCTGAGATGGATGGTTGACGGGCCTTACAGGTCCCCGAGGTCCTTGGAATGTGCCGAATTCCGCTCCCCGGTACTTTCTGAGGGGGAGGGCCCGCAGCTTTGATCACGCTCTCCAGATGCACGTGACCCCAAGAAGTTAAGAAGGGTGGCTCGGGTGGCGGCGGCGGTGGGGGAGAAAGAATGGTTGAGAGCAGGCTCTGAAGAGAGTTGGGCCATCTGTGTCCGCCTCCAGCACAGTACCCACCTTGTGGGGATGTTCTGAGGATTCAACGAGTTGATGTACAGAAAAGCCCCTCCCTGAGTGTGAGCCATAGGCTCTCGTGGCAAGGGTATGGGGGTCTGGCTGCCTCCCCTAAGCCTCAGGGAGGTCCAGTCGGGAGTAGGAGGCTGGTCTTCATGGGATGGGGGCTGAGACTGCAGTCTCCGGGCTTCTCCTCATATGTGACTCAGTGTTCAGCAGGTGGCTACCTCACTACCGGCCTCTTCCCACTGGCCCTCGCAGTCAATATCAACATGGAGGAATGTTTAGATAGTCCCAGGCCTAAAAGGGTGCACAATACTCCTGGGCTTCAGTTCTTTTTTGGCTGGGTTGGCTTAGCCAAATCACTTTTGTTCTCTGGGTTGCTTCTATTTTCCCATCTGTAAAGCATGTACAAAAATCGATGCCTGACTTTTGTGTGTGAAGAGTAAATGAGACGACATACGTGAGAAAATCTCTAACACTTAATAATAATAACACCTTCTAAAGGAAACTTATTTTACAGTTTAAATGAAGGAACTGAGAAAAGTTGAGTCTGGCTGGAGCCCAGAGTCAGAAGAAAGAGAGGTGATGTGAGACAAGTTAGATTAATTCCCACGTATTTATTTTATTTTATAGGTGAGGGCCTGGTCATGTGGGCCACGTGAAGAGTTTTGAACTTTATTCTAAGAGCAATGCAAAGCCATTGTAGGAGAGTGGTACGGCCAGATTTGAGTTTTAAAGATGATTTTGGATATTATATGGAGAGTAGATTAATAAATGTGCTCATATTTTCTTATTGATCTATAAAATCTCTTTGTATATTATGGGCATTCATCCTTTATGCCATAAATATTACATTTTATTTTTAAATAATTTTGTTTATGATTTTATTTACTGTATTAAAATTTTTATCCTTTAAATTTGGTTCTGCGCATGAGAAGGCATTAGCCAGACAGAAGAGATCAGAGATATATGGTTGAACAACCAATAAAAGTAAAGAAAAACATGTAATCTTCCTTTCACTCATTCATTGATTTATCTTTAATTGGTGCTTTCTGCATATACATAGAGGTGGAATTCACTGTGGCATATTTACATATCACATAACATAATTTTGTCAAATTAACTCTGCATACCCTCCCTTTTCCCTTCCCTTCTTCCTCCCCCTCAATCTCCTTCCTCTTCTCCACTGATCTCTCCTCTGTCTTGCGATATCAGACCTCCTCCTCCTGCTCCTCTTACTTTGCTCTAGTTTCCATATATGAGAGAAAACACTGGATCCTTGAGTTTGAGTCTAGCTTATTTCACTTAGCATGATGATCCATTTACTGAAAAATGCCATAATTTCATTCTTCATTGTGGCTGAGTAGAACTCCATTGTGTGTATACACCACATTTTCTTTACTCATTTGTCTGTTGATGGGCACCTAGTTTGGCTATTGCGGATTGCACTGCTATAAGCATTGATGTGGTTGCATCCCTGTAGTATGCTGATTTTAGACTTTTTGGATAAATACCAAGGAGTGGAATAGCTGAATCATTCCATTCCTAGATTTTCGAGGAAACTCCACACTGCTTTTTAGAGGTGGTTGTATGAATTGAAGTCCAACCAACAATTTATGGGTGTACTCTTTCCCCCCATATCCTCTCCAGCATTTATTATTATTTGTATTCTTGGTAATCGCCATTCTGACTATAGTGAGATGAAATCTCAGTGTAGTTTTGCATGTCCCTGATTGCTAGCAATGTGGAAAATTTTTTCACATATTTATTGGCCATTCATATTTCTTATTTGAGAAGTGTCTCTTTAATTCTTTTGCCCACTTGTTAATTGGATTATTATTTTTTTGTATTTTATATATATATATATTCTTTATGTATTCTGGATATTAATCCCCTATCTGAGGAGAAGGTGGCAAAGATGACTTCTCATTCTTTAAGCTCTCTCTTCATGGTTTTAAATATTTCCTTTGCTGTGCAGAAGCTTTTAAATTTGATTCCATCCCACTTATTGATTCTTGGTTTTATTTATTGTGCCTTAGGAGTCTTATTGAGGAAATCAATGCCTGTGCCGATATGTTGGGGTTGAGCTTTAAGCTTTCTTCTAGCAGTTGTGAAGTTTCTGGTCTGATTCCTAGGTCTTAGATCCACTTGAGTGCAGGCTGAGAAACAGGGATCTAGTTTCATTTTTCTACAAATGGATATCCAATTTTCCGGGACCATTTGTTAAAAGTGCTATCTTTTCTCCAATATATATTTTTGGCACCTTTCCAAATATCAGGTGACTGAAACTATGTGGGTTTGTCTCCGTGTCTTTTATTCTAGTCATATTGGTCTTCATGACTATTTTGACGCCGATACCAAGCTGGTTTTGTTAGGATAGCTCTGAGTGGTGACTGTAGGCAGGTGGGGGGTGGCTGGAGGAGGTGGGTCACTGGTGTGTCTTTGGGGTCTATATTTTGTGAGCCAAGCTTCATATTCCTCCGCTTCTTGGCGCCATGTCCTCAAATGCTTCCCTCCACTACACTCTCCTACCATGAGGTTCGGCCTCACTTTGGGCCCTGTGGAGCCAACCATCTGTGGATTGAGACTCTGAAACTGTGGGCACCCAACTAAACTTTTCCTCCTCTAATTGTTCTGGTCAGGGCTTTTGGTCACAGCAGAAAAAATAAACCTGACTAAACAAGGTCTGCCACCTCCTCAGTTAGATTAATTCCCAAGTATTTTATGTTATGGAATATTTTGAAGTTATTGTGAATGGAATAGTTTTTCTGATTTCTTTCTCAATAGAGGCTCTGTTGGAGTACAAGAAAGCTGTTGATTTATAAATATGATCTTGCATTCTGCTTCTTTGCTGAATTGATTTATTAGCTCTAGAAGTCTTCTGGTGAAATTCTGGGGGTCCTCTAGATACAGGGTCATGTCATCAGCAGAGATAATTTGGCTATTTCTCTTCCTATTTGTATCCCTTTAATTTCCTTCTCTTGCCTCATTGGTCTGGTTAGAGTTTCAAGAACTATATTGAATAGGAGTAATGAGAGTGGACATCCTTGCCTTGTTCCTGATTTTAGATAAAATTATTTCAGTTTTTCTCCGTGCAGTATGATGTTGACTTTGGGCTTGTCATACAAAGGCTTTATAATGTTGAGGTAAGTTTCTTCTCTCCCTAGTTTCTCCAGCATTTTTTACATGAATGGGTGCTGGATTTTATCCAAGGCCTTTTCTGCATCTATAGACACAATCATCTGATTCTTGTCCTTAATTTTGTTTATGTGGTATAGTACATTTATTGATTTGCATGGGTTGAATTAATGTTTCATCCCTGGAATGAAACCCCCCTGATCATGGTGAACTCTCTTCTTGATATATTTTTTAAAATGTGGTTTGCTAATATTTTATTAGGATTTTTGCATCTATATTCATCAGATACTGTTCTTTGTCTGGTTTTGATATCAGGGCTATATTGTCCTCATAGAATGTATTTGAGAGTATTCCCTCCCTTTCAATTTAAAACTGGAGGAAAGCTGGTGTTAGTTCTTCTTTAAAGATCATTCAGAACCTAGTGAGAATTCATCCAGTCCTGGGCTTTTCTTTGTCAGAAGGCTTTTAATTGCTGTTTCAATATCATTGCTTGACCTTGGTCTGTGTAGGTTTTCTGTATTTCCCTGCTCAATTTGGAGAGGTCCCAACACAGTGATTTTTTGAAGACAAGTTATTCTCATAAGTCATTTGATTTTGAACTGACATCTTCCTGAGATTTGGGTCCCCCGAGTGTGGTGGATAAGGACATCTGCAGACCGACTCTTGAATGGGTGATTTGTTTTTGTGGAGCTTCTGGTCTAAACGTTTTAGAAGTGACATACTCTAATCCTGCCTCCACACACTGAGGAGGTGAGCTGGGTGGTCTCCGTAAACAGAGAGAGGTTTAAGCCCAACTTTCTTGTCTGCTGTGAATCACCTGCTCTTGTCTGTGCCTCTTGCTTCAGTTCCCTCTCCTGGGAAATGGTGCCATACTCTTCTGGGATGTGTGGAGCCATAGTCGGGGCTCAAAACGTCTTCTTTAGGTCCTTGACTTCAAGGTCAGTGAATATCCAGTTCTCTACGCTCAGTTCTACCTTTTCTTTACTAGCATGTTTCATTCGCACAACTCCTGTGACCCACAGCGTTGGGTCACATGGGTTCAGTTGACCACTTCCCCATTATATTTGTGTCTTAAAGTACACAGGTCTGTATTTATAGTAGTTATGTCTTCCCTGAGAAATCAGTCTTTTTTCTTTTCTGCACCAAGAATTGAATCCAGGGTACTTAACCACATCCTCATCCCTTTTTAATTTATTATTATTATTTTTTATTTTGTGTCAGGGTCTCACTAATTTGCTGAGGCTAGCCTGGAACTCACAGTCCTCCTGCCTCAGCCTCCTACATTGCTGGGATGACAGGTGTGCACCACCAAGGCTGGCAAAAAATTAGTTTTGATCAGAATGTCCCTCATGTACAGAGTTCTCAAGGGTGTTCCTTTTAATGTAGATGATCTCAGTCTTTTGTCTAGGTGGCTTCTGATTCCATATCTGTCATCCTGTGAACTAGATAGGCTAAAGAACTTTTTAAAAAAAGTTTCACCTTGAAAAACTTTAATTGAAGCAGCAACTGCATATAGTAAAAAATAAAGTGACGTGAAAGCCTTAGACATCTCTCTTCTCCGCACTTCCAATCTCTCTTCTCTAAGAAAAGCCCTTTTTAGCTCTTTCTGTTTTGGTTCCTACCCTGTTGATTTTTTGTTTACCCACTACAAGCATCTTCTGTTAATGGTACCCTTAAAGGTCCTCTGCTCTCTTCTCAGTAGGGCTATGTAACTCTTTCCTGTTCTTCCACCAGCCCACTCTGCAATTTCACAACAGACTTTAGACCCCTGTTTCTGGCATCATTAGCCATGGATTATGTTTATTGAGTCACCAGATGTAAGACGAGGCATTTCCACCCCCATTCCCATTCTTCCTTTCACTTCTCTTCCCATTTCCTTTCTCAACCTCTTTCAAATATACTTTTAAACATAAACTTTTAATCATAGAATTACTTTAATTTGCAAAAGAGTTGCAGAGATAGTATACAAAGTTCTTGTATAACCCTCCCCCCACTAACATCTTACATTGCTCTAGTGCAAATGTCACAACTATGAACCAGTATCCTTACATTGTTATTAAAGTCCATGCTCTAGCTGGGCAGAGTGGTGCACACCTGTCATCCAGGGGCTCAGAAGGCTGAGGCAGGAAGATCGCAAGTTCAAATCCAGCCTCAGCAATTTAGTGAGGCCCTAAGCAACTTGGTGAGAGCCTGTCTCAAAATAAAAAAATAAATAAATAAATAGGACTGGGGATGTGGCTTAGTGATTAAGTGCCCCAGGGTTTAATTACTGGTACAGAAAACAAACAAGCAAACAAACAAAACAACAGACAACACAAAAAACCACATAAACCAAAAAGCAAAACCAAATAAAACAAAACAAAAAACAAACCAAAACACCCCCAAACCCACAAAACAATGCTTTATTTGTATTTACTTAGTTTTTATCTAATGTCCTTATTCTGTTCCAGAATCCAATCCAAGATCTGCCTGCCTATCTATCTATCTATCTATCTATCATTTATGTTTTGCAGTGGTGGAGGTCAAACCCAGCCTTGTGCTCACTAGGCAAGCAGTCTCCCCCTGAGCTACATCCCCAGTTCAACCTTTACTCTTTTAAATAATATACCCATCACTTGTTTTTAGGTATTGTTGTTTTCTCCTAAGTTTGCGATTGCCTTTCTTTTGTTGTTGGGAAAGGAAATGCCTGTCTTCTTGGTGATCTCTCTCCTGCCCTCGGCTCTTCACTCTTCCTTTTCTTTTGTACAAGGTCCATTCTTCTCTTGAACCTCAGTGACTTTGTATTCTGACGTGGGCTGCTTTCTTTGTGTTTTCAAAATTCAAATTCAAATTCTTTCAGTGAATAGTTTTTGTGTTTGGATGATGACTTTCTCCCTCTGGAGTTTCTACCTGCTCTTAGAAGGTGAGTTCTGGGCCTCCTCATATGCTCCAGAGTCCGGTTCCAAGCTCTCATCCACACTCTCCCACAGACCCCTCTGCTGGGTCCTCTCTGACTGTTCCAAGAACCGTTGCTTTCGGGGCCTGCCCAGCTGTAACCCTGCATTTCCCTTAATTCTGTCACTGCACAGAGCCAGCATTTTCTGTGGCTCAGTTTTCCCTCTTATTTGGTTTATTCCATCAGGAGGTTGGTTTACTTTTCTTGGTTTACTCCTCACGAATAAGTATTTGAGGAAGCTGCTTGAGAATGTACCCAAATAGCCTCGTGCGCCAGCCGCCCGGGAGGTGGACTTTCTGAGATGTGTTTGCTTGGCTTTTCCTGGTTTTTGGAATCTAGGTTGAAGGTTGTGTCTCTCCAGTTTGAAGATGTGGCTGCACTGTCGTCTCGGATGTGTATGGAGTTAGTGTTGCTAATGGAAAGTCTTGCCAGAACGGCTCCCTCTGCCTTTGGGGATGACCTGTTCTGGTATTTATTTTTCTGAATGATTTTTAAATCTTGCCTTGATCCATGCTTATCTGAAATTTCACATTAATTTTTAAAATTTATATACCTTTTCACATCTATTGTGCTGGGCACTCAGTAGGTCCTTCCGATCTGAGGATGTGTATCTTCTTGCTGGGAAAATCTCTGAATTAAATTTTCTCCTCTTCTTAGTTATTATGATTATTTTCTGAAGTTCCCCAATAGCCAGATATTGTACTTCCTGGATTGTTTATTTTGCTAATTAAAACATTTTTTAAAATATTTTCCATTTCTTTGTCTTTTTGTTCTTTGAGCTAGGATATTTCCTGAATCTCATCTTCAAATTCTTACAGTGCAGAGTTTTGGCAACTTTCTTTTTGCTCTCCTTTATTTTTTGTGTTCTCATTAAAAAATTTTAACTGTAACAGAATAAACCTAACAAAACTTAACAATGTAGACATTTTAAGGGTACAGCTCAATTGTGGGAAGTAGGTCTACATTGTTGCATAACCCATATCTAGAGCTCTCTTTGTCTTGTGAAAATGAAACTCTGTATCCATCAAACAACCAGTGCTCATGCCCTCTGCATCCAGCCAGGCAACCACTGTTCTATTTTCAATCCATATGCATTTGACTATTCTAGGTACCTCATGATTGGAACGATACACTATTGGTCTTCTTGTGATTAGCTTATTTCACTTAGCATAATGTCCTCAAGTTCCTCCATGTTGTAGCATGTGTCAGAATATCTTTTCTTTCTAAGGCTGAACCATAATGCCATTGGATAAATAGGCCACATTTCATTTATTCATTCACCTACTGATGGACACTTGGGTTGCTTCTATAATCCATTGTGAATAATGCTGCTGTGAATATGGAAAATAAACAAATATCCCCTTGATACCCTGCTTTCAATTGTTGAGGGTACATGCCTACATCCCAAAGTGGAACTATTGAGTCAGATGGTAATTCTATGTTTAATTTTTTTAAAAACTGTCATACTAATTATTATTATTTTTTTTGATACCAGAGATTCAGGGACACTCAACCACTGAGCCACATCCCCAGCCCCATTTTGTATTTTATTTAGAGACAGGGTCTCACTGAGTTGCTCACAGGGTCTCAACTGCCTCACTGTTGCTGAGGCTGGTGTTGAACTCATAATCCTCCTGCCTCAGCCTCCAGAGATGCTGGGATTATAAGCATGTGCCACCACACCCGGCCTCAATTTCTCTTTATCCTTTTGCTTTATGGACCGGGAGTCTCAAGAACTCTAATGAAGTGTTTTCAAGTTCTCTCCTGTTCCTGACATCGTCGCTGCTTTATCTGTTACCTATATTGGTTTTCTCTTCCATGTTGTGGATTTCCCACTCTTGGATATCTGGGGATTCTTGGGTGCCTACTGACATTTCAGAATGAAGCGTTAGAAAGGCTGGCTGAGACCTCTGCATGTGGGCAGGATTTGTAGAGACCTTTGGGTCAGTGATCAGGGACTTGGCTGGTAATTCGAGGAAACCCTGAGGCTAAAGTGATCGGGGTTTATTCGGGGGGTACTAACACTGACACAGCTGCTTCAGGGGTCCTCAGACTGGACAATTTATTTTTTGGTCTCTCTTCTTCAGTGCTGAGGGTTGAACCCAGCGTCTTGTGAACACCAGGCAAGCACTCTACCACCAAGCTGCACTTAAAAAATTATTTTGAAACTGGATCTCATAAATTACTCAAGCTGGTTTCAGACCTGCCATCTTTCTGCCTCAACCTCCTAAGTAGCTGGGATTCTGGGTGTGCCCCTGGGATTCTGGGTGTGCCCCACCAGGCCTGGCTTCAGGCCTGACTTTCAAAACATTAACATTTATTGAGCACTTATTGCATGCCAGGTACTATGCTAAGTTTTTAATATACCATCTCATTTATTTTGGCCAACAATTCCACGGGTTATTATTGTCCCTGTTTTAATGGAACTGAAGCTTAGAGAGTTTAAAAAGTCTTACAGAGTTAGCTGGAATTTGAACCCAGGAGTAGGTGACCTCAGAGTTTCCACTATTAACCAAGAAGCTGTTTAGATTCTGAAATTTCAAGCTGTACCTCATGTGAACATTAAGTGCTTCCTTTGGAGTCACCAAGGAAATCATCTGCAAACCATCATCGTAAATGTGAAGCCAGCCTCCTGCTGAGTCCAGTGGTCAGGACTTGGAGGAAATGCCTGGGATTAACTCTATGAGGATTTAATGTTGCAAAAAGTTGTGAAATAGGGGAGTAGGTGGCCCTCCTAGAACAAAGATCCCGCAACACTTCTTCTCAGGAAGAGCTCCATAGGGTGCCCACGGTGGAGCTCTGGGCTCTTGGAATGGTAGGGAGGCACAGTCAGGCGGGGGCAGCTTTATCCTCAGTGACCTGCCCCTAGCCCCCGAGGCTTGAGTGGGGATGGAGGCGATGGGTCACACTGACCTAGGAGGGACAATGCGGCTGTCTCTTTCCTGGGGAGAGATCATTCCTCACCCATTTATTCATTCCTGGCCAGGCACAGTGCCAGTCACTCGGGGTAAATGGACAAAAGACCCACAGGTCCTGACTCTGAAGAGCTGGCAGTCTATGAGGTGTGACTGACGGGGACAGAAATACCCTGCTGCATGATGAGGGCCGTGGTGGCACAGCCGCGTGCAGGGGCCAGCGCTGGAGCACTGCACCCTCAGAGCTGGGTCTCCAACCTGGCCCTGCCTTTGTTACGTGTGCGACTTGGTCCATCATGACCCCTAGCTCATCCTCGTTGTGGAAATGAAGGGATGCGTGGGTGGCTGGTGCAGTGCCTGGTATGTCCCGGATGCTCAGGGTGGGGAGCTGTCACTGAGCGGCATGGACCGAGCATGCTGGAGTATACAGCAGGGGCCAGTACCTCGCTCTACCTGCAGTGAAGAGGAAGGTGTGAGCTGGGGAGAGCTTTACCCCAGAAGAGGCTGCTGAGCACCAGCTCTTCTTTCCAGCAGCCCAAGACTCACATTTTTGATAACTGAGAAACACCCTTCAAAAAGAGCAACTCTGTGGGCACCCGGCCACTCTCTAGCATGTCAGATCGCTGCTGTTCTCAGGTGCCCTCCTGCCCTCTTTATTGGTGCTTATCGGGGATACAGGATAAATAATGAATAAATGATCCTGTATTGTGACCTCACTATGCCAGGCTGTTTTGCATGTATATAATTTAATCTTCTCCAATATAATTCTTGGACAGGGGATACGATTCTTCTCCTTTTATGGCTGGTGAAAGTGACATAAGTGATCACCAGGATCGGGCAGATGGCTGACAGAACCATGTTCAGTGCCCTTCTCTAAGTCTCAGTTTCTGTAAAATGGGGACAGTAACAACCTGTCTTAAGGAATTGTTTGTCAGAATAAATGAGATGGTATATAAAACATTTAGCATAGATGTCGTGCTAAATGGCATACAGTAAGTGCTTAATAAATGTGGACCCAAGTTGATGTGATCTGCTTTCCCCTTCTTCACCACCTTGTTCAGTAGAACCACCACCCAGGAATCATGGTTCAGAAAGTGACTGTTGAGAGTTATTTGGAGCCTTTTGCTCTGTACTTGGAAAAGCTCCTGGGAATATTTTTGGCTCTAAGTTCCAGCTTTCCTGCTGCTCAGTGAGGCTCGGGAGAAGGAGCGAAGAGGAGCTGCCTCCCCAGAGGTGTACAGGAGGTGCCAATGACACCGTCTATCCACCCAGCGCCCTCAGTCCAGAGCTTACATGAGACACAGCAGTGTGCCAACCCTGGGCACAGGGAGCAGCCACTCTAGAAACCCCAGGGGCCAGGCCTCCCTCCATCAGCCTCCCATCGCCAGAGACCACGGCGCTCTTGACTTCCACACGACCTGGCGATCTGGCAGTGCAGCCCTGGAGGCTCCTCTGCTGCCTGCAAAGCTCTTCCAACTCAGTGCTTCCTCCTGGTGGACATTTGTCCCCAGCAGGGTCTCAGAACCTGGTCGTGGTGCTACTGGAGAACCGTTACCCTCCAGCCCCAGAGAGAGGGGCTTCTTTGCTCAATATCCTGGGGAGGTCAGACAGAAAAGTCAGCAAGTCCCCAGGCACCGTCCCTGCTGTGGCTTCCTGCTGTGGCTTCCCCTGTGTGTGGTGCACCCTGTTCTCCTAAGGAACACCCTGCTGGGAGGAGCCTGGGGAGCCGGTCAGAGTTTCGTCAGCGCTGAGTAGGTCTTCGCGACCCACTGCACGGCATACGGACTGCAGCCAACAATAATGTCCTGTGTGTTTCTCAATTTCCCAAAGAGCCCATTTTAAACGTTCTCACCACCAAGAATACGAGGGGATGGATTTGCTATGAGCTTGATTTAATCACCCCACAGTGTGTGGTTCAGATCATGACCTCACATTTGTCCCACAAAGATGAACAACTGTGATTTGTCAAGTGACAATCAAACAAGATAAAGAAACCCACTTTTAGTGAGAGCATTTGTCTGTGTCTGAGTCGTGCTCGGGCTTGGGGAAGGGCCTTGTTCTTTGGTTTCCTCTCCGACTGTCATCACAGGTGATTTCTTTCCCACAGTCGGCAGCAGGTGTGTTTGAGAGGGCAGTGTGTGCTTCTCCATGGGAGGCATCTTATTTCTGAGGACTTTTCTTTGCTGAAATCACACCTCCCTTGGCCAGCATCCGTTCTGCCAGTGCCCCCTGCACAGCCTGCCACCTGCTCTAGGGATCAGCGGATCTGATTTGAGGACCCCTGGGATCCTTTGGGACTTGTTTCCTCCAGGCACACAGTCGAGCATCCAAACTGGGAAGAGGAGGTCCCTCCTTCCAACACGCAGCCATTTCTCTGTTCTTGGGTTTTCTTTAAATCAGAACTCAGGGTGCGCAGAATTGGGCAGATCGTAATTGAATCGTGGCGTATTTACCATTCACCCACAAAGAGCATTCTCTCATCCCGCTGTAATAAGAGCCTGTGACCCCAAGCAAACGCCGCGACCTTTGCGATGGCCTACATTTAACCACATGCCCCTCCCAATATTTCGCCTTCTCCTGGAGTCACAATTGTCCTTATTCCCATGTTGGTCACTCCTTTATTTTCCTGTATCTATTTGCTTTCCTAAAAATAACTAGATGTGAGTTGCTTTTCCTGCCTGAAGATCCTGCTGAGCTCCTTCCCTATTTCGGCCGGTCGCTGCAGTTTGTGGCTCTGACTGCTGGGTCAGGTTCTGCTGCGTGATGGGACCACCTGTTCCTCAGACGTCCCCCACCGAAGCACATGGGGCTTCCTGGGTTTCCTCTGCTGTCCACACTCTCACGGACGTTTCCTGTTGCCCGTGGGCAGGGGCTGGGCCTTACGTCTCCGTCTTACTTCTCCGAAGCCCACTGCAGGTGGCTGGGGGAGGGGCTGCAGGGCGCTGGCCAACCCAGCTGGGCGTGTTGAAATGCACCTGAGTTTAGGTGCAGACAGATGCGAGTTGAGGGTTCCCTGGGCCACTTGTGAGAGATGGGACTGGTTCTTCTTTCTTGACTTCTTGGAGTTCCATTTCCCTCATTTTGGAAGTGGGGATCAATGATACTCATCTCACAGGATTGTGGGGAATAAATGGAACGAGATGCCCAACATGTCGCGATACTCTCTGCCTGTTCTTCCATTCTTCATTTATATGGACCCCACATGCTATTGTCATTAATACCTATAACCTGTGCTACACTAAAAGGTCATATTACTCCTAATGACAGAGAATTAGAACATTCAGTTCTCAATTCATAGGACTTTGAGGATTAAGAATAATACATAAGGAAACCCTGAGGTACAGCTGGGGAGGTGACCCCAGCCCAGGGCAGGTAGGTGTGTCCCTTTTCAGCACATCAGGGTCACATGCACTATCACCTACTTTTCTTACTAGCTCCTGTCCTGGGGAGCATAATTTTTGGGGTCTCCGCTTCCCTATGGGTGGTAATTTTACCAATGTTCAGGGCAGTTGTGTGGATTAAGTAAAATAACCCATAAATGCTGCCAGGAGTCTGGCTCATAGTAGGTGCTCTACCGATTGAGTGGCTGTTATGAGATCTGTGCATCCTGTGAGCTCCTTACATAGGCCGAGTGTCCCCTGGGTGGCGACCGTGTGGAGGAGATCTGCCTGGGAAGGTGTCTGTTGGTGTGTCCCTATGCAGGCTTTAGACGGGCTCCCTCTGAACTGGGGACGTCAGGTGCCCTTTAAAGTATGGATTCTTGGGACTTTCAGATACAGGATCTCTCTGCATGAAGCCTGGGGATTTGCATCAGGGTGACTCTGACTAGTTTAGGAACTCCTGGGTTAGTGCCTGTTCATGTCCTTTCAACCAATGTGGCCTGGAAACCATTCAGGAAGGGCTGTGCATTCCCAAGGGACAGGAGAGAGTATTCAGATGAGCAGGAGGAGAGCACGGGTGGAATTAGGAGGAGCACCGGGACGTCCTGGAGGGGGGTTGGGAGTGACCTAGGCGGTCACATTGCATGCTCATCCAGCAGTGGCTGAGTGACCCCCCCTGGTGTCCCCTAGGAGGGGTGGCCTCCTGGTGCACCACTCCTAGGTTGCCACACAGGAATAGCCGATATTGACCTCCTTTCTTTCTTGAGCCAGACCACCTGGCCTGGGGTGTGTCCTCCACTGGCCGGGTGCCTTGGGTCACTGGCTGGGTGCCTTGGGTCACTGTGCTCTGTGCCTCAGTGACTCGTGGTAAGGCACAGAGGATGATGGTGTGGATCTCACGGGGCTGTTGTAAGGATGAAGTGCATGGGTACCATATGGCTTAGGTGAAAGACTGCGGGGACGGTGACAGGTAGTTATCAACCATGACTTTTATTTTCATCGTTGTCATTGTCATCGTCATCATTGCTCTTCTGCCATAAATGACACTTACCATAGGGTTTCCTAAATGATCAGCTAATGCCTCCAGTGCTTTTAAGGAAAAATATAGGGGAAGCATAGCTATTGCTTCTCTGTCTCTCCTGTTTGAGGAAGAAGAGATGATACCCCTCAGTAAGATAGAAACATGGAAAGTGTTTCCAGTCACCCTCTTCATTTTACAGTAACAGATGTTTTGGCTGGGTATTGGGAGTAGCACAGCTTCTCTTTCAGCTAGGTGTGGTGGCATACTTTATGTTCTGCTTGATGAGATGAGTGAGCAGAAGTCAAGTTCTTAAAAAGAGAGGAGCAAGCCCTCCTATTGCCTCCCCACTAGCTCTGGCTGGAATGTGGAGGTGATGGTGGGAGCTGGAGCAGCCATCTTGCCTTGAGATGGAACTAAGGCTTCCATCTTCTGTAGTAGAGTCATGGCTAGAAGAATCCTGAGGCCCGTGGAGCTGCCATATCCATTCTGACTGCTCACTCTTGGATGTCAGAGGAAAGATTAAGGAACTTTTATCTCTTGTATGGTTGATTATCTTTACTAAAAATTTATTTCAGTCCTGGGGATCGAACCCAGGCATACTTTACCATTGAGCTATATCCCCAGCCCTTTTTCTATTTGTTATTTTGACACAAGTTGTCTCTAAGTTGCCTTAGCCTCTGGAGTGACTGGGATTACAGGTGTGTACCACTGTGCCCAGCCTAAATTATCTTCATACAATAGCTGAGTAGTCAGCTGTTCATCACTGTGACAAAATACCTGAGATAATTAATTTAAAAGGAAGAAAGGTTGATTTTGGCTCATGGTTTCAGAGGTGTTAGCCCATGGTCAGTTGGCCTCGCTGTCTTTGGGCCTGTGATGAGGCATTATAGCACAGTGGGAGCATGTGATAGAAGAAGATGTCATCTCATGGCAGCCAAGATGGAGAGAGAGAGAGAGAGAGAGAGAGAGAGAGAGAGAGAGAGAGAATGTGCAAGGTATGGGCAGGGTCCCCAAGTCCCCTTCAAGGGCATGCCCCTGGTGACCTGACCTCCTCCCACTAGGCCCCACCTCTTAATATACCACCTGTTAATGGCTCTGGCCTTTGGGGACAGTCCAGATCCGACCTCCAGCTGTAGCTGGTGTGCTGTAATAGCTCAGTGTTCCCGTGTAAACAGTCAGCATCCACCAGGTGGTCCGAAGGGCAGAGGGTGGGGAGGGGCAGGTAAAGAGAGGGCCACAGGGAAGGAAGGAACAGGGCCAGGTTAGGGGACAAGAGGGACGCCCAGGACGAGCCCTCCCGGGCTGCAGAGGCCTCGCCCATGATCTTGGCCGTGGCCACAGAGGGTTAGGAACTGAAGGAGGGGACATAGGGGTGGGGTTGGGTGGAGGGAGTGGAAGGAGAGAGGAAGGGGAAGAGTCGTCTTGGAGTTAATGGTTCCAAGTGGAAAGCTTTAAGTTCAGAGAGAATCTTTCTTTACCCCTGATATTTAGAGGTGGGAGCAGGCGGAAGGTCTTATTTCATCTACCTGCTCTAAACCTCAGGCAGGGAAAAAAATTACTGCCCTCCACAGGGAGAAGGTGACAAAGGACAGGGACTGTGCTAGTCAGGCGGCAGTCAGCCACCCAGACACCTCCCAGCCATGTTTAAGTGAGGTCACCAGGCGGCGGCTGGGACCTGTTTTTGAGACAGCTCCGTGGGGGGGACTTTGGAGCCACCTTTCCCATCTCCCCAAGGCCACATGGCAGGTGTCACGACCTCAGTGTGCTGTCCTGTCAGCCGGGGACCGTGGTCCTCCGGGTAATTAATGGCTTTGAGACACACTAAACAAAGCCAGCCAGGAACAGTCTCCGGAGTCTGGCGCTGTCTGTGCCCTGTCATTCTGTGACCTCATTGCCCGTCCTGCTGTTTTCCTGTGCAGGGACACAGAGAAGGGACGCTGGACCCAGAGGGGGCTCATGGGCACGGAGGTGGCAGACGGTGCATCGTGGCTGTCTGGAATTTCTGTTTGGTCTAGAACTCACGGTTGTGCCTGGAAACGTGACTCCCAGGGAGCAGAGGGCCTGGGGGAGTGGGTGGGTGGGTGGTGGACACAGGAGGGACCACTTTTCTGGGGGAAGACCCTACATCCCAGGCGGCTGCCCCCCGTGCTCCACCGTCTCCCTCTGGATGATCCCCTCTGTTTGGGTGGACCTCGGAGGGACAGTGGACAGAGTGGGTGAGAATGTGGGCTTGGGTCAGATGTGGGTCATTTGTGACCATAAGTATTAGATACTATTATTAGGAGTGGCCTCTGTGCTGTGCAGCATGAGCCTGGGAGTGCTGTTCGGGAGTCGCGGGGGGTGGTATGAGATCCATGTCCGGGATGTCTGGTCCACAAACCCCTGTGGGCAAGGCGGAGGGGCTCTGCTCCCCCCCCACCCCGTGGCCTCCTGCCTCTTTCCCACCATCCTGTGGCTGTGCTTTGTCTTCGGCTGCTCCTATCCCTGCCCCCCACTGACCTGATGCACTGGGTGGGATGACGGAGGACCCTAAGTGGTCAGTCCCAGGCTGCCCTCCGCATATCTCATTGGGCATCCGGGCATCCGTGCTGGGGCTTCTTTCTCCTCCTCTGAACCCCGCCTTCTTGGCTCCTGTGGCTCTGGGGGTTTGGTTCCCGACCTCCCTGTCCTCTTTGTCACCCTGATTTCCCCGTAGGGTTCCTTGGTTGCTTTTCATTCTTTAATTCCAATCTCTGCCGCGTTCTCTCCCCGCTTCCTTCTTTCCTTTCTGTGCATCCGTTTGGTGATTCCTGCCACTTTCACGGTTTCAGCCCCCAGTTAGGATCCGCTACTCCCCTGGCCTCGGGTATCCCCCAACTTCATGCCATCCTGGAAGGGAGTGGATGTGCCCCCTTTTACCTGGGGCATCTGAGAGTCAGGGCCATCTCGGTCCCTCTCAGGGTTTCTTTCTCTTTTTTTTTAAAAAAATAGATTCCGAAGGGTAAGGTTTTTCACCAGGAGGGAAACGCCTCAGAAGGAACGTTGGGGGATGTCAGTGGTTACACTTTTCTCTTTTTGGAGGAAGATGTCTCTGGGGAGCGAGAACAGAGCCATAGAGAGGGTCCCGGGGACTGTTCCGTTGCTTGGTTCCCATTGTCTCCAAGACTCAGGAGCATCCATGCCGGTCCCATGGATCGCCTTTGTTGAATTATGTGCAACACCCTAGGATTCTTCCCATGTACACCCCTTGGCCTAAGTGTGTTCTAGCAGGATTATGACCCGGCACCCACCGCAGTCCTCATCAGAATAGGTTCCAAGGGAGCACACCCAACTAGGCTCGGGTTCGTGTTTGACTCTGGACACATACTGGCCATGAGACTTGGAGCAGCCCAGTCCCTGAGGAGCCACAGAATCGACCTGCTTGGCTCACATGCTCCTGAGGGGCACTAACTAATAATATTCCCAAGCACCACCCAAATTATCAAGCAGGTGAAGTCAGAATGTGAAGTTAAAAATGTGTGATTTATTTGAAGCCTTTGAGAACCCATTTGGATTTGTGACTTGCATGTCCAAATGAGGAATGAGCTTCCTGGAAGTAGAGTGGACCCAGGGCCGGCAGGTGCAGACTGACAGCAGGATCCTCCGGTAGAGTGCTCAGGGTCGTTGGGCCAGTGGGCTCCGGTGTAGTGGGGTTTGCGGAGAAGGTTCAGAAGCCAGGGAGGCTGTGGGAGACCCGGAATCCCAAGGCTCATTCGTGGAAGCTTTTTAGGAACTTTCTTTGGGATTTTATTCTGGTCTCCAGGGGGAAGTGGTCAATCCAGAGGGTCATGAGCAAGGCCAGAGGGGGTTCTAGAGAGAAGGAATACCTGGGTCTGGGGTGGGGCAGGCAGGAGCTGGGGACCATCTATGGCTCTTAGCAAGCACACCCTAGTGTTTGACTCTGGATTTGGGGTCTGGAGACTAGAATTCTAGTCCTTACTTTTCTTATAAACTATGGGTAAGATGTGTTATTTCTCTTTTGGGTCTCAGGTTCCCTGCTGCTCAAATTGGAAATGGGACGTGGCGAGAGGGATGTTCACAACCATGCCATACAAACACCAAACACCATACGCCAGTTCACCATACAAACACTTTATGGTTCATGCTCATTACCATGTTCACACCTCATAACATGAAAGGAGACACAGACTATTGGCTAATAAAAGGTATCACCTGCACTGACGTCTTTGCCACTGAGGTCTTTCCAGGGGCAAAGCTCTGTGATTCTCCTAAATGTGAGTAGCAGAGGGTTCCTGAACACTCCTTCGCCCCCTACTGGCCCCTACTGGTAGTAAAGCTATGTGTTCTACCACTGTGCCCAGCAAGAGGGGCTAAAGGGGCTTTCACCGTGGTATATTGTCTGCATGTCTTACCTTCCCTCCAAGGTTGCTAACTCCTGGTCACGGTTTGAATCTGGAAATGTCCCCCCTCCCCCTGCCCGTCAAAAAGCTCAGCTTTTGAAAGCACTGTCCCCAACGCAGAAAGGTTCAGAGGTGCTGCTTTTAGGCAATGATGCAGATGTCACTTCATCAGTGGGTGAATGCTTTTGATGGATAACAGTTTGAGTGGGTTACTGGGAGGTAACTGTAGTCAGGTGGCATAGCTGGAGGAAGTAGGTCACTGAGGGTGTGGCCTTAGGGATTATACATTGTCCCTGGCTCCCTTGTGTTCTCTCTCTCTCTCTCTTTCTTGCCTTTTCTCTCTTCCTGGCTGCCCTGAGCTGAGCTGCTTTCCTTCATCTCACCCTTCCACCATGATGTTCTGTGAGTCCAAAATAAACTTTTCTTCCTGTCAGTTTTTCTTATCAGGTTAAAATTTTTTTTTTTTTTAAAATGGGACCCAGGGGTATTCTACCAGTGAGCTACATCCCCAGCTGTTTTCAATTTTTGTTTTGAGACAGGTCTCACTAAGTTGCTGAGTTTGACCTCAAACTTGCAATCCTCCTGCCTCAGCTTTCCAAGTTGCTGGGATGTGTACCAGGGCACCTGACTTCTAGCTGACTAACGTGCCCCTCAGCAACACCTATGCTTCTTCGTTTCTTCAAACACTTAGAACTGCATCTTATCCTCTGGATACACTTGATGAAGCACAGGCAATAAGCAGTCTTGGTGGGTGCTGGGAACCCTCCATCCGCCGGGACTTGGCTGGGCTGCAAAGATGGCTTCCAGGGCATTTTTGTTTATGAAATTACTTTCTTTCATTTTCCTCTTATCTCCAGAGATGCCACCTGCTTTCAGCCTCATGAGACACAATCATCAATCAACATTTACTCAACAGCTATCATCCTGCCAGACACAGAAGGATGCTTTTTGTCAACCTCTTAATTTAATCTGTTTTAGGTAGAAGCCAGACAGAAAGGATTTCCCTCCACCGATCAATCCCTGCTATTGCTTTTCCTTGGGAAACCAACTCTTGATTTAAAAGCTAAGATTACTTGAGGATCATTTTCCTGGAATCTTGGAGGTAGGAGGATATGAAGACATGAGCTGGTCCAAGGAAAACAGTCATGGAGAAAATGGGGGACAATCTGTATCATAGAATCTCAGGTGGAAAGGTCCGTAGGGACCAAACATGCATTCTGAACACTGCTTGGTGGAAACAGGAAGTCCCCAGGCATTTGTACCATTAGGTCATGTGAGGAGCCGATTGAGTTGTTTGTTTTTCACTTATCTTTGTGCTAGTTGTGGTGGTAGGCTGTCACGTCCTCTGGAGGGACTTGTGGTTACTCCCGGTTATTTTTTTCTGAACTCTTTCCTGGTGTTAGCTGCCCTTCTTCCATCTCAGCCCTGTGGCTCATGTGCAGTGCCCAGGGGTGAGATGCACAGGATTCTGGAATCTGGTGTCCGGCATTTGAGTCTAACCCTGCCATTCATTATGATGCATGCAAACCCCCAACCGCTCTTCCTTCTTCTGGAACTGGGGCTGAGGCTCCTCCCAGGGAAACCCTTGGTGTGCTTCTATCCAAGCCACCCAGGAGGGAAAGGAGAATAAGGATCTCCCCAGTACAGTCTGTGATGGCCACCGGTCAGAAATGGGAGAGTTAATGAGAAAAGAACTGTTGAAACGTGGGACCCAGAAATGATGGAAAAGTCCACATGGCTGGAGGAGTGACCTTCCGCTTCCTGGAAGGAGGGCCAAACTTTGATGTTCAGTTAAAAAGCAGCCAAATGAGATACTGATCAATTCAAAATTCATATAAAATAAACAATATGAGTGGATGTTTCTAAGAATGGAAGGGGTGGGATTGGGGCTGGAAGAGAAGATAAAAACAAAGGAAAGTAAAATAAAGGTGAAAGAGGACTTGTGCATGACACGACAAGTCACAGGTTAAAGTTTGTTTGCTTACTTATTTATTTTGCAGCACTGGGGATGGGATCCAAGGTCTTGCACATGTTAGGGAAGTGTGCTTCCATTGAGCTACATCCCCAGCCCTGAGCTGAAGCTCATGATGGGTTTGAGTCTTCGCATCCAAGGTCCAGTATAAGAAAGTAACATGAGGGCTGGGGATGTGGCTCAAGAGGTAGCACGCTCGCCTGGCATGTGTGTGGTCCTCACCACATACAAACAAAGATGTTGTGTCCACGGAAAACTAAAAAAATAAATATTAAAAAATTCTCTCTCTCTCTCTCTCTCTCTCTCTCTAAAAAAAAAAAAAAAGTAACATGAAATGGGGACAATGTCACAGGGCTGATGCGAGCATTTTTTTTTTTTTTTTTTTTTTTGGTGCCAGGATTAAACCCCCAGGGGTACTTCACTGAGACACATCCCCAGCTCTTTTGGCACAGGGTCTGTCTGAGTTGCTGAGGCTGGCTTTGAACTCGTGATCTTCCTGCCTCAACCTTCAGAGCTGCTGGGATCACAGGCATGTGCCCCTGGGCCCGGCTTGACGTGAGGACTGAATGAGATCACAGGTGGAATGCCCCGGCGCTCAGTCAACATCACAACTCACCTCCAGTTCACCTGGGTAGGGGTGTTTCAAGGAAGTTCCAGAGAGGAAGTGACACTTGAGTTGCTTTTACTCATCTCTGTGCGACTCGTGGTGATAGTCTGTCACGTCCTGCTGGTTACTCCCAATTATTTTTTTCTGAATTCTTTTCTGGGTGGAGCTTGGAGAAGAGTATGTTCCAGGAAGTGGAGTCTGCATGGGCAAAGGCACAGAGGGGTGCCATTTTGGAAATAGTAGGGTTTCGTGTGGTTGTAGCAAAAGGTATATTCTGATTTGTACATGGAGATGGTCAATGCAGGAGAGGCAAAGTACTGGCTTATGAACTTGGAACCTTGTTGTCTAGGTCAGAGGTTCCCAGAGTTTTGGGACATAAGTTTTATGCAGGGCTAGGATGACTGTGGAGTTTATCACATAGTGAAGTTAGTGACTCGGTAGCAGAGCACACACATGTTCTTTCTTGAGAGTAGAGGGTCATTTTTAGTAATGCCTCTGGGACAATGTCCCCACACTGGAACTGTTCTAATTAGCCGGTGTGTATGGTCACTCTGAAGTTCACCCTGAAATTCACTGTCACTTTCTGAAACTCTAATCCTACCAGACTGTGGTAGGATAGGAGCCTGATTTTTTAAAAAAGATGAGCATAAACATTTGTTGAGCATATACTGTGTGCTGGGTTCCAGGCTAAACGTGTTACCAAATTATCTCATTTGTCCCTTATAGCAAGCCTTTGCGGCAAATATAATTACTACACAATTTTCCAATTGAGGAAACTAAAGCTTAGAGTAACTTTCCCAATACCCCACTAGAGGTATAAAAGGATTTAAAATTGAGTTTTAATTTTTAAAACATGATTTTGATAGCAGATTACTTTAAGAAATTTTTTGGGGGTTTCTTTTAGTCACAGTGTTTTTGAGATTTGTGCTCTTAATTGTCTCAGCATGCCCTTTCTTGTTATTCTTGAGTTTTCCCATTGTATCACTGTGCCACACAATTTGTTAGTTCATTCTCCCATAGATGGGCATTTGTGCCACTGCTAGTTTTTGGCTATTATGAAAAAGGCTACCATGCATATTCTTGATCAAATGTTTTTATGGCCATATATTTTCACTTTTCTTGGACAGATTGCTGGGAGTGGGCTGGGTTATCAGGTAGGAGCATGTCAAAATTTCACAAGACCCTGACAAAAGTTCTCTAAGGGATCTTCCCATCTATATTCCCATTAACAAGGAAAGAGCATTCCAGTTGGACCACCTGCCTTCTCACCCTTGTTGTGGCCTGAATTTATTTTAGCCATTTTAATGGCTATCTTATTGTGTCCATTTTTTTGGGGGGAGGGGAGTTAGGCATTTAAAAAATTTTAAATGTGTGCTAATGTCTGATCTCAATACCTTAGTTAATACCTTATTTATGCAACAAATAGGTAGAATTATTAAAGTTAGTGATGGCAATTTTTTTTTAAGTAAAGAGATAGAAGAAGGTGGGTCTATAGCTGTATATGACTAAATCTTCCCCAAAGAGTGTGACCTTTCAAACTGAGGTAATTGCTTGTGTATCTATGTGTCTACTTCCTGTTTTTAAAAAATGTGGTAAAATTTATGTAGCTTATTTTGAGACAGGGTCTAGCTAAGTTGCTGAGGGTGGCCTTCAACTTGTGAGCCTCCTGCCTCAGTCTCCTGAGTCACTGAAATTCAGGTGGGCCCTTTTGCACCTGGTTCGTATTTTAACCATTTTTAGGCAAGTTCTCAAATCCCCCCACCCCATTTTTTCTCAGTACTAGGTATTGAACCCGAGGCTTCCTGCATAATAGGAAAGTACTCTGTCACTGAGCTACCTCCCCAGCAGCTTTGAGCCACTCCTAAGTGTGCAGTTCAGGGGTACCAAGCTCACCCCCACCATCTCTATCATTCTCACTGTGGTTTTAAATCGCACCTCTCTGATGACTCACGACGCCAACACCTTTTCATGTGCTGTTAGTATTCATTCATCTTTTCTGTGTGAAAGTTCTGACCCATTTTTATTTTTATTTTTTAAATTCTTTTTAGTTGTTGATAGACCTTTATTTATTTATATGTGGTGCTGAGAATTCAACCCAGTGACTCACACATGCCAGGCAAATGCGCTACCACTCAGCCCCAGCCCCAGCCCTGGCCCATTTTTGAATATCTGATTTGCTTGCCTTTTTTATTGGTGACTTGGAAGAGTTCCTCATATATTCTAGGCATCCAATACTTCTAGTCCATTGTAAGGAACATGTATTCCACAGATTTCCCCCAGGGTGTGGTTTGCCTAGCTCATTTGCTAAATGATGTCTCTTGGACAGAAGGTTTTACTTGTGATGCAATCTAATTTTCAATTCATGATGAGGCTTTTTGCGTCCTAAGAAAATATTTGCTTACTTTAAGGCTGAAGAGATACTTTCTTATGTTTCCCTCCACCCCCAAAAGCTTTGTGGCTCTGTCTTTTATATTTATGTCTGTGATCATTTTTTAAATCAACTGACCAATTGTTTAAAGCTCTTTTTTTTTGTGGATGAATAAGTTCGAGGGCAAAGTACGTGTTTTCCCTCCTGCTTTTCAGTTGTGTCAGCACTATTTGTTAAGGAAGCCTTTCGTCTTCAGTGAATGGCCTTGGTGTCTTGGTAGAAAATCAGCAGTTGACCATGCTTGTATGAATCTATTTCTGGACTCTACAATCCCATCAATCACCCATAGATTGAAGGGAGTGAATTGGTTTACAGGTAGCCTCCTAACTGCTGACCACAGAGGCCCAGAGCTGCTCTGTGGCCATGTCTCATTTACGGATCTCCATTTGGCAGGACGTCCCCTCCCCGGCCCCAAACACACATGAGCTCACACTGAAACTTCTGTGGGATTGAAACCGCAGGCTGCATTTAGAAGGCGTTGTGCAATGTTGGCCATTTCCTAAAGAATCGCTGCGCTGCGTTCGTTGAGATTCCTAAATTGGAGGTTTGTTTTCAGATGTTCTGTTGCTGACCGGGGGAGGCGTTGAGTGTGAACGTGGATGTGAATATGTGGGGTTCTTGGCCCTGGTCAGTGAGCACTTGTCCACACTTTTTCATGGGGCTCATCAGCTAGGAAGCTGGGATCTGCCAGTGGGTTTTGCACACGTCCCTGAGACACCTGGAACATCTGCAGCCCTCTGAGTCTTCCTTTAGAAAAGGAAGGAGGGTGCCCTGAGGACCTGTTGATAGAGTCTTGAATTCAGAGCAGTCAGAAAGACTGGGCCTCATTCAACCAGGGAATAGCAATGGGCATAAACCGGTGAGAGCACAGGGGTTGGGAGCACAAGGATCAGAGTGTGAACTCTCACTTTTTTACACGCTGGATTTTGATCTCAGATGAATCACTGTCTACTCTGAGCCTCACTTTTCTCATCTGCAAAATGGGGATAACCATTGTCCATTCTTCATAGGGTCACTGTGTGGATGGAATGAGGTGATACCAGAGGAGAATCTTCAGTGAATAGGTGGTTATTATGAACATTCAGTAAGCACGTTGCCTTAAGGTGTCCAGCAGTCTTAGGTGCCTGGTGTGATGGTCGAAAACCAATGAATTGGCCATGTTTATATGCACAGCATCCTGAAATACACTTTAGTGGTCAAGGCCCAAAGCTAGGCAGGCATTGGCTCAGATGTCCCTCTTTTGCTGTGGATCATTGTGAATGTGGACATGCTGTCCGACTTCCTGAGTCTTGGCTTCTCCATTTGTACAAAGGAGATACAGTGTCTCCCCAGAGTCGCTGCCAGGCCTCCCACAATCTAGGCTCTCGCCAGCGATGGTCCTTTCTCTTCTCAGGGTGTCTTCCCCCAGTTTCAGTGTGTGCATGTGCGTGTGGGGGGGGTTAGGGTGGGGCATTTCTGGACAGCAGGGAGGGCTGAGAAGTGACAGCAGGCACAGGGTGGAGTGTTGTCTGGGGTGTTGGGAAGCCGCGGGCGTCTCCTCTTCCTATGTCATCAGGACCAGAGGGGCTGGACAAGGTGCTGCAGATCTATGGCCAACGTGAGCGCCAGCACTGTGCCTCTGCTGTTCCCATGGAGAACCTGCAGGAAGACGGTGCTGGTGCCTACTGGGGAACAGCGCAAAACATGGCGGACCAAGGGACCAGAGGGGAGTTGTAGTGGCCCAAAGCAGGAAGCCTCCCTGGTGTGCGGGAATGTATGTGTCTAAGGGTTTGGGTCTGAGTCTGTGTCTGTTAGTCAGCTTTTAGTTGCTATGATCAAATTGCCCAACAAGACCCCCTTAAGGCTTATTTAGGGCTCACGGTTTCCGAGGTCTCAGTCCGAGGTGAGGCAGGGCATCATGGTGGAAGGACCTGGTGGAGGAAAGTTGGCAGCTCATGGCAACCACGGAAGGAGGGTGAGAGAGGAAGGGTCCATGGACAGACACATTCCACGTCATGCTCATTTTCCCCGTGATCTGCTTCCTGCAGCCATGCCCCACTGCCTGTGGTTACCGTCTAGTAGTATTTCACATTATTAACCCATCAAATGGATTCATTCACTGATGAGGTCACGGCTCCCATGCCTCATCATTTCACTTCTGAACATTCCTGCGCTGCCTAACACATGAGCTTTGTGGCCGACATCCCGACATCCAAACCATAATAGTGTCTCTCTCAGAGAGCATGCTGGGTCTATATGTGGGTTTTGTGAGTACCTGTATTTGTGTGCATTTGTGATACACGTGTGCTGTATCCACATGTGCTTTCTGTTTGTGTATGTATGGTATCCGTGTCTTTGTTTGCTTTGTGCATATCTCTTGTGTAGGCATATATTGTGTCCATATGTGTTTTGTGTCTATGTGTGTATTGTGTGTATATCCATATCTGTGTTTTATTGTGTACCATGCATATATGTGCATGTTGTGTCTGTAGGCATTTGGGGCCAGTGTTGTGAATGTGCGTGTGCTTGCTGGGTAAGGGTGTTGGACTTGTGTTCTGTGTGCATGAGTGTGTTGGGTCTGTGTGTGTCCACAGTATATGCATGTGTTGTGTGTACCATGTCTAATGTGCACACGTGTGTTGATCCTTGCTATTGTCACAGGGTCTGGGGTGAATCTCGGTGCAGTGCAAGGTGGACTTCAGAGGAGTGTACTCTGGGGTTGGTGGCAAGGGCCTTGGCTGGGTTGAGGGCTGGGCCTCTCAGCCTCTGCTCACCCAGAATCAGAGTGTCAGAATGTGCCACCCATCTTGGCTGTCTCTGCTAGTTTCTGCTGGGGACAAGTCAAGTGGTGGGGGTGGGAGGCAGAGGCAGGTGACCACATTCCAATTTATCCACTGATGGGTTGGTGGAAACAGGGGCTGACGAGGAACAGGTGGCAGAACTGTCTATAGAAGCCTCCTCAAGGTGGGGCTGGGCCGGGCTTGCAGCTTGGGTGTCAGGTTCCTGAGACCTGTCGCAGCACCACCCCCTCTGTGGAGCCTCCTGACCTCTCCAGTCACATGAGGTCATGCCCATCCTCTGGGCCTCCGTAACTCTTGTCACACTGAGCTGGTTGCGTATATCTCTGCCCTGCTGCCCTGCAAGGCCCCTGCTTTGTCCATCTCTGAAGTCCCCTGACCTTGGTACTGAGCCTACCTCTGAGTAGACACTCCGCAGCGGTGGCTGAATGTGGCGAGTGGGGCGCACATCACAGAGGTGCACATAGATGTTTCCATTTGCCGTAAAAATCAGAACCTAGCCTTTCAGTAGTTCATGGAAAAGCAAAAGGAGTATAAAGAGATGTGTTTTTAAAAAGTCAGCCCTGTTTTTGACAATTTTCACTTCTTTGGCTTTGAAATGGGTTATCCAGTGAATTCTGGCACCCAAAGAAAGCTTTCTTGGCCAAAATGAAGAACTTAGAAGAGACCTTAGTTGAGGGCAATTATTACAAATGACTCCAAAATAGGTTTCAGATGGAAAGAACAAATTTCAGCTTTATATTGCCAGGAAAAATACAAAGCTTGAAAGCGATGGCGTTTGGGAAGCCATTGTGTCCCAGGTCCTATTGTGCTGAACGAGATCCACGGGGCCACTGGGAGAAGACGAGATGAGGGGCGCAGAGGTGCTCTGGAAGGTGCACGGTGCTGTTCTACTGGGAGGCATTATCTGAGAAGTGGTTTGCATCTGCTGGGACCTGGTCTCACCCCAGATGCTCTATGGCCTCTGTTGGCAGAAATGTCTTTGAAGTAGAGATGTCCCTGGCATGAAGGTCCACTTTTCTTTTGGTACCAGAGATTGAATCCAGAGGCACTTAATGGCTGAGCCACATCCCAGCCCTTTTAATGTTTTATTTAGAGAGAGGGTCTCACCATGTTACTTAGGGCCTCGATAAGTTGCTGAGGCTGGCTTTGAACTCATGAACCTCCTGCTCAGCCTCCCAAGCTGGGATTTCAGGTATATACCACCACACCTGGCTGAAGGTCCACTTTTCGCCTCTTTCTTGCCTGGTGGACCTCCTCTGTGGCTCTATCTGGACCAGTCAGTAAGGTGGACATTACCTGGTTGCTTCACTAGAGGCGCTGAGAGAAACGAGGAGCAAATGAGCAAGAAAGTCACTGGCCTCCTGCAGGTCACCACCTGTCCTCCCTGCTCCTGGTCCTCCTGAGAGTGCCCAGCTCAAGCCGGCTCTGTTGTGATCTGGGTGAACCAGCCTCAGACAGGCTGCCGTGGGGAGATGGGCAGGACCTCTGTCTGCTAGTTATTTGGAGGAGCCAAATCCTTGACCCTCAGCACTGAGTCCTTCTCTGACAGGCTGGAGAGGGTCATCAGAGGCTCTGACTTGTCTCCGTCTGTGCACTGTGATGAGGGACGAGGACTCTGTTTGACCAAACTGGAAAAGGTTTCTGCTTACCTCCCCAGGGTTCGAGGTCTAGACCCTGACCTGAGCCGGTGGCTCTCTGGGGTCACAGTCCTCTCTGCCTGTCTGCCTTTGCCGTCACTTGTGTACTGATGATTCGTCCCCTTTGTTTTCCTGCTCCCGCTTCTGGGTCTCATGTAAGATTGCTCACAACTGTCTGTGGGATAAGCTCATGAGAGCAGGAACTAAGTCTGTCTGGGTCACTCCCAAGTCCCCAGAGACCAGCACCCAGAGCAAGGCAGGCCTTGAAGGAGTACTCAGTCCATGAGGGGACAAATGAGTCATGCTGCTGCTGGATCCCAAAGCTGAAGGCGTAGAGAGAAGTGGTCAGGGACGACGCCTGGCACTGGGTCTCCCGTTTCCTGCATCTGTGGAGGCTGCAGATCCGCACGCGAGCGGGGTTTTTGTGGCCCTCGGGCTCAGTCTGCAGAAGCAGCAGCGATGCTTGTTCGAGGAAGGCTGCAGGTTTTACTCATTTCTCTTGACCTTGCTTCTCCCCTGGCCTGCACCAGCCTCTGGGGACCGATGGCAGTGAGACCCCCACCCAGCTTCCATCCTTGGCACTGGACTCCCGTGCCCGTCAATGTCTCACTCAGTCCTCCCGGCATGCCCAGGGAGTGTCTCAGGGCGAGTGACCACGAGGCCTTGTCGTGTTCTGCTCCTGCTCAGGCCTGTTTTGCTGATGGCCACTGTCCTTGAAGCTGGCTGAGTGAACATAGTGGTGCGGCTGGTGGCAGGCTTTAAACGTCAATGTAGAGGTACCCAAGAGAGCCCAGCTCTGCT
Source organism: Callospermophilus lateralis (assembly GCF_048772815.1). Lineage (NCBI taxonomy): Eukaryota > Metazoa > Chordata > Mammalia > Rodentia > Sciuridae > Callospermophilus > Callospermophilus lateralis. The sequence continues at coordinate 6,480,964 of NC_135315.1, forward strand.
GGCCCTGGGCACAGAGGACTGTACTCTGTCCTTCCTCCCTTCTGGGACTCACCTCTGCCACTAGGCCCTGAAGCTGTGCTGCCTGTACCTCTGTAGGTCACAGAGACTGGGCAAGGACATTTTTGTCTCCTGATGCCTATGGCCATCTCTACTTTAGCTCAGTCCACGCCCAGGGTCAAGGAGGACTTTGATCTCTGGGTGCCTCTCTACCACCTCTTCTTGGTCTCTAGATCCTTTTCCCAAATGTAAGTGGACCCCTGGAGGAGGCTGGAGTCCTAATTAATTAGACAGGACTGAACTTGTCTGCGCCCCAGCTCTGGACAGTGGAGTGGGCACCTCAACCTTTTGAAGGAAGTGGTGGCCCCATGACTAATGTCAAGGTAACCAATTTCTTTTATATACATATAAAAGAAATATATATATATATTTAGTTGTTGTTAAACCTTTATTTTATTTATTTACATGCGGTGCTGAGAATTGAACCAGACAAGTGCACTACCGCTGAGACACAGCCCCAGGGTAACCTAGTTCTGTATTGTGATTTGTGTCACAACCTCATTCCAGGGCGTGCCTGGGGTCATCATGCTATGTCATGAGGTTTGGAAGGTCATTATCGGCTGACTGCTAAGCCCTGCCTCTGGTTGCTGGGTGCATGGACACTCGTTCATTCACCAACTCACACAGCACACTTTTCTGAGCACCTGTTAGGAGCCAGTCACTGTGTTCAGGGCTGGGTATAGGAAGAGGCATCAGACATGCTGCCTTCTCTGGGTGGGTTTTGTCTTATTGAACAGGGGACACAAACAACCTCACTCTGGCTTCCGCTAATGGGAAGCACCTGCAGGTGATGGTGAGCAGGAAGGAAGACAGGGGGCGGCTCCTGTTGCCCAGGTGCCCCTCTGCTGGTTGGCAGTTCTGTCCATCCACAGAGGGCTGTGGTCCCCGCTGGGTGGCCCTCTCCCTCAGCCGCTGCTGGGTTCTGACTACTGCCCCCTCCTTTTTCTGCCTGAGACTCAGAGGTGGTGAGGGCTCCCTGGTATTTCTAGTCCCGGGTTTTCTGTCCATTTTTGTTGTTTTCCCTTAACTCCCCCTTTGCCTTTGCAAATCTTCTCTTCATTGAGTTACCCCCAATTATGCCACCCAAGTGTGCCATCTACCCACTACTGGTGCTGTATCAGCCCAGGGTTCTTCTGCTCCCTTTGGATCAGAAGTCACCAAGAGGGGAACGGCACCAAAGGAACCAGGCTTTATTGGGGCTTGTGCTCTGGCACAAGAGAAATGGCACGCGGGACAGGGTTCCAGACCATCTTTTGGAGAGGCGTCAGGGAGATCTGTGGAGTTGGGCAGGTGTCTGTGCAGGTGCATTGGCGGCTGCTGCTCATGGTTCAGGATTTTTGTTCTCCGCAACAGGGTCTGTGCCCAGCGCACTGATCTGCTCATATGCATTGGGTCGCTTTGTGCTCAGCCGGCACAGTTGACAGTGGAGGGTTCGCTTTCACCACCCCAGGTACGATGCTTAGAGCCAGGAATTCTGCTCACTCAGAGGCGGCTGTGGGAAAGCCTCTTTGCAAGACTTAAAGGAAGCAGGTGGCACAAAAAGAGCTAAACCAGCTTCCCATTAAAGACAAAAAACATAGTTGGGAATCAGGCCTCTCTTATTCTGCCTCACTGGGTTCCTGTGGCTCTGCCATTTCTTGCTTATCTTTGCATTCACTGTGCCTGCAAGTCGACATTCATTAAATGACCAGCTAATTAATAAAAATGTGGTACAGCCCATAATGGCATTTTAGGGGGGCGGGGTGAATGTCCAGCCTCCCACTCTGCCTCCGGATACTCTGCGTGCCTGGCACACTTGAGAACACAGCGATAAATAAACATGTTGTTAGTCGGTTTTAGGAAGTTTGGGGCCTCTCCTTAGAAACTGAGTGCCCTCTCATGCTAATTATTATGAGAGTCAAAGCCACAGTTTCTGTGATTATTAGCAGTTTTCTTGTCTCCAGATTCTTCTTTTTCTGAGCCGCTGTGTTCCCCAAATTTTGATGTGATGGGGTAACAAAGTACAGTGTAGAGAGAAAGCCAAGGGAGGTAGGAACCGAGACTTATCTTAGTTCAGCCAACCGCAGCTCAGTTTACCTGATGGGGGGCGTCACTGTTGGCAGTGAGTGCTGTACTCCGGAGGACCATCATCTTAGGCCAGGGATGGGGTTGCCACCAGGCACAGGGGCAAGTCTGGTGGCTTGATCAACAAGACCTTTAAGATCATTCCAGGTTACTTTACATGAGGTCTGTGTTGTTGAGTTCTTTGCTTGCGGGGTTTTCCTCCAGAGTTAGTTCCTTCATCTTCTTGGTTGGTGGTTTTGGGGGTCCAGGGCTTAACTTTCTGGCAGGCACCTAGATGGGGTGAGGCTCCTGTTAACATATACAAACCCTTGACCCATGGTTAGGAGGGGCCCCGGACCATCCCATAGGTAGATGGGAGGGCCCCGAGATGGGGGGCCCAATGTTTATGGGCTGCTGTTTCCGTAGAAGATTTTGACAGTGAAAGAAAAATTAAATCAAATAATGTTTTGTTCAAGGCATCATGAGGGCACTTGGTATAGTTTCCCCCTCTGTTTTGTAGCATGGTCTTTAATTCCGTGTGTGTTCTTTCTATGATGCCTTGAGCCTGAGGGTTATAGGGGATTCCAGTTAAATGCTGTATATGCCAATCATTTGGAACCACTTTAAATGTCTGCTAGTATAGGCCGGCACTTTGTCAGTTTTCATAGACATGGGACACCCATAATTCCAAAAACACTGAAGTAGATGGGAGAGGACCTTTTGTGTGCAGGCTGTGGCCATTATAGACATCAATAGTTACATGAATATATGTTAAATTTCCAAAAATTGCATAGTGAGTGACATCCATTTGTCATGAAGCATTAGATCTTAACTCTTAGGGATTCACTCCAGCAGGTTGTAAAGGGCCAATGGGGAGAAAGGATGCCCATTTTTTGCCGTCTCTGAGTAGCCGTCTGCAAGCCTCCTTAGTCCTGCTTTTATGCAACTGCCATGGCTGAGTCAGCAGAGAGACTTGAGCTGCTTGTGTCCCTATTTCCTGGGTGGCCAAAATCCAATCATCCAGTGTGCCATTGCGTACTGGTGCCACTGCTGCTCTATGTTCCTTATTTAATCTTTCCCAGATCAATCCCTTGGCTAGTGCTGCCCTGGCTCCTTCATGAGACACCTTCCCTTCTACCGCCTTGTTTACTCTGACAATAAACTGTGGCAAGTCCTCAGGGGCTTTCTGCCTTAAGCCCTGTGCCTTCCCGAGCTGGCGACTTCCTCCAGGTGCTCAGAGCACAGAGTCACACATTTTTTTTTTTTAATAAATGCATTTATTTAATTTATTTTTTTTAAAGAGAGAGTGAGAGAGGGAGAGAGAGAGAGAGAGAATCTTAATATTTATTTATTTTTTTAGTTATCGGCGGACACAACATCTTTGTTTGTATGTGGTGCTGAGGATCGAACCCGGGCCGCACGCATGCCAGGCGAGTACGCCACCGCTTGAGCCACATCCCCAGCCCACAGAGTCACACTTGATGGGAATCATTTGTGGGCCTGTGGCTTTACTGCAGGGGAACTGTAGATCCCCTCTCCCTGCGAGCACTCAGCTGGGAGGTCAACATTCCTGGGTGGTTACGATCCCCTGCTGTTCACATCATCCTAGAAGAATGCCTTCCACTTCCAAAATGTTGAGGCTCAAGAGCGGCTGTGGCTAGGTCTTTCCAGTCTTGAGGACAATTAAGACTGAGGGCATCCAATACTGTGGATACCCAGGGGCAGGGTGCTGTGGTGTGGGGCCTGCTGACTGGGAAGGCTTGTACTCCCTCACCCCACTTCTCATCTCTTACCTCACACAGACCTTCTAAAGGATCTCTGCCTCCTGGAATGGGTTTCTGGGAGACCATGGCTTGGGCCTGTCCAGCGGCCTGGTCATCTCTAAGCTGTCACAGTCCCTTGCTGGCTTTGGCACTGCCTCATCAGGAGGCAGTTGTCATTGACTCAGGGAAGGGTACGACCTTTGCCTGTCAGTAGGAGGCGCACCTGCACCCCTTGTGGTCACCTCTTCCTGCGCCATGAGGCTGGCGGCCCCTGCCTTCTCCCTCCTGCACCTGCCGTGGATGCTAGCTTTGAGGTAGATTTTCGCCCCCACTTCTTTCCCCTTGTCTGTCTCCCACAGCCTCATCTCCCCTCAGGGCCATCATTATATGACAAGGGTCTGTTGCAGGGTCCCCTAAACTTTGGGGAATGGCTGTCACAATAAGCAAAAGTGTCTTGGAAAGTATACCCCTGCCTCACTTCAGCTTGCCACACATTTGCCATTATCTTGTCCCATGTCCTAGGATCAGAAACATCGGCAGTATTGATCCACAGATTAGTGTTCATTGTTACACCCAGAACCTGTGGGCTTCTCTTATTCAGGGTTAAACCTCTGGTATCTAAGGGAGTGTGCAGCACTTGCAGTTGCCCATCTTTGGTGGAACTTGGTAGGTTCCCCATTTCCCCTTCCTCACGTTCTGTGAGGGGCCACACCCTGCCTTATAGGCTTACCTCAGGTCCCTGCTTGGGGGCCAGCTGTGTGGGCTCTCTCTTGTCCAGTGAGGAGGTCCACAGAATAGGGTGGAGGAGAGTGTGGCTGCAGAGTCACTAATCAAGACCTCTGGAGACCAAGCAGGAAGCAGGTCTGATTTTATTGTGCAGTTACCATGTACATACACTCAGGCAGTAGCTCGGCAGATTACAGGCAGCCACCAGTACAACTTCTGGCTAACTGTCCTTGCAGCGACCACTCGAGGAGTGGCCATGGAGCAAGCGCAGGGACTGCACCACATGGCCTCACGCCCAGGGCTGTGCCTATGGGGTAAGCGGTTTGCTGCTCAGGTGCCTAGCACGAGGGTTGTGGCCTGCCACTCAGATGCCCTTAACGTATGCCATGTATGCAGTACTCCACACACTTGTCCCCACACAGAACCATCGGGACTTCTCTGAGACGGCGAGGAGCAGTAAATCTGCTGGTAAATCTGTCCTTGTTGATAGCAGTCTCCAAGATACTACTGTGGTGCTCTCAGACCTTGAAATCCAAGTACAAAGAGTTCAAGATCTAAATCATTAGAATGTAAAAAACCCAAGTGGAATTGCAAAAACTGAAAACAGAAATGCCCCAAACATAAACAGTTATATAAATAAAAAGAAAAATGCTAAAACCCTAAAAGAAAAATTGGTAAATCCCATGAACCCACAGACTCCTTCCTGCAGACAGAGGCACTTGGAGGGACAAGGTCCTCCAGTTTATGTCCTTGGGAGATGGGACCTTTTCCCTATTCTTGGCAGAAATCTCTATGAATTGGCAAATTTAAGAGTATCTTTTTTTTTTTTGAGAGAGAGAGAGAGAGAGAGAGAATTTTTTATATATATTTATTTTTTAGTTTTCGGCAGACACAACATCTTTATTTGTATGTGGTGCTGAGGATCAAACCCATTGCTGTGTGCATGCCAGGCGAACGCGCTACCGCTTGAGCCACATCCCCAGCCCAGCCACATCCCCAGCCCAGCCACATCCCCAGCCCTAAGAGTATCTTTTAAAATTTTTTTTTTAGTTGTAGATGGACATAATATCTTTAATTTATTTACCTATTTTTATGGGTGCTGAGGATCCAACCCGGCGCCTCACGCATGTGAGGCAAGCACTCTGACAGGGAGACAGGGTCTCCTGGGTCGGAGGTTCACAGATTGCAGTCGACTTTCCAGGAGGCTCCCTACGTGAAGGACAGCGCAGCAGATTCCCTCTCTGCCCTTGGTTCATTCTCTGAAGTGCCCCTTGGCCCTCTTCCCCTTTTATCAGATTAGCAAGAAGCTGGGAGATTAAAAAGGAAGTAGGCGAGAAAGAGAAGCACAGAGGGAATTGGAAGGAGCAGGGGTGGTGCCCTGGGCTGTTCACGTATCTGGATTCTAGAGAGGACCCAGATTTGCTGGGGACAACAGCCAGGGAGACAGGGCCATGTGGCTGTCCCCAGCTCTGCTCCTCCTCTGCCTCCCAGGTGAGTGGACTGTGTGTGTGTATGTGTGTGTGTGTGTGTGTGTGTGAGAGAGAGAGAGAGAGAGAGAGAGAGAGAGAGAGAGAGAGAGAGGCTTGTGAGCAGGGAAGTGGAAGAGAAGGAAGCCTCTTCCCAGGAGCAGAGGGCCCCTGCCAGCTCTTACGTATGTGACATTTTATGGAATTCAAGATTTTCCAAGCCAGAGGAGCCTGGAAGCTTCTCTTTGGTCTGGCTGCTCATCTGCTTCTGGAATCTTCTTGAGTGGAGAGAGTGGAGTCTCAGGACGCAATTGGCTCTGAAGGGGCTGGCTGTGAGCCTGGATGGGAGGACCCCAAGCCCTCCAGGCAGGCTCCTTTCAGAAGCTGCACATGCGATGGCTGTGACATATGATTTGCCCCTTGGTAGATTCCCACTGTGGGGAAGTGGGATGCTGAGCTCTGTCTGGGGCTGGAAGGAGGCATGCTGGGAATAAACTGCCTCTAGGAAGGCACTGGTGCCAGGTGGGGGTTCACTGGTCCTCCAGTCTTGGGGGGCAGGTGGCAGTGGAGTCCTTGGGGGACAACATGGGTGTGGAAGTGAGAATTTCCCCACAGCGCAGGGTCCAGGGCACACAAGGTTCTCACTCATATCAGGACCGCAGAGAGATGGTGGGAGCGTAGAAGGTGGGGGGCCAGGAGCCACTTTGCTTTGGCTCAGGGAGCAAAAAGGAAGGTGGTAACTGTGGACGCACAGCTTAACTCCTGTTTCTCTCTCTCTCTCTCTCTCTCTCTCTCTCTCTCTCTCTCTCTCACACACACACACACACACACACACACACACAGGCATACCATGTGTGCGCTCACACATACTCAAATTCAGACCAGGATCCTGCTGTTTCTGAGCTTGCTCAAGTGGTGGAGCTCGGCTGAGCCTCCCCTCCCGGGCTCACAGCCCTCCGCCCCGGCAGCCACTCCTCCTCTGTCATTCCTTCCACATCAGCATCTCACATTTTGCATCCCAGATTCAAATCCCTGCTTTCCTTCCAGGTCCCAAACCATCCCACTTGGTTATAGAGGGCAGCGTCCCTTGTTCCCCTGAATGCATGGTGACAGCTGACACCCAGGTGCCAAGGCTGTGAGGGTGGAGATGCCCATGCCCCATCTCAGTCTAAAGAAACCTACCAGGGCCTCCTCTGGACCCAGCCCTTCTTCCCACACGTTGGTGCTTCCTGGAGAGCAGTTAGGATTATAACCAGAGGTTTATTATTCCTTCCTCAAGGACTCATGAAGGGAAGAGGAAACCAGAAGTTACACTTTGATTATTTTTGAAGTAAAATTTTAAATTAAGATGATTTTGCTTTTTTTTATTTTATATTTGAAATTTCTGTATTTACATAATAAAACAGCCCTCTTATGACTAACCCCATGAGTCAAATAAGAAATGGTGGGAGATCAAACTAGAAATGAGTTCCTATTTTATCTGTATTACTATTATGTATGAGTGCAGTTGGATAACCATTTAATACTCACTGCTTAATAGACTAAGCCCAGCATGTTGATGGTTCTATGTACTTTTCCTAACATTTTTTATTGGTACATTATACCCACATGTGATGATGGGATTTGTTGTTGTATATTCATACATGCACAGAACACACAATGTAACAATGTGATTTGGCCAGTATTTACCCCGCACTTCCCCCTCCCTCCCTTCCTCCCACCCCACGGTGCCTTTTCTCTACTGGTCATTCCTTTGATTTCATGAGCTCCACCCCCACCTTTCTTTTCCTTTTTCCTCTCTGGCTTCTGCATATGAGAGAAAGCATATGATCTCTGACTTATTTCACTTAACATAATGGTCTCCAGTTCCATCCATTTACTGACAAATGCCATATTTTCATTTTTCTTTATGGCTGAATAAAACTCCATTGTGTGTATACACCACATTCTCTTTATCCATTCATCCACTGGTGGACACCTAGGCTGGTCCCACTATTGTGAATTATGTTGCTCTAAACATGGTATACATGTATCCCTGCAGTAAGATGACTTCAGTTCCTCAGGATAAATTCTGAGGAGGGATGTAGCTGTGTTTCTTTCTCTCTACATCCTCTCCAGGTTTATTACCATTTATATTCTTGGTGACTGTCGTTCTCCCTGGAGTGAGATGAAATCTCAGTGTAGTTTTGAATTGCATTTCCCTAATTGCTAATGATGTTTAATATTTATATATATTTCTTGACCATTTGCATTTCTTCTTTAGAGAAGTGTTGTTTAATGCCTTTGCCCATTTATTAAAAATTTGATTTTTTGGTGTAAAGTTTTTTGAGCTCTTTACATATTCTAGATATTAGTTATCTGTCAGAGAGTAGCTAGCAAGATTTTCTCCCACTCTATAGGTCCTCTCTTCACATTCCTAATTGCTTTTTTTTGCTGTGCAGAAACTTTTTAATTTGATCCTATCCCATTTATTAATTCTTGACATAATTTCCTGAGCTTTAGGGGTCCTAGTGAGAAAGTTGTTTCCTGTGCCTGAAAACTAGAGTGTTGGCCCTGTTTTCTTCTAGGAGTTGCATAGTTTCAGTCTTTGATTCATTTTGAGTTAATTTTTGTGCAGGGACATGTGGATAACCAGTTTCCCCAGCACCATCTGATCAAAGGGCTACCTCTTCTCCAGTGTGTTTTTGGCGTCTTTGCCAAGGATTGTATGACTGTAGAGGTGTGGGGTTGTCTCAGTGTCTTCTGTCCTTCACTCTTGGTCTATGGATCTGTTTTAGGCCAGGACTCTGCAGTTTTTTGTTACCACAGCTCAGTTACGTCAGCTCTTGTGATCCCTCCAGGATTGCCTTTTTGTCCTAGAATTGTTTTGGCTATTCTGGATCTTTTATTCTTCCAAATTAATTTTTAGGACTGTTTTTTTCTAGTTCTCTGAAGAATGTCATTGATGTCTGGTGGGGATTGCATTGAATCTGCCAACTGTTTTTGGTAGTATGACCATTTAAAGTGATATCAGCTCTGCCTATCCATCAACATGGGAGGCTTTCCCATATTCTGAGGTCTTCTGCAATTTTCTTCTTCAATATTTTATTGTTTTCATTGTAGAGGTCTTTCACCCCATTGGTTGGACTTATTCCTAAGTATTTTATTTTTTTGAGGCTGTTGTGAATCAAATTGTTATCCTGTTGGTGTATAGGAAAGCTAATGATTTTTTTTGTATATTGATTTTGTAACCTGCTCCTTTGCCAAATTTGTTTATTAGCTCTAACAGTCTTTTGGTGGAGTTTTTTGTTTTTTTTTTTTTTTTTTTTTTTTTGGCTCTTCTATGTATAGGATCGTATCATCTGCAAAGAATGATAATTTGACTTCTTCCTTTTCTATTTTTATCCCTTTTATTTCCTTCTGTTTCCTAATTGCTCTGTATTATTGCTCTAGCTCTATATTATATAGGAGTGGTGAGGGAGGACATCCTTGCCTTTTCTCAGATTTTAAAAGGAATGCTCTCAGTTTTTCTCCATTTACTATGAGGTCAGCTTTGGGTTTCTCATACAGAGCCTTTATAATAGTGAGGTAGGTTCCTTCTATCCCTAGTCTCTTCAGTGTTTTGATCATGAATGGGGGCTGATTTGTCAAAGGCTTGCTCTGCATCTATCGATGACTAAATGATTTTATCCTTAATTCTGTTTATGTGATGGATTACATTTATTGATTTGCATATATTAAACCATCCTTGCATCTCCGAAATAAAACCCACTTGGTCATGGTGTGCAATCTTCTTCATATGCTGTTGAATATAATTTGCTAATATTTTATTAAGTATTTTTGCATCTGAGTTTGCCGGGGAATATTGGTCCACAGTTTTCTTTCTGTGATGAGTCCTTATCTGGTTTTGGTATGAGTGTTATACTGGCTTCGTAGAATGAATTTGGAAGTGTTTCATTCTTTTCTATTTCATGGAATAATCCGAGGATTATTGGCATTAGTTCTTCTTCAAGATTTGGTAGAATTCAGCTGAAAATCCATCTGGTGCTGGGCTTTTCTTTGTTGAAGGCTTTTTATTACTGCTTTTATTTCAATGCTAGTTACCGGTCTGTTTAGGTTTTCTCTGTCCTCTTGATTTCAGTTTTGCAGATAGCATTTGCTTAGAAATGTGTCCATTTCTTCTAGGTTTTCCAGATTATATTGGAGAATAAATTTTCAAATTGGTTCATAAAGATCTGCAGGATTTCTGTGATGTCTGTAGTGATTTCTCTTTTTTCATCTCTGGTTTTATTAATTTGTATTTTTTTCTCTTTTTCTTTTGGTTAATTTGGCTAAAGGCTTATGAATCTTGCTTATTTTTTCAAAGAACCAACCAGCTCATTGTTTAATTGATCCTTTGTATGGTTTTTTATTCTCATTTTTATTGATTTCAGCTCTGATTTTAATCACCTCCATTCTTCTACTGGCTTCAGAATTGATTTGTTCTTCTTTTCCAAGGGCCTTGAGATTTCATCATTAAGGTGTTTATTTGGGTTCTTTCTGATTTTCTTATGTAGGCTCTCAGCTATAAACTTTCCTCTTAGAACTGCTTTCATAGTGTCCCAAGGGTTCCGATATGTTGTATCACTATTCCCATTTGAGTCTAAGAATTTTTAAATTTTGGGCTGGGGTTGTGGCTTGGCGGTAGAGTACTAACCTCGCACGTGTGAGGCCCTGGGTTGGATCTTCAGCACCACATAAAAATAAATAAGTGAAATAAAGGTATTGTATCCAACTACAACTAAAAAATAAATATTAAAAAAAATTTTAAAAAAGATTTAAAAAAAATTTCTCCCTTGATTTCTCCTATCATCATTCATCATTCAAAAGTGTATTGTTCAATCTCTGTGTTTACATAGTTTCTGTAGAGTTTTGCCATGTTGATTTATAATTTCATTCCATTATGATCTGATAAGATGCAAGGAATTATATTGATCTTTTTTTGTATTTGCTAAGAGTTGCTTTATGGCCTAAAATATGGTCTATTTTGGAGAAGGTTCCATAAGCCACTGAGAAGAAAGTGAATTCAGTTGTTTTTGGATGAAATATTCAATATATGTATGCTAAGTACATTGATTATAATATTTTTCAGGTACAAAGAGTTTTACTGAGTTTATATCTGGATGGCCTATCTAATGATCAGAGAAGTGTGTTGAAGTCACCCAGTAGTGTAGTATTGGGGTCTGAGACTTTAATTTGAGTAGCGTCTCCTTTATGTAATTAATTGTACCCACATTCAGGTCATAAATATTTACTCTTGTTACATCTTCTTGTTAGATTTTTTCCCTGCCAATAGGAAATGACCTTATCTCTTCTGATTAATTTTGGTTTGAAGTCTGCTTTGACATATATGAGAGTAGCTACTCCTCCTTGTTTTGGGGTTCCATTGACAGCATATATCAATTTCCATTTTCACTTTCATTTTCAACCTGTGGCTGTCTTTGCCTGAGAGGTGCATCTCTTATAAACAACACATAGTTGGGTCTTGATTTTTAGTCCATTCTGCCAGCGCTTGTCTTAAAATGGGAGAGTTGATCATTTATTTTCAGTGTTTTTGCAGAGATGGTTACTCATCCCTGCCATTTGGATTTATTTATAATGGTTAATTTGGTCCTGTTTCTCATTTGCTTAGCTGCTCTTTAAATGAGATTTCTTCATTTGTGAGCTCTAGGGTTTGTTTTTCTATCTGTAGTATTTCATTAAGTAAGCTCTGTTTACATATCATGAATTCTCTAAGTTACTGCTTGTCTTAGAAGGTTTTTAATTTCTCCCTAAATTTTGAAGTATAACTTTGATAGATAGAGCAGTCTTGGTTGACACTTATTTTCTCTCAGGACTTGAAACACATCATTCCAAGACCTCTCACCATGCACAAAGGACCTAGGAATTAAACCAGAGATCCTGTGTCTAATAGAAGAAAAAGTAGACCCTAATCTTCATCATGTGGGATTAGGCCCCAACTCCTTAATAAGACTCCTAAAGTGTAAGAATTAAAACCAAGAATCGATAAATGGGATGGAATCAAACTAAAAAGTTTTTTTCTCAGCAAAAGAAAAAAAAAATATGGCCTCTGTGAGGTGAAAAGAGAGCCTACATCCTGGGAGCAAATCTTTACCCTTCACACATCAGATAGGGCACTAATCTCAAGGGTATATAAAGAACTCAAAAAGCTAAGCACCAAAAACCAAATAACCCCATCAGAGAGCACTTTTCAAAGCTCCAGAGCACAGTGTAGCCTCTGGATCAGCTGAGATCACACTGTCTTTCTGACCTCAGGTTTTTCTGTACCAAATCTGTTTCTCTCTGGATTGTTTCTCCTCTCAGCTGAAACATCCCTGTCCCCTCCTCTGCTGCCACAACTGGCTCAGCTTCAATGTATCCTCTCTTCTTTGTTTAATGCACCCACATTTCTGAGTCTCTAAGACACTCTGATTCTCCAGTTGAATTTTAGTGAAATTCCACCTTGCTGAGGAACAGGACTCCGGCTGCTTGACTCCTGAGCCGTGGAATCACTAGGGATGCAGCCCCACTCTAATCCACCATCCTGAGTCACCCTCAGGGGCTATACTTTGAAAGAATAGGATTGAGTTGCAGAAGATTCTAGAATACAGAGACGGAAGACCAAATCTCATGCCTGATACAGTCTGCAGGACAAGGGATGGGGCCAGACGTTTGTTCTCTCTGTTCTCACCTTCAGCTTCAATCCCCATGAGCAGGGTCCACTTGGTCACTCAGGGTGCTGTTCTCACAGGGGACAGGCTTCCTGGCCTCAGTCTCTGGGCCCTTTGGCTGCCCAATGTCCCTCCAGGTCCTTCTTCCAGGAACCTTTCACATCTCTCCAGGAACTCTCGCCCCCAGCTTTGGGCAGACAGCTGACAGGACCACCTGGTGGAGACCTGAGACTCTGGCTTGTGTCTTCCAGGCTGTTTGTCTCTGTGGGGCCCTGACTCTGTGACCGGCACTGTGGGAAGCTCTCTGAGCCTGCAGTGTCACTATGAGCGGGCATACAAGGGATATAGCAAATACTGGTGCAGAGGACAACATGACACCGATTGTCACAGTATTGTGGAGACCAAAGGAGGAGAGAAAGTAGAGAGGAATGGCCGCGTGTCCATCAGAGACTCTGCTGATGACCTCACCATAACAGTGACCATAGAGAACTTCAGTGAAGACGATGCTGGATCATATTGGTGCAAAATCCAGACAATATGGATCCTGGATATATTTTCACGTGACCCCTCCTTCCAAGTCCAGGTGTATGTTAGCCCAGGTGAGCACTGGCTCCAGCAATGGAGCTGTGGGCACAAGGGCGGGTGCTACAGTGAAGAGTGTCTCTGAGTCCTGCCTTGTCCTGAGCCTCAGGGGTGTTGGGAGGAGCCTGGGTGTGGGCAGGGAGAGACGTGGAGCCGCCTTCCTCCACACTCCCTCTCGTCAAGCTGGGTGGACCGTGAGAGACCCCTGCCTCCTCCTGGCAGGTCAGACCAGGATGGGAAGACCTGGCACTCATTAGAGGTGACTCTCTGGCCAGGTCTGCTAAGGGGCTCCTTTGGTCCCCGAGGGGCTCCACCCAGGAGGGGGCCTGGCTTTGGCTTCAGGGAACCTCTTGATCTCCTCTGAGTGGCTGGTTCTGTGCAGTATCAGATCTAACCAGGGGCTTAGCGCAGGCTGGGGACAGAGCAGTGCCTGATGTGTGACTTTGTCTCCGGCAGCCACTCCCACCCCCTGGGTGACCACAGCGCCCATCACATCTGCTTTGCTGAGAGTGAGCAGTGGGCAGAACGACAGCATCGAGGACGTGCTGGCCCCCGACCCCTGGTAAGGGCCCAGCCCTGGAGACAGGGGAAGGGAGCCAGCAGCCCTGGGCTCGGGGGGACCAGACGGGAGTCATGCCCTGTCCAGCCAGCCTCACCGCCGCTGTCTTTCCTCCAACTCTGGTCTCAGGGCTCACATTCTCTGAGGCTGAGTGGGGGAGGCTGCAGACACAGGCCAGAGGCTGGCTTGGGTGGCCGGACAGCCCCTGGTCCCTCCCACACCCTCCTCCCCCTCAGGGTCCGGACCTGTGGCCCTTCCGAAGGTCTTTGCTCAGCTGGGCCTCTTGCCCCCAGGAGCTGCCTCTGGGGTCTGGGGAGACAGGCGGCTTCAGGCTGGAGTTTCAGTCTGTTTTCCCTCTTCTCCCAGAGATCCCCGGGAAGGGCTGCGCTGCTGCCATCAGACCCTGAAGGGAGGGACAAGGGACAAGGACTTTGAAGTGAGAGTGAGGATTGGTTTCAAGGAGTTGGCATGCAGAAGGGACAGAGAGGGTGGCCCTGGGGCTCCCGGGGCCTCTTCTCTGTCCTCTCCGTCATCTCTCCTCCGTGAGGCCCCCTTGAGGGAGAGGTGAAGGGGCCACAGAGGTGCTCCCTGGGTCCGTTCTCTGTTGAGTTCTGAATTATTTAGGCTCTAAAATCAGGCACAGGGAGAGGTGGGGAGGGAAAGGTCCTGGGGCTTCCCCTGCAGGAGGCAGCTCATGTCTTGTTCCCATGTCCCCCACAGGTCCCTGCTCAGCAGTGTCCACTTCCTGCTTCTCGTCTTCTTGAAGGTGCCCCTGCTCCTGAGCATGCTCAGTGCTGTCCTCTGGGTGAACAGGCCTCAGAGGGCCCCTGGGGGTGGACAGAGGCTGCTTGTTCAGAACCTCTACAGTGCGCCACCCCAGAAATGCCCTGCGTAAGGACGAAGCTCCTTTGGACGGTACGAGAAGGACTTCTGACTCTGGACTCCAGGGCGGGGAGGCAGCAGTCGCCAGCTTCTGTAGGGACTTCTGTAAGGAGGGCCTGGGTCTTGGAGGGTCTTCTTTGGAGTCCTCAGCATGGAAGAGGGAGTGAAACTCCCCTGGGCCCCTGTTTTGGGGGTCCTCTTTTCTCCTCCCGGCTCATGCCCACTTCCCGAGGCCAAGAATTCTCTGGGACTTTCCTGCTCGTGCACAGAAGCATCTGAGGTCAGTTTCCCCAGGGGAGAGTCGCCTCCTTCCTACAGATGGGAGGCTCCCTGAGGAGCCTCGTCGCTCAGCCTTTGCGCTCACGGGGCTCCAGCCCCTCTCCTGGGACGACCCAGGGCCCCGGGTCCTGCTCAGGCAGCTCCCCTCTTTCCTGCACACTCAGCATTCCTTCCCCTCTTCTGGGGCTTTTGGGTCTCCCTGGGCTTTAAGCCTCGCTCGGTCCCTATGTCCAGGGAGCCAGGGGTCGGGCTCAGCACATCTGCCTAGGCTGGTCACGGCTGCGTGGCTCCATGGGACGGGTTGGAGCAGCAGTGGGAGGAGGAGGCGGTGGCTTCCCCTAACGCCACTCCTGATCCTGGGGGTCTCCTCTGCTCCGTCCATCTGCCAAGAGTCCATCTGCCTGAGACCACCTGTCAGCAGTCAGTCCCTCCCCCGGGGTGGGCAGCTTTTCACAGGCAGGGTGCAGGCTGGGGGGTGAGGAGACACTCTGCCACCTGGGACCGAGCCCAGGAGGAGGCGCCGCTGGCTGAACGCCTCAGTTGCTCCCCGTGTGGCTGGCGAGGGGATTCCACTGTCTGCCCCAGCGTCACCATCTCCTCTCACTCCCTGCTCTGGGCCAGTCCTCTCCCTCCCCCAGGCCACTCCTGCCCTGAACTAGTGATGCCAGTTTCCAGAGAGGGGACGCATCCAGAGGACAGCGTGAGTGAAAGCCGGGTAGAGGCAGCCATCATGGGAACCGTGGCCCCTGGGAGACCTGTCCGCAGAAGGGTGCTGTCCCCTGTGGTTTTCTCGGTGAGCTGTGTCCAAGGTGAGCTGACCTGGAGCTAAGGTGGAGCCTGTCACGGGGCAGAGGCTCGACTCTGGCCTAGGTTTTTATTTTCATTTATTTATTTTTTGAGGTGCTGGGATTGAACCCAGGGCCTCGTGGACCACTGAGCGGCACCCTCCGCCCTTAAGCTTTTATTGAGAACAGTTGGGTGGGCTTGGCCAGAACCAGAGGAGATGGTGGGTGTCCTCTAGGAGAGCTTACTTAGCCAACGTGGGGCATCTGGAGGTGTGGCAGGCTCCAGGTGTGGGCTGGTCAGCAGCAGGCCTGGGGATGCAGAGCTCACGTTTCTGTGTGTGACCGGAGTCACCAGGCAGAGGGTCTTGCAGGAAGCTAGAGAGGAGAGCCGGTGGAGTGTGAGGGCCGGGGAGGAAGGCATGTGTCCAGAGCACTGGAGCCCAGAGAAGGGTGAACTGGGTGGGGTAAGGCTCAGGACCAAGGACAGAGCCCACGGCCACCACCAGGGGTAGGAGGAGACACTGACCAAGGCGAAGGAGAGAGGCCAAAGACCATGCATGTCTCAAGGAGGGCCCAGCTAGAGAGGCACAGGGAGCAGGGTGGGAAGGGGCCACGGAACTTACAGTTCAGAGTCATTGTGGACGCCCAGGACAGCGGGTCAGCAGGCAGAGATCAGAAGGAGTGGATAGGTGGACAGGACTTGGGGCAGCAGGGGGTGGGGGACAGGCATGGTGGCTTCCTAGGCTTTAACACTCCCTCCTCCTCCCCTCCATCCCAGCCTTCCTTCTAGGTTTCCTTTATTTATCCAGTCCTCATTGCCTTTATGTCTCCATCTCTGGTTGTCATTTTGAGTATGTCACATAAATGGAAGTAGACAGTAGGTAGGATCGACTTTTGTTTTAAAGTAAGCCCTTAAGATCCTTGGTTGTTGTAGTTATCATCGATTCCTTTTCATTGCTGAGTAGTATTCCACTGTTTGAATGTAGCCAGCTTTGTTTAATGACTTGCCTGTTGAAGAGTGTTTGGATTGTTTCCTGGATTTTACTATTATGAATAAAGCTGTTGTGAATGTTCACATATAAATTTGTGTGTGTGTGTGAATACACATTTTTATCTCCCTGGGATATATGTCATCATGTGGTAAGTGCAGGGTTAGCCTTATAAGAAACTTCCAAACTATTTCCAAAGTGGCTGTACCATTTTATGTTCCTACCTGCAATGTCTGAGGATCCAGTTTCTTTGAATCTTTGCTAGCATTTGGTTTTCTTAATTTTTTTTTGGCACCAAGGATTGAACGCAGGGGTACTTAACCACCGAGCAACATCCCCAGCCCTTTTCATTTTTTATTTTGTGACAGGGTCTCCTAAGTTGCTCAGGGCCTCATTGAGTTGGTTAAGTTGATGAGGTTGGCTTTGGACTCACAATCCTTCTGCCTCAGCCTCCCAAGTTGCTGGGATTACAGGCATGGGCCATCATGCCCAGCTGGCTTTTTAATTTTTAAAAATATTTCTGGCTATTCTAGTGGTGGGTGGTGATCGTCCAACATGGGTTTGATTTAATTTCCCTTATAACTAAAGGCACTGAACACCTTGTAGCAGGATGGTTTTTCACCTGTGCATCCGCTTTGGTGAAATGTCTGTTCATGTCTGTTATGTAATCGAGGTGTTTTTTTATTATTATTATTACTTTTACTGTTGAGTTTTGCGCGCTCTTCCTGTATCGTAGATACCAGTCGTGACTTTTCTTTTCATCCTCCTCACAGGCTCTGTCACGGTATTTAATTGTGATGATCATCTTTGCTTTCATCTAACCTCCTCGTGTGCCCAGTATTGATTCCTATTTGTTTTTTCTTAAAAGTTTCATAGTTTTTATGGTTTGCATTTTAATTCATGAACCGTGGTGCATTTTGGATCTCTTGTCCCTGACGGTGTGCAGTTGAAGATCTGTTTTGGTGGGGCTTGTGAGCTCTGTGGACCTCCATGGCTGCAGCAGGACTTGTGGAACAGAGTTTCCTTTGTTCATTGAATTGTCTCTGCTCCTTTGTCAAAAGTGGATGGAAGACATATGATGTGAACTGGAGCCCAGGGAGAGCGGAGTCCTCAGAGGACGCGATCAGAACCAAGGACAGAGCCTCTCCCACCCTCACGGTGACACCTGCTCAGGCTGGAAACGCCACTACAAGATACAGTGACCAGGGCTGGGCTGGGGCTCAGTGGCAGAGTGCTTGCCTGGCACGGGGGAGGCCCTGGGTTCCAGCCTCAGCACCACATAAAAATAAATAAGTAAAATAAAGATATTGTGTCTGCACACAACTAACAACAACAAAAATACAGGGACCGAAGCACAACAGACATGTCTTCATGTCTGGAAGCCACACAAGTCATGGGAGCTGCTCTGTGGCCTCCAAGAAAGGGAGGGATATTTCAGAGCCAGGTATTTATGCCTGGGGCATATGGTGTCCCCAGCAGGCATGGGGACTGACCTTCCAAGGTGCACAGATGGGCCTGGAGGGACAAAGTGGGGCCCAGAGCCTGCTCTGCTACCTGCCTGGTGACTGGGGACCAGGTGGTCACACTGTCAGGTCTCTGTAATCTTACATGTGATGTGAAGGGGCTAGGTTAAGAGTCTTCCGTGTGGCAGCTGAAAACTGTGGCTGGAATTTCCTCGACCCTCCTTCCATTAAGAGTTGGGTTTACATACCCTCCCCCTGGGTCTGGGTGGGCTGGGACGCATCCAACCAGCAGATGACAGACCTGTTCCTCAGCATGCTCTCTTTTGGTCCCTGGGATTGAACCCAGGGGTGCTTAACCACTGCGCCACGTTCAAAGCCCTTTTTTTAAATTTCGAACCAAGGTCTCACTAAGTTGCACAGGGCCTCGATAAGTTGCTAAGGCTGACCTTGAACTTGTGATCCTCCTGCCTCAGCCTCCCAGGCTGCTGGGAACGCAGGTGTGTGCCACTGCACCGGGCACAGATGTGGTTTTCCATTTTTTTCTATTAACATTCTCCTAAGGAGGCTGTGTAGGTGTGTTCCCCCTCAAACTTCTGCCTCATATTTTTTTATATTTATTTTTTAGTTTTAGGTGGACACAATATCTTTATTTTATTTTTATGTGGTGCTGAGGATGGAACCCAGTGCCTCATGCATGCTAGGTGAGCGTGCTACCAGTGAGCCACAACCCCAGCCCCTCCCATAACATTTTAATACCAAGGAGACACTTTACTTTTATTATGTGCATATACAGTTACCCCTCGAATTTCAACCAACTGCAGATTGAAAATACTAAAAAAATAATTGCAACCGTACTGAACATGTACAGACTTTTTCCTTCCTCTATAGTATGCCACAACAACAATTTATGTAGCATTTACATTGCGTTGGGGATTTTAGATAACCCAGAGATGATTCATAAGGAGGATGTGCAGGTTATGTACCGACAGTACGTCATTTTATCCAAGGGCTTGAGCATCTGAGCATTTTGGTATCCTGGGGTGGGGAGCGGTTCCCCTGGAGAAGCCCAGGGACAACTGTAGGTACATATGTTTTGTGTCTGAAAGGAGCACATATTTTCTCCTGCGGGGAGTGCAGGTATAGAATGTGGCCACGGGACTCTACCTGGCTCCCGAGGCTCCACCAGAGACCTGTTCTTTCCTGGGTCTCCTGCCCCGTTTGCTCTGTGGATCACGCTCGGGAGATGCCCCTCTTGGAACCAGCTGCCCCGGGGAGGCTTGGTGCAGGGTCTCCAGGCAGCCTTCCCAGCCGCGCTCAGTCCTGGGCCACACCAGCCGGCGCCCCAGCCTGGAGCCTGCAGAAGTCCCAGGGGATAACAGCACCATCCGTTGGCCACCCCCAGCCCCCCACTGCTTCCCAACCGAGGCCCAGACCTTGGATGAAGGAGCAGGCCCTCCCTGCCGCTCGCTGGTCCCCCACCTGGCCAGTCTGTGGTGTAACCACAAAGTGACACATGGACACAGGACAGCTGGGACACCCCAGCTCGACCAGCTACGGGGCAACCATGTTTAAGACAGCAGCAGTGCGCAGGGCCGTGGGCAGCGGTGGAGGCCGACGGGCCTGGTGGTTGACCCCAGCGTGGGATGGGAGGCGGGGCTTCTGATTCAGAGAGCACCGGCTCCTGAAGGGAGATCTGCCTTCGCTGGGGGTGAACTGTGGTCACCAGGAAGGAAGATGGGGCAGGAGGTGTCCCTGGCCCCAGACCATCCCTTGCTTTGGCAGCACTGACGCCTCACCCTCTGCTGCTCCTCATGCTCCTGTAACAATCCCCAGCCTCAAGGAGACTTGATCGTCAAAAGTGACCTGTTGACTCCAGAGGCTGGGGCAGGAGGATTGCAAGTTCGAGGCCAGCCTCAGTAACTGAGTGAGATCCTGTCTCAAAATAAAAAAATAAAAATAAAAATAAAAAGGGCTGGGGGTGTGGCTGAGTGGTAGAGTGCTTACCTAGCATATGTGAGGCTCTGGGTTTGCTCCCCAGCACCCCAACAAACAACAGCAATGCCTACTCCCCAAACAAAAGGTGGCCTGTGCATAGCTGGTAAGATCAGGCAGAGGAAAGGAACTCAGCAAGTGGCACGTTTACATTCCTGTTGAAGAATATCTACCACAAGAGGAGAAGCTCTAGGAAGCAGGAGAGTCAAACAGTTCTGCACGGTCTCAGAAAAGCCACAGATGTGCAGCTAAAGTTCTCTGAAGAAGCCACTTCTATATAAAAGTCCTGAAGACTGTTTGACCTTGACCAAGCAGAATGTCATGATTGTGGAGAAATGAAACGCTGTAGGCCAAGAGCCAGAATGACCTTGGGCTACCGCAGTCCCTTGAACAGCCCTTTACTTTCGTCTTCTGTATCTGGCCTGACATCCCTTAGGACCATGAAGTCGAACCCTCAGAATTTGCCAGGACACTTATCACTTAGCCTCCGCCAGCCCTAAAGCTAAGGAGCCTCTAACATCAGAAGCATGTAAAAGATTTCCCTGCTCTGATGTAGCCTGCCTGCCTAATGCCCCACTCACATGTTTGGCGAGTGTACTCGATTTATGGCCTTCTTTGTTCTATGGCTAACCTCTTTGTCCATGTAATCTTTTCCCTGGTGGGACTTCACAACCAGGGCAACTTGCAATCATGTTCCCAGACCATGGCCATTCATACTTGGCACAGAATAAACTCTTTTCTTATTCTTTTATAGCAGAGTCATGATTTTACAGTCACGGATAACCTGAACTCTCCAAAAACTGAGAAGAGATTGAATAGTTTTTAAAAATGGTTCAAAATAAAATATGGAGAAAAAATAAGCAGGCTGGGGTTGTGGCTCATATATATATATATATATATATATATATATATATATATATATATGTATTTTAATGAGCAGACAGAGCCCAAGAAGTACGAAAGTAGCAGCCTTCAGCCTTGTCATCCCTTCCTCTGTGAGCCACAAATGGTGGCCCCATGACCTTGTGGTCCCTAGACAAATCAATCAATCAATCCCCTCCAAGGGCCTTAGTAACGCTGCCCAACACCTACGCCTTCAGCGGCATCCCCACTGGCTTAGCGGGACAGCCCTCGCTGACTTTGGCCCACCTGAGGTTTGGTTGGCCTTCTTTCCCACAATCCCCAGCCTCTCCCAGGTGTTCTAGCTGAGCTTGGGGGTCTGCTCTGCTCCCTGCTTTCTGCCTCTGCTCTCTTCTACCTGTGCCTCCCTTTGTGAGTCCCACCTTCAAGCTCAGGTCTAATATTTCCTTTTGGAAGGGGGGAAGATAGCCTGCCCCCTTCAACTTGATTATTTACCGACTTAGTTCTCCTGGGAGGGGTGTCTTTCCCCGCTCTGACCCCTAGGTGGCAGCAGCTGTGAGCTCTGCCATCTCCCCTGTCCAGACACTTGACATTTCTTTGGTCTAGTAGAGTATTGAGCCATTCATTATTCATGTCCCCTGCATAGTCCCTGTCTCTGTGTAAGAACCTGACCCCTCCCTACACGTCATGCTGGGACATCTCCATCCCTAGGGGCCACCCTGGTTTTCTCCTTGAATTGGCCTTGATCTCAGTGCTTGGGAGCCCTGACGAGACACGGGGGTTTCAGAGAGCAGGCGAGCCACCTTGCGCGTCCTAAAAACATCCACGAAGCCACTGTGCTCTTCTCACCCTGCGGCCCACTCTGGCTCTCCTGCCACGCTTCGTCTGGCTCACCTGCTGAGCTCCGGTTCTGCACTCAGTGCATCAGGACAACCTTTCTCCAGGCAGCAGACAGCAGAGCAATGACTCCCCAGGACTTCCGGAGCCCAGAACCTGGGAACACATGATGTCGCACGGCAAGGAGTTGTTAAGGCCGCAGATGGATTTTTAAGACGGTTATCAGTGGACCCAGGGGAGGTTAGCCTGGGCAATCCGGATGGGCCCCGTGTGATCACAGGGGGGGGAGGAGGGTCGGCCTCAGGGTGATGAAATGGGACAAAGCACCAACGGCCTTTGACAGCTTTGCAGACAGAAGGATGTGGGTGTCCTTTAGAAGGTGGAGGGGCCGGGGAACAGATTCTCCCCTGGAGCTCCAGAGCCAACCAGCCTGCTGACACCTGGGCTTTTAGCCAGTGAGACCCACGCCAGACTCCTCATCTCCAGAACCACAAGACAATAAAACCCTATGCTTCAAGCCACCAACTTTGCAGGGACTCATTACAGCAGCCACAGGACACTCATGCAGAGGGCCCACTTGGGCTTAACCACGCCCCTGCCTCTTGGGGGCAGGGGCCTATGAGCGGGAGGAAGGAGCTTGTTGAGGTTCTACGTAGGGAGTGTCCTGAGGTCCCCGGAGCTGTAGGCAGGGGAGGCCCACGGTGGACTTCCTGCTTCTGCTCCGCCCCGGGCCACACACGGGTCCCCGGCAGAGAGCGCTGCAGGGGCAGCCATGGGGTAGCAGAAGACAAGCCTGTGAGGGCCAGCTCTGCTTCACCACGGAGGGCTTTGCTGAGGTGGGTTTGCTGTCTGGGTGGCCGCAGGCCCGGAGTCACCTCTCAAGACGTCACAGGCTTGGGTGGGTTTGCTGGACCTGCTGCTAGACACACAGCGCAGTGTGTGTGTGCTAGGTGGTCCAGGTGACTCCCCTGCCCAGGAATGGTGAAGCTCTGGGTCTCAGCAGCACAGGTCACCCCGCCTGTCTCCTCTCGCATCTTTTTGGTTTATCATCCAGACACAAAATTCCTTCAATGGCAAAAACAAAACCCATACAGACGGGAAATATAAAAGGGATGGGGGTAGAGAGAGCATGTGACAGAGAGAGAGGAGAGGGACCCTCTGAAGGAAGTGTGGAGACACGGGGCAGGTCACTCTGAAGGTCATAGGACAAGCAGAGTCAGAGCAGTGTGGTGGCCTATGGCCAACAGCCAGGGTGACATGTGCAGAGATGGGAGGAAGCTCCCGGGGAAATGAGGCCAAAGAGAAAAAGTGGCTTCCCTTTCCTGACACACCCCAGCAGGCCTGAGCTGCAGAGTGGCTGGGGACCCGAGGAAGCCATCCCGAGGCGGGGTCGGGCCTGGGAAGGACGACAGCCCCATGCAGGAGGGGTGCTTTGAGTGCCCTATGGCAGGGCCGCCCGGAAGGAGTGTGGGGCAGCTGCTGTTTCCGCAGTGAGACCAGCCTGAGCCCTGCACACTGTCTTCTTCCTCAAGGGCAGACTCAGCCCATTCAGTCACTGGAGCTCTCTCTGCCTCCCCAGTGCTTGTAGGGCAAGGCTTACAGAGAACTGAGGCTATTCCAGGAAAAGTTCAGAGGCGACAGAGCCTGCCACCCTGCGGCTCCTCAGTTGTCCCCTCGCCCTCCTCCGCCTCACCCTGGGTGCACTTCCTGTATGCAGACCCGTTGATCCGCTTTCTTTCCCACACGTAGGGAAGTTGTGCCTTGCGCCACCCAGTGTGGCTGGGTCTTCTCAAAGGACGACGCCCCTTTTCTCCTAACACATAAAACTGGGAAGTCGAGGAGAGAAGCCCAAGGGAGGCGGAGGCAGGTTCCTGTAGCTCACTCCAGAGCTGGCTTCAGTCCTCCAGGTCTGCGGGTGCCTGTCATCACCGACAGGAGCCGAGGCGGGACCATGTGGCTGTTCCCTGCTCTGCTCTTCCTCCTCCTTCCAGGTGAGTGGAGCTGGAGGTGGACCTGGAAAGTCAGAGGCTGGGCAGGAGACAGAGGGTCTGTCCTGGGGAAATGGCAGGGCCATCTGTAGCTCTCCAGATGCTAATTCAGTCAATAAAAAGCGAGTTTTTGTTATCTGGTGGGTTCTGGGGTAGGTGTTGTGGAAACCAACAAGAAACAAGACAACATTAAAATGCCTCTTTCCAGAAGCATGCTTCTCAACCCTGGTGGTTCTGCACAGCCGGAGGAATGAGTGGGTGGACTCAGGAACCCGTGCACCCTGTCAAAGGACGTTTTTATTTTTAGTTGATAATTGTGCATGTTTAGGGAATACCGTGTGACATTTCAACCTAAGTGTGCAGCGGGTAAGATCAGAGTGGAGCGATGGGCACATCCCTCACCTTGGACATCCCACAGTATTCAATACTGAGCTGATTGTTGCCAACCACAGTTATCCTGCGGTGCCAGACAACTCGAGAATTCCTTCCTCCTGGCTGCACCCTGTCATGTCCACAGCCCAGTCATGCCAGGCAGAAGGGTAGGTTGCAGGGAAGTCAAAGAAAATGCCCAGAGACAGCATGTGAGACTTGAGATTTGTTGGGCAAGGCTTCCTGTGGCTGTTCCAGGAAAAGTTCCGAGGTGACAGACAGACAGACAGACAGCACCTCTGTCCCCCACACTGCTTCACCCGTAGGGCCTCCTCTCCAAGGTGGTGGTTTCTGTGGAGGCCCTCAGGTCTGCCCTGTGGGCACTGAGGGGTTTTTGGTGAGGCTGCGGAAGCAGGGACAGCATCGTCACCAGCTTGCTCTGTGAGCTGGTCTGAGCAGCGTCCCAAGGAGCGAGTGCCCTGGTGCCCGCGAGAAGCGTCTTTCCACAGATAACCTGGCTCGCCTTGGTTCCCAGTGTGCATGAGGGAAGGCCAGCGTCCTTCAAGATGGTGTCTGGACATCCTGGCCCAGGCCTGCTCTCAGTGTCCCCTTAACTTGGGTTTTGGGAGATGGAGAGGGGGTGCTCAGGGATATGGTGTTTGATTGGCCCCCTTTGCTTTAAGGATGTCGCCACCCTCCCCACTCACCGCTCTCTCTCTCGACCCTCCCGTCCACATGCTGACCATGGTTCTGTTTTCTACTTCTTTGGGATCAACCTTTTAGTTATGGTGTGTGAGTGAAAATGTGCAGCATGTGTCTGCGGTCTGACTCAGGTCACTTAACATTCTGTCCTCCAGGTCCACCCATGTGCCTTGAACGACAATTTCATTCGTTTATGGCTGAGTGGTATTTCCCCGTGTATAGGTCCCATGTTTTATTTGTCCATTCATCCACCAGTGGACCCCCAGGGTGATTCCATTTCAGGGCTCTTGTGAACTGTGCTGCAGCGTGGGTGCAGGCGTCTCTTCAACACGCCGACTCCACTTATTGTGGCTGTGTACCCAGGGCGGGATGGCTGGGTCCCATAGTAGTGTATCTGTCGTTGCTTGAGGAAGCTCCACGCTGCTCCCCACCACAGCGTACGAGAGTTCCCCTTTCCCCACACCCTCACCAGC
Source organism: Callospermophilus lateralis (assembly GCF_048772815.1). Taxonomy (NCBI): domain Eukaryota; kingdom Metazoa; phylum Chordata; class Mammalia; order Rodentia; family Sciuridae; genus Callospermophilus; species Callospermophilus lateralis. The sequence goes on from NC_135315.1 coordinate 6,506,469, forward strand.
ATGGGTGACTTTTTGACTTTTTGGTAATGGCCATTCTAGTTGGGATGAAATGATAGACCTTGTGGCTGGGGTCTGTATGTGCCTGATGATTAGTGATTGAACCTTTCTTCCTGTGGCCATTTGTGTGTCCTCTTGGAGAAATGTCTATTCAGGTCCTTTGCTCATTTTTCAGTTCCGTTCTCCTCCTCGTTGTTATCATCTTGCTGTTGGGTTCCCCATATGTCCTGGAAGTTAACCTCTTGCTGTAGAGTGGTTTGCGAGTCCTCCCATTCTGCCTCTTCACCCTGCTGACTGCGTCCTTCCCGTACGGAAGCTTACTTGGTGGGATTCCGTTTCTCAGTCTTTGCTTTTGTGGCTGGTGCTACAGGGGTCATAGCCAAGAATCTTCCTGAAGCCCGTGTCCTGAAGCATTTCCCTGTATTTTCTTCTAGTAGTTTCAGCTTTTGCATTTAAGCCTGTGATCCATTTTGAGCTGATTTTTTTTAACATGTTGAGAGATAAGGGTCAAATTTCCTTTTCCTGCATGTGGATATCCAGTTTCCCCAGCACCATTTATTGAAGAGGCTTTTCCTTCTCCTTTGCTGGTCTGTGTGTCTCTTCCTCTATTAGCACTGTACTACTGTTGATTCCTATTGCTTTGTTCTAGGTTTGCAGTCAAGTACCGTAACACTCCATCTTTGTTCTTTTTGCTCAGGATTCCTCTGGCTATTTGGGGTCTCCTGTGGTTCCATAGGAATTTTAGGAGAACTTTTTCTATTTCTGTGATGTGTGCTGTGGGTGTTTTGATAGGAATTGCACTGCATCTATGGATCTCTTTGTGTAGTATGGACGTTTTAACAGTGATTCTTCCAATCCACAAACATGAGATCTCTTTCCCTTTTGGGTGTCCTCTTCAATTTTCTTTTGTTGGGATTTTTCAATTTGCATTGTAAGAATCATTCACTTCCTTGATAAACTCTCTTCCTAAGAATTTGATTTTTTAAGCCTTGTGAATGGGATTACTTTCTTTATTTCTTTCGCAGTCATTTGACTATTGGCAATTTTTTTAAGATACTGATTTTTGCAAATTGATTTTGTGTCCTACAACCTTAGTAAGTTTATCAGTTCTTTATATCTGTATAGAATCATGTCACCTGCAAACAGGGATAACCTGGCCTCCTCCTTGTCTCTTTGGATGCCCCCCTCCCCTTCTTTCTTTCTCCTGTCTTTTTGCTCTGGCAAGAACTTCTAGTGCCATATTGAATGAGACCGATGGAAGGTGACCTCCTTCCCTGTTCCCGATGTTCAAGGAGGCAACTTCAGCCCTCCCCTGTTCAGTATGATCTAGGTTTTGTCATATACGGACCTTATTGTGTTGATGGGCATCCATTCTACACCTAATTTTGGGGGGCTTTAATCATGAAGGGATGCTGAATTTTATATGGATGCTTTCTCTGCTCCTGTTGAGATAGTCACCTGGTTTCTACCCTTCCTTCTGATGGTCTCTTATGTTTATTAATCTCTGTGTGTAGAGTCATCCTGGTGTTCCTGGGGTGAATCCTACTTGATCATGTAATGGGGGCAAAAAACTCCCCCCAAAGAAAAGCCCAGGACCAGATGAATTCGCCATTGCCTTTCCTTAAGTTTTAAAGGAGAATGATTGCCAGTTCTTCTCAAATTATTCCAAAGTATCGAAAGGTTGGAAACTCTTCCAAACTCACTTTGAGGCTAACACAACCTTGACCCCCAAACCAGACAAGAACACAAGAAGAAAACTGCACGCTCATGTCCCTGATGAACAGCTACAAGAAACTCATCAAAATACCAGCAAATCCAATCCAACAACACTTAAAAAAGATTATACACCACGTTCAAGTGGGATTTATGACAGGAATGCAAGGATGTTTCTTTTTTGTGAGCACTTGGGAAGCGGGAGGGGAGAAGGTGAGGGAGACAGAGTGCTCTAGTGTCCCTTATAAGAACACTCATCCCATAGGAGGGTTCCATCCTTGAAAGAACCATCAAGGCTTGCCATCAGAGAAAATGCCCATTTATTGAGGAACAGCTCTTATATTTATAGAGCCGGGGGTGGTTTGACAGTTGGCATGGGGTGCATTTTTAGTGGTGGGTAAGGATCATGTGAGCCAGCAGGGCTCACCATTGGACGGCTCTTCTTGGGGGATGGGGAAGTTAGTTTTTGGAGCCTGGTGACTCCCAACAATCCTCCTGGTCAAGCCCTGATCATCTCCTAAGGCCCATCTCTATCACCACGTGGAGAGCTAGGGCTTCAACACGTGAATTTTAGGGTAACAGATTCAGTCCATAGCATGCATAAATATGGACGCTAAGTTCATGAGGGCAACGCATCCCCTTGGGGTAGTGCCATATGTTCAATGAGGAGGGCGTATTTTGAATATTTAGAAGCTATTGCAATACACTCATTTTGATTGATTTATTTTTTTGTGTGTGTGCTTTGTTTTTATGGATTACATATGCTGCAGGATTTTCTACTTTATTTTATGTCTTACTCCCTTCTTTTTCCTACATCAGAACTGGACCGTTTTGGGATTTAGTTGGACAATGTTACTGCCTTTATTCTCTAATTACTAATTTCTCATATGTACAACTTCTTCCTCTAATTGCCTTGGGATGGCTAATGCTGTCTTCTTGAAGTTAATGACTCTACTAATTTCTTTTCTCCCTAAAATGAATTCAGGAGAGTTTAAGGTGTAGAATTTACTTTTGAAACTTGAGATTTAAAGGGGGGATGTAAATCAGTGGTAGAGAGCTTGCCTAGCAGGTGCAGGAGAACTTTTTCTATTTCTGTGATGAGTGCTGTGAGTGTTTTGATAGGAACAGTGCTTCAGAATCCACAAACCACAACATTCACTCTTTTAATGTGTAAAGTTCAGTGGCTTTTAGTATATTTGCAAAGTTGCAGGATCATCACTCCGTCCACTCCTGGAACATTTTCATCACCTCAGGAGGAAGTTGTTAGCCCGCTAGCAGTTGCTCCCCTCCCCACACCCGCTGCCTTTGAGGCCAGCCATCTGCTGTCCAATCTCCGTGGATTTATCTGATGAGGAAGTTTCCTATAAATGGAACCATTCTAGTGTCTGACTTCTGGCACTTTGTGTAATGTTTTCAAAGCTCATCAGTTTGATAGCATGTATTAGAACGTCACTCTTTTTGCTGACTAATAGTCCACTGTAGATATACCACATTTAGTCTACCCACTTATCAGTTGATGGATCTTTGGGTTGTTCTCACTCTTTGGTAGTTGTTAATAATACTGCTGTGAACTGTCATGTAGGTGTTTTGTGTTGGGAGATGTTTCAATTCTCTTGGGGAAGGACTTACCTAGGAGTATATTTGCTGAGTCAGATGTTAACTCTTATGTTTGACTCTTTGAGGAATTGCTGAAGTTTTTTTCCAATAACTTATTTTTGAAGTAAGTTACTACAATTGTGACCATGTAATTTAAGTTTTAATATGTAATGTTCTCATTTTTGTTAAAATAGAGTGCATCTTTATAGTTTTTCATATTGTTTATAATCAGATTAACTTCTGTAAGGAAATTTTCCCTCTAATATCAAATTTTGTTTTCTGGAAACAATTTGCAGATATATTTTTACTTATAGTAAGTAAATTTCAGATATATTTTGAAAAATATTTACCTTAATGTTGTCTTTCCTTTTTGATGCAGAGTGTTCTTTTTTTTTTTTTCATAATTAACACATGGAACCTCAAAACCTCATCTTTCCTTAAAAGGATGCGTGTAATTGTCTCAGTTCCCTGCAGATGTCACAGAAGCACATTGGAGTGTGTAGACCACCTTCTGTCCCTGGTGGATATTTATAATGGAGCTGTGTCTGTGATGAAATTGTCTCCAGCTCCCATCACTTTGAATTCTGGCAGAGAGCGGTGAAGGACAGGAAGCCACCCTTGCTGTGCCGCCATGTTTGTTTCTTGAGAGAGCTGGGGTTGTGCTCACCAGTGACCTTCCTGGAGCCTATGCCCAGCAGTGTGTAAAGTATGCAGGTCCGTCTCCTGGGGAAGGTGGGTTCCTTCCTTGACCATTATTCATGATGCACTTGGACTTGGGAACTCTTCCCAGTGCAGGATGCTGTGGCCATGCCCTTGGGGTGGGAAGTGACAGCTACATGGATCTGTGTTTTCCAGGCTGTTTCACTGTGCAGAATGAAGTCACTGGTCCAAAGACAAAAAGTGGCCTAGAGCAGGGCTCACTGACCGTGCAGTGTAATTATACCTCAGGCTGGAAGACCCACAGGAAGTACTGGTGTCGAGGAGCTGTTTGGAGGGACTGCAAAACCCTTGTTAGAACCAACAGGACAGAGCAGGAGGTGAAGAAGGACCGTGTGTCCATCAGGGATGATCAGGAAAACCTCACATTCATGGTGACCATGGAGGACCTCAGGAGAGATGACGCTGACGTTTACTGGTGAGCAAATGAGAGGGCTGGATCTGACCATGGGTTTCCAGTTAATGTGACCATTGATCCAGGTAAGAATTCTCCCCTCATTTATCATGTGAGCACGGTGCTGAGAATGGAGGTTTCAGAGATCCCGCTCTCTCTCCCCCGAGCAACAAAAATGAATCTCCTTGTCCCCACCTGGGGTCCTGTGTATGTGTGAGACCCTTTGAGGTAGAGACAGAAACTGGGATTCCAGAGACATCAGGAGAAGGATACTGCCGTAGCTTCTCTGCCCGTCATTAGTGCTTATTGCAGTCAGTCAAACAGGACAAGCCTGGCTTGGGTACAGGGGTTGGAAAAGGCAGTGGCCCCAACCTGGTTATTAGTGGCACCAGCTCTGCCCTCCCTGGAACCTACAAACCCGATATTCTCATGAAATAGAGCCTCCAGTTTGGTTTCTTGAGCCTGTGTGATTCATTTTTGCACACTTTAAGTAAAATTAACTCTTATCTCTTAAGTCATAAAGTATAGAGCTCCGGAGGCTTAGAATCCTAGGAAACCAAAATCTAGCTAGTCCAGCTTCCTTTCTAACATGAAAGTGGCTAAAATTCCAGGGGCTCCTGGCTAGGGGTGTGGGATGAGGACTCTGAACCCACTACTATAAAAGTCTTACTAAGAAAAGAGAGGGACACATTCCACTCCACCTCAGGTGCCTCCCCCCTCCTCCTCTGAGGGCCTCTGAGACTTACTGGGGTCTCTAGGCCAAGCCTTGCCTGCCTGAAAAGCTTCAGCTTATCCCTGGAAAAAGTGATTTATGCTGAGACTGGGCAACCGTCTGTGCCCTGTAGGTCCCCCCTTGGAGCCCCAAGTCCTGTCTCCACTAGGGTGGAAGGTGAGGCAGGGAAGAATTCCTTCACCCCGCTCTGCACACACACACACACACACACACACGAGCACACACACGTGCACACACGCACACACACACGCGCACACACATGCACACACACGTGCACACATGCACAACTCACACACACACTCACACACAGGCACACACTCACACACATGCACACACACACTCACACACATGCACACACGCACACACATGCACACACACGTGCACACACACTCACCCACACACATGCACACACTCACCCACACACACGCACACACTCACACACACATGCACACACTCACACAGTCAATCATATGGGAATCTTCCATATTCTCATTTATATAGAGATGAAAGTCTTATTTACATAAAATAAACTATGAAACATCTGCTGATGGACAAAGTAGAATAAAAGAATCAGATTTTCCTCCTGCCTTAAACAACAGTAAACAAAATAGACAAGATACAGGAAACAAATATTTTCAACAATTTGGATATCAGGCAACAAAAGCCCTGATCCATGAGAGGAAGTAAATTTCAAAAGGTGAGCCAGACAACTGCCAGCCACAGCCTTGAGAGAGTTTGAGGGTTGGGCATAACTCAAGCAGACCCTAGAAGACCTCTGGAATTGAAGGGACCATAAGGAAAAATTATAAGGGAGACACAGAGACAAGATGCAGAGGAGGAAAGATGGCAGAATGGCTGTTTGGGAACAAAATGTCTCCCCAAAGCAGACGACCAATTGTGAGTATTAACTCTGTATTGCATGTTGAGTGCATTAACTGTGAATTAAACAATATTGAGTCGAAGTTCACAGGACACAGAAGCAGAGAGGAAAGACTTGAAAAGGGTGAGAATCCCAATGGTCTGAAAAGGGGCTTCTGTGAGTATTCAAGAGAGTAAAGATCACCTCGTGTATGAGAAAGCTATTTGAGGTTGGGCGAAGAACCACCCAAAATGATTAGAGGGAATGGTGGCCAGTGTCCCCAGGGCCAGATACTGTGACCGTTCTCATGAGCCAGATTGGAAAGACATATCTGTGGGGTATTGGACTGAGTATTTATCAATGTCTCGCCTCCGTAGTGATGAATAATTAGCTCTAGACTAAAAGCTACTTTGATATGTATGGCCTTATAGATCTTTAGAGCAAGTCTTGAAAAATTCAGACTCTTCCAAGTAATTTAAATTAAAAAATACCCAGGAATAACAGGGTGAAAATCACAACATGTGCAAGACAGGCAAAGGTTGTAAGATATGATGATGATGATGATGTGAAAAAGCAGGAAAACACCAACTGATTCTGAGAATAGTCACAACTGAAAACAACCTAGAACTGACACAGATGTTGAAATTAGCAAAAATGAAATTAAATCAGTATGATAACTATACTTTATATGTCCAGGAGACAAGGAAAATATAAAAAGACCCATTTCAAATTTTTAAAGCTGAAAACTAGTGTCTGAGATGGAAAAACACACCAGAAGAGATTAGTGGTATATTTAAAATTACAGAATAAGATATTAGTGAATTTGAAGAGATATCAGCAGGAATCGTCTGAAGTGAAATGTATGTAGGGGAATAATTTATAAGAACAATAGAGCATTAGTGATATGTGAGACTTCACTCATTCTCATAGACATAAAATTGTCATCTTTGAAAGGAGGAACGTCAGAGAAATTGATGGATTTTTATCAAATTAAAATAAAAGCCGGAATTTTTACCAATTTGATAAAAACTATCATCCCATTGTTCCAATGAGCTTAATGAACTTTGTATACAAGAATCCTGAAGAAAACTAGGCCAACACACATTATAATCAAATTTCACAAAACTAGTGACCAAGAGAAAATCTCAAGAGCATCCGGAGACATGACCCATCACATACAGTGGGACAAAGATAAGGAGGGCCGCAGATTTCTTGCTAGGAATGAAGAAAATGAGAAGACAGTAAAACAAAATCTTACGAACAAAAAGAAAAAAATATATAAATCTTGGTTTCTCTACCCAGTAAAAAAGCTTTAAAAAACCAAAGTAAAATAAAATATAAAAGGCGAAAAATTAATTAACAACAGATCTACCCTACAAGAACCGTTAAAAAGGTCATTCAGGCCAAAGGAAAATAACACCAGAGGGAAATGTAGGTCTTTATAAATGAATAAAGAACACTAGAAATGACATTTACTCAAGCAAATATGGAATAATATTTAATATTTTAAAAATTTCTTTAAAAGATAATTATCTTTTAATTGCTACAGTGTATTGTGTAATTTACGACATATAAACAAGTAAAAGCCATGACATTGATAGAATAAAACCTGAGAGGGAGAAAACGGAATTATACTATTGTGAATTTATTATACAAGAAGTGCTATGCGATGGAGGTTGATTATTATTGAAAAATGTACATGATAAGTCCTTCAGCAGCCAGTAAAATGACAAAACAAAGACTCATAGCTGATATACCAACAAAGATATAAGAGAATCATGAAAAATACTCAATAAATTCCAGAAAGCAGAAAAATAAAAAAGGAACAAAGAACAAATGGGATAAATTAAAAATAAATAGTAATAAGATAGAAACCTAACCAGATCCATCATTACATTAAATATAAGGGTCTAAACATGCCACAGATTGGAAGATTGTCAATCTCTAAAGTCAATCTCTACTATCATCAAGAAATGTACTTTTAAGTACAAATATTTGTTTAGACTAAAAGTAAAAGAATGGGAAAAAAACTATGTAAAAAATAGTTTTTTAAAAGCTAGAATGTATATACTAATTCCAAAGTGGATTTCAGAGAAAAGACTTTTGATAGTGATGAAAAGATTATTTCATAAAGATATAGAGGTAGATGCATCAAGAAAACATAGCAACCTTATTTTATTTATGTAGTAAAAGAGTTTATAGCAGAGCTTCAAAATGTATTAAAACCTGATAGAACTACAAGGGAAAAGGGACAAATAGCCCTTTTTATACCCCTTTCTCAATTGTTGATGGAACAAATAGAAAATCAGTAAGGGTGTAGTGGACTTGAACAGCGCTGCCAGACAACTTACCCTTAGTGTTATTTAATAGTCTGTCCAACAACAGCAGAATACATGTGCTTTTCAGATGAACGTGTTCCAAGTTATATAAATTCTGGACTATAAACCTGTCTCAATAAATTTAAAAGGATTTCAGTCATTCTCAATAAAGTTAAAAGGATTTAGGTCATTCTCTGGTCATGATGAAATTAAGTTGGAAATTAATAAAAGACAGTTCTTTGGAAAGTTCCTAAATATTTCAAAAACCAAATAGCTCACTTCTAAAACCACACATAAACAAAAGGAAACTGTGAGGTTTTTTAATTGAATAAAAATGAAAACATAATGTCTTAGAAAACACAATGTCTCCTGGTGGGAGATGGCCAGAATATTGTGTCTCCCTAATATTTATTTCAATATTGGGACTTGAACCAGGGGTACTTTCTCACTGAGCTACATCCCCATTGGATGCTGGATCCTTATCATAAGAGGATGGTGGTATACAGTGGAGCCTTTGAGGGGTGATTAAGCCATGGAGGTTTTGCCCTCCTGAATGGGATCAGTGCCTTTACAACAGAAGCTTACAAAGATATCTATTTTTTTTTCTTATTGATATTTAAAATCTACTTGTACATTCAGGAATTTAAAACCTGTTATAAAATATTTTCCCATTTTTCATTTACTTTGTTTATGATGTTTTTGAGATTTTTAGGTAGACAGATTAGTAATATTCAATTTCCAATTAAAATCCAACATTAGGGGTCAGGTATAGTGGTGCATGCCTGTAATCCCAGTGAGTCAGGAGGCTGAGGCAGGAGAATCTCAAGTTCAAGGCCAGCCTCAGCAACTTAACAAGACTCTGTTGCAAGATTTAAATTTTAAAAAGATTGGGGATGTAGCTCAGTGATAAAGTTCCCCTGGGTTCAAGTCCCAATAGTAAAATAAATAAATAAATAAATCTTACTAAACTGGGAGCGTGGCACATGCCTGTGATCCCAGTGACTATGAACCTCTGAACACATACTTATCAGACAACAAATCTGCTGGTGCCTTTAGTTTAGACTTCCCAGCCTCCATGACTGCAAGAAATAAATTTATGTTGTTTGTAAGCCACCAAATTCATGGTAATTTGTTATAGAAACCTGAATGTGCTAAAATGGTGAGATGCTACTAATTCAGTATTTAGGGGAAATTTTATAGGACTAAAAAAGACTATTGGAAAGGAAGAAAGAAACTACAGAAGGAAAATAAAATTAAGCCCAAAGTAGCATCAGAAAAGAGATAAGAAAGATCAAATGAAATAGAAAACAACAAAAAAAAATCAATAGAAAAAAAAATCAGTGAAATGAAATGCCATTTCAGTGACGAGATAAAAACACATTGATAAACTTCTAGTCATAGTGACCAGGAAAAAATCGAGAAGAAATAAAATTGCTAATATAAAAAAACTAAAGAAAAGTGGAATCACAACAGATTTTACAGATGTAAAAAGAACAATAAGGAAATGTTACAAGCAACTTATATGCCAATATATTTACCAGCTTAGATGAAAAGGAAAAAAATCTTTTGAAAGGCACGAACTATCAAAGACACTCAGGAAGAAACAGATGACTGAAATAACTCTACATCTATTAATGACAGAATTTGTGGTTTAAAACCTTCCCACAAAACAAAACAGAGCAAACTAAAACTCAACACCCTGGGCTTAGATGGTCTGCCAGAGAGTTCGACAAAAAGGCTGAGAAAATAGCAATTCTATAAAACTCCTCTAGAAACTGGAGATCAACGAGGCAACCATTAACCTGGTACAGACCGAGACCAAGTCATTACAGCAAGTATTTATGTAAATGTTTGCATAAATGAAACTGCAAAAAGTTCTAAGGAAAATTTTAGCAAATTGAATTCAGTAGTATATAGAGAAATAAAAGCATCATAATGAAGCAGGGTTTATCCCAGGAGTGAGAATGTGATTGACCTTCAAAAATTAATCAGTGTGAATCAAGCACACTACAAAATAAAATGCATATGATTATCTCAGTAGGCACAGATAAGGCATGTGATAAACTCCAACTCTGTTCCTGATTTCAACAAAACAAAATATTCAAACCCAATCACAACAACAACAACAACAACAACAAACAAGAAAACCTCTTGTCAAACAAGGAAACATTTTCAACCTGAGAAGGGGCAATTACAAAAGGTAATATACATAATTGTGATGGACCAATGCTTTCTTCCTTAACATCAGGAACGCTTTCTTTTCACTTCTATTCTATATTGTAGTGGGGTTTCTAGGCAGAAGTAAGATTTTTTAAAAATTTATATGTATATAGCATCCAGATTGAATAAACAAATAAAAATCTCTTGAGCAGGAGAAAATACGATTATGTATTCAGAAAACCCTTGAAATATCCCCCTCTCTAAATATAACTACTAGAACTAGTGAGTGAGTCTCTCGCAAGGTTGCAAGCATCAGCTGATATCTATGAACTTGTAATAAGTGATCAGAAGTTGAAATTTCAAAATACCATTTATAATAACATAATATGAACTCTTTAAGGATAAATCTACAAAAGATGTGCAAGACCTAAATGGCAAAACTATACAATAATGCTGAGAGAAACTAAAGAAAAGCTAAATAAATGAAGAAATATATCTTGAGTATGGGTTGTAAGATTCAACATTGTTAAAAAGACAATTAACTTATAGATTCAACACAATGCCTAAAAATCTTAGTGAGATTTTTTTTTGGAAAGAGATTGACAGGTTGATTCTAAAGTTGGTGTGGGAATGTAAGGACCTGGAATAGTTAAAACAACTTTGAAAAAGAAGGACATAGTTGGAAGACATTCACTTCTGATTTCCACACTTAAAATAAAGCTGTAGTCATAATGTCAGTGTTGGGGTTAGATAGAAACATCAATCAAGGTGAATCAGAACAGAGGATCCAGATGTAGATACACCCCCACCACATATATATAGGCAAAGCTTTAAAGCAATTAAATGAAAAAATGATAATCCTATCAACAAATTGCGCTGGTGTCCCTGTGCAAAAAAAATGGATTTTAACCCATATTTTAGATTATTTACAACAATTATTTCAAAACAGATCATAGATCTAGATGTAAAACCCCAACCACAAAACTTCCACAATAAAACAGGGAAGAAATCTCAGCAGCTAGAGAGGCTGAGGCAGGAGGATCACAAGTTTAAAGCCAGCCTCAGCAACTTAGTGAAACATTAAGCAACTTAGTGAGAACCTGTCTCTAAATAAAATATAAAAAGGGCTGGGGATGTTGCTCAGTGGTTAAGCACCCCTGGGTTCAATCTCTGGTACCAAAAAACCAAACAAAACATGGAAGAAACTCTTTTAAGATCTTGGGTTTGGTACATTTTTTCCTAGGTCTAACACCAAAAGTATAATCTATAAGATTGATAAATTGGACTTTGTTAAAATTCAAACCTCCACTCTTTGGTAAATAGCATGAAGAGAATACAATGAGACTGGGAGAAATCATTCAGAAAGTACATACAGAAGCTGTGTGACAGGGAGCCTCTAAGAGAGATCCCAGGGGTCTCCACCTCTGGGTACCCACAGCCTGGTGTAATCCTTCCCCTGAGTGTGGACTGGACCTAGTAACCTAGTAATTGGTGGACAGAGTATGGAACGTTTCGTGGGCTATCAATTCCGAGATTAGGTTATAAAAAGGCTGTGGCTTCCATCTCCTTGCCCACTCACTGTCTTCTCCTGAACCCTGCTCTCTGGCAGGAGCAAGCTGCCATGTTGTCAGTAGCCCTGTGGGAAGGCTGAGTGTCTAGGAACTGTCACCTGGCTAACAGCCAGAGGAAACTGAGACCTGCTAAAACCCACAGGAATGAGCTTACAAGCAGATTCTCCCTATTGAGGTATCCGAAGCCCCAGCTGGCTGATACCTCGGTCACAACCTTGTGAGCCAGGGGACCCATCCAAGCCATGTCTAGCTTCATGATCTGAAGAAAGTGTGAGATAATAAATGTTTGATATTTCAAGCCACCAAGTTTCTTGGTAACCTGTTACAGAGCAACACATAACTGATACAATCTGATACATAATTTGTTTCCAGAACATAAAGAAGTCTTAAGCCTCCAAAATAAGAAAACAAATAATTCAATAAAAATGTGTTAAAGATTTGAATAGACACTTTACTAATGACCATATTTGGGGCTGGGGTTGTGGCTAGTGGCTGACTGCTTGCCTTGCACATGTAAGGCACTGGTTCAATCCTCAGCACCAGATAAAAATAAGTAAACAAAGATATTGTGTCTATCTATAACTAAAAATATATTTTAAAAGGACTATATGTGGATGGCAAATAATGAAAAGACACTAAAATAGCTGGGTGTGGTGGAGCACACCTGTAATCCCAGCAACTTGGGAGGCTGAGGCAGGAAGATCCTGAGTTAATTGCCCCTGGATTCAATCCCTGGTACCAAAAAAAAAAAAGAAAGAAAAAGAAAAAAAAAAAGAAAGGAAGAAAGAAAGATACTCAACACTATTATTCAGTGAAAATGTGAACAAAAACCACATACTCAAAATTTAACAGCATTATGTCTACCCACAGGTTTGTATGAGAACATTCATAGTCGTTTTATTTGTAGTAGTCCCAAACTGGGAACAACCCAAACGTCCACCCGTTGGTGGATGGATTAAAGACTTGTGGACCATCCATACAATGGACAGTGCTTGCAATAAAAAATAATGATTCACTGGCTGTTGGAGGGCAGAGAGGGATGAAGGACAGGAAGCCACCCTTGTTGTACCGCCATGTTTGTTTCTTGAGAGAGCTGGGGTTGTGCTCACCAGTGACCTTCCTGGAGCCTATGCCCAGCAGTGTGTTAAGTATTTAGGTCCGTCTCCCGGGGAAGGTGGGTTCCTTCCTTGGCCATTATTCATGATGCACTTGGACTTGGGAACTCTTCCCAGTGCAGGATGCTGTGGCCGTGCCCTTGGGGTGGGAAGTGACAGCTTCATGGATTTGTGTTTTCCAGGCTATTCCACTGCAAAGAATGAAGTCACTGGTCCAAAGACAAAGAGTGGCCCAGAGCGGGGCTCACTGATCGTGCAGTGTAATTATACCTCAGGCTGGAAGACCCACCGGAAGTACTGGTGTCGAGGAGCTGTTTGGAGGGACTGCAAAACCCTTGTTAGCACCACTGGGTCAGAGCAGGAGGTGAAGAAGGACCGTGTGTCCATCAGGGATGATCAGGAAAAGCTCACATTCATGGTGACCATGGAGGACCTCAGGAGAGATGACGCTGACATTTACTGGTGTGCAATTGAGAGGGTTGGATCTGACTATGGGTTTCCAGTTGATGTGACCATTGATCCTGGTAAGAATGAGTTGATGTGTCCCTGAGGTCCCACTGAAGTGAATGGTCCGTTATTCAGAGTGACCTGTCACAGAGGGGCTTGAATCCCGAGGTCTCACAGAGTCCTGAGTGAACACTTGGGGTTGGCCAGGGGTGGGGCTTCTTTAAAAGCCCCGGATCCTGGAGCCTCCTCCAGGAAGTCAGCCAGAGCAGACTCTCTTTTCCCTCTGCACAGCTGAGTCCTGAACCTATTGTCAATAAAGGTCAAGGTGATGGTCCCCAGTTTCAGCCCTTGGTCTGGGAGACCTGCTACTGCTTTCCTGGGACCTCAGTGTCCAGGGGTGCCCTGCTCTTTGGGGTGCTCTGGGCGGGCCCTGGACAGGTGCTGTTCTCACCCCACTCCGTATCCACCCTGGGGAGAAGAAGCCCTGTGGAGCCTGGTGTGTTGGTCTGACTCCTGAGCCCAGAGAGGCCTTCACAGACCGCTGCGTTCCTGCTGCTGGGAACCCGCTGGGAGCCGCTCATGCCTTTGGCTTACTGAGGGTCGACCTAAGTCCTCCAGAAAGCAGGCGCTGCTGGAGGCTCCAGGGTCCCGAGGCCTGGGTTTGAAGGCGTTTCCTGTTGACTCTGCTGCTCGGCCCCTGGACAGGCGGCACCAGCTGGCAGCGCTCTGGGGACACAAAGGAGCACCACAGTCACCTGAGCCCAGGCCTGAAACCTCTGGGGCATGTTCTGGTGGCACAGTGGGCAGCAGGCATTGTCTCTCAAATCCTGACAATGCCCAGGAGGAAGGTGTCCCCATTATCAAATCTTCATAATGCCTGAAGTGGAGGCCTTCCAGAACATTCTGATTCATGGCATGCACATGGAATTCTAGCAGTGCAGACTCTGGATAAGCTCAGAGGGCACCCGGTGGTTGCCTGGTGTGGTCGTCTGCTCAGCTGCCATGCCACAGTCCGGGTGGTGTAGACACAGGACACCCCTCACAGTTCTACAGGTTGCAAGTCCAAGATGAAGGTGCGGGCTGGGTGGGGTCTGGCTGAGGACGCTCATACAGAGAGCCACCCTCTGGCTGTCCTCTCGTATGGTCATCCTTCTGTGCTTGCACATCCCTGGGTCTGTCCATGTGTTCTCATCTCTTCTTCTAAGGTTAGTTTAGGTCTTGCCTCTTCAAAGGCCCTGTCTCCAAACACCGTCCCATTCTGAGGTACTAGGAATTTGTGGGGGTGGATTCAATGTTTGAATTTGGGGGGACACTTTTCAGTCCACAGCACCTGGTGACAGAATAGGGGAGGGGGTATTACTGAGGAAATATTTTGGCTATGTTCACTATCTTGATCGAGTGGTGGTGTGACCAGGTAATCCATCCTCAATTAACAAATTATATACTTCAAATATTTACAGTTTATTATATGTCAGTCATACCTTGATCTAATATGGGAAATGATATCATCAGAAAAAGAGCCAAATGTGATGTGATCTTTTATGTTTAGATTGTTCTAGAAGCTTAGCACGTGAGAACAGTGTGGTGCAGCAAGAATTGGCACTGCATTGGAGGTGGATTATGGAGGTTATCACAAGCACCATACTCCACCAGGGAAGGGATGGCGACCTGGTGGAGCTGTTGGGAGATAGGAAAGGGTGGCAAAGGAGAGAGAGGAGAGGATGGCACTTGGTCCATCCTGGCACCAGCCATCAGTGCCAGGCAGCCTGGGTTTCCCAGAGGAGGCTCAGGGAAAGGGGGCCAGCTCAGTGGGTTGCATCCCTGCAGGACAGACAAGAGAGCTAGCTTCAGCCCAGGCACAGACTCAGAAAGAGCTAGTGTGGCCTAGGCACCACAGAACTCCATTGTGTGTGCTCAGCTTGACAGACAGACCAGGACTGATTATTATAACTTGCTTCCTGACCTTGGTCCTCAGAATCTCTTGCATGGTCACCAAGTTGTTTTCTGTATTAAAGAACTCCTTTATTGTTTTAAATGACAGCTAAAGGGTTCTGGAGGCCAAGGAGAAACTCTTTAGTTCTCAGGGGGAGAATACTCTAGGCTGCACCCAGAGCTGGGTTGTTCATGGAAGAAGTAACTCTGTTGGCTTTGTTTAGCCCCAGGAAACCCAGTGTCAGCAAGGACAACCACAGCGACTTCAATCACTGGGAAGACCGCCAGCAACCCATCAGTGACTCGCACCACCAGCCCCCTGGAGTGGTAAGCAGAGTTGGGTCCTAGAGTCCTTTCTTGGGGGCCTGGCCCCATGGCGCTTCCTCTGGGAAGGTTTCCAGATTGAATTCAGGATGCCCAGGAATCCTGGAATTCAGACAAACAATAAATAATGCTTTAGCCAAGGATAACCCAAGTGTTTAATGGGACAGTCTAACACTAAAAAGTATCTGTGTTTATCTGGATATGAAGTTTTCCTGGGCACCCTGCACTTTCACATGCTAAACCTGGTCACTGCATCCTGTGGGTGAACTCAGCTTGGCACCCCCACCTGTCCCCCCTGATATATCCTCATGTCAGAAGAGTCACTGAAAAATCTGGGATGGGCTTCCCCAACCTCAGTTTACCTTTGAGCACATCCGTGAAGGCAAAGACTTTGGCTGGGTAGCAGGAGAGGAGAATGGGCCTGGGCCTCTGGCCTCTCTCCAACATGGCCCCCTGGGGACAAGACTGCCAGAGTTTGGCCTGTGTGGGTTGTGAGAGACTCCTCTCCCATCTGCTCCCGGCAAGGCTCCTTGTCCAGCCCACCTCTAGTGAGGTGTGGGAGGTGCAGAGGGGAGGGGTGGGGAGCTGGAAGTTTGGCTACGTTCCCATGGCAGAGGCTGTGGAGTGCCAGTCGGAGGCTGACCTCCCTGAAGATATCCAAAGAATTCAGCCTCTGATAGCTCTCCAGCTTGACTCCATCTCAGGTCGCTGCGGTCAGGCCCCAGGTCAAGGTCACAGCTGAACCACAAACCCTGTGCTCCTTCCAGAGCCAATGCGAAGTCCCTTTCTCCCACTCTTTCTTCCAGAACTGCACCCCGTCTTTTCTGGTTCCTTTTCTAGTCGATGCTGTTCCTTCCACTCTCTTACTCTTGAGTTAGCTAAAGACTTATGAAGAACTCCACCTTGGGGGCTGCTTTAGGCTCCTTGCTTGGAATTTTTTTTTTTTTTTTTTTGGTACCAGGCATTCACCCTAGGAGCCCTTAACCACTGAGTCACTTCCTTGCCTTTATTATTATTATTATATTTATTATTTTTAATTTTGAGACAGGGTCTCACTAAGTTGCTTCATGCTAAATTGCTGGGTCTTGGCCGAGCCCTGGTATTAGCAGCGTTCCCCACCACGCCCAGGTCTTTGTCTGGTGGTGTTTGTTGTTTGGTTGGTTTCCTCCTCTGTTTTGGAAGTGCCTCTGTGTAAATGTAGGGAATTTTAGCTGCTGAGAGACAGAGGGCAGGAGACCAGGGAGGTGTGGTGGAGAGCCCCAGGGAGTGCAGAGCAATGGAGAGAGCACAGGGCCTCAAGGGCATTTAAGGGCATTTGACATGTGCCCTGCCTGGTGGCCTCCCCTTCATCTTCAGGAACACATTCAGTCCACTCAGCGACCCATCCGCATTCTCACGTTGGATGTACTTCAGAGTTTTCAAATCTACCCCTGAGCTGCAGGAAGCCTTCTGTTGGACTGAAACAAAGATGGCCCCGGAAGGTGGAGACCTGTGAAGGCTGTGGAGGATGGTGGGGAGGAGGGGGATCGAGGGTCCATAACATCCGGGGGCCTTCAGACTCAGGGAGTAACAAAGAACTGCAGGGGCCAGTGTCAGTCCATGGCACAGTGGGTGGGCGCAGAGGGAAACAATTCCCAGGTGTGGTGTCCCACAAGCCTTCAAAGATGTGACGTCAGATCTGACACAGGCAGCTGTGAGGGTGGGGAGGGCCATCTGGGTGGAGACGCTGAGACATAGAGAGCACAGCCAACCCTCAGCCTGAAGGGAATGAGACTGGGTGAGGGGGATTGTGGGAGACCAGCCCCCCACAGCAGACTGGGGGTGGACAGGAAAAGGAGGTGGCTTAAGGCCAGGCTTACTGTAGTGGGGGACACCCAGGCCTTCCAAGGGAGCTGTCCTGCTGGCCCCAGGTCTCCCTCACTTGGCTACTGGAACCCCGGATCTGGGCACAGGGACGGCTGGAAGACCCCAGACCTCTGCCCCAGGTGGCAGTTTTCTATTTCCTGTTTCTTGTTCCCACAGGTCCTTGTTCAGCAGCACCTACTTCCTGATCCTGGTCTTCCTGGAGGTGCCCCTGCTCCTGGGCATGCTCAGTGCTGTCCTCTGGGTAAACAGGCCTCAGAGATGCCCTGGGAGGAGGCAGAGTCCGCCAGATGAGAACTAGTAGTAAAAAGACCCTCCAGTAGAAGAAAAAGAACATTTCTGTGAGGAAGTGTTGTGGTCAGCATGACTGTGCCTCTGAGGCCACTCAGCAGCTTCGGGGAGCAGCCCCTGGTCCCTGCTTCTGCAGCTCTGACACCTGGGGGTCATGGAGACATAGGAAGTGCCAGCAGAGAAGATGCTTCCCCTAGGGGCCCCAGTTCCTTGGAGGTCACATGTCATCTCAAGTGTGGTCACCTGCACATTAATGGACCTTTGTTTGCATTCCTTGGGGTGCAGGGCTCCAACTAATCGAGTGTTTCCACATTGTAAACCTCACGACAGAGAAGGAAAGGGGCTGCCAGCCCCACCCCACCCAGCTCCGTCCCTCAGTGACTGAAGTCAACGCCCGGCCCTCTCTGAGGACACGCCTGTGAGTCCCTTGTGGTCTCCACCGTCTTTGAGCAGTTAGGCTGCTCTTCTTGTCTGGGGGTGGATGGAAGATGGGCCGCACATTTTGGTACCCACAGCGATGGCCCACTTGATAATGCGCTCTTGTTTTGGTCCTGGGGACTGAACGCAGGGTGCTTAACCTCTGAGTCACACCCCAACCCTTTTATTTTTTATTTTGAGACAGGGTTTTGCTAACTTGCTGAGGCTGGCTTTGAATTTACAATCCTCCTGCCTCGCCTCAGAATTGCTGGGACTCCAGGCATGTGCCACCACGCCCAGCTTGAGCGGCACAATTGGGGACTGTGGAGGAACCACAGTGGGATGCTGGAGCTGGAGCAGATCCGACACTGTGGGCTTGGGGTGGCAGGAGGGGCAAGGCCACCACACAGATGTGTATCCTTTCAAACGCACCCAGACTAAGGTTCCACCCAATGGCTGAAGCTTCCGGGTTGGCTGTCCAGAAAGTGCCGCTGGTGGGTGGCCTTATCAGGAGAAAAGGAGAAAAGGAGAGCCGTTTCCTTCCTGTCCAGTTCCAGCTCCTGGGCTTGTACTTCTGGGAAGGAGGCCACTATGGAGAAGGCACAGCCGGTCAGGGGCAGGAGAAGCCAAGGGCCCTGGGCAGGAAGGACAGTGCAGGACACAGCGGGAGGGAGGCTGGGACATTGCACCTCCCTTCCCTGAAGCTGAGTGTGGGAGTCGGGGTTCTCCAGGGAAGCCCAGCAGTGAGTGGGGGGCATTCCAAGGAGGCTCAGTGATGTGGAGGGCGGGGCAGGCTGCAGAGCCGGGAGCTGCTGCTGCAGGTGGAGCTGGAGGACAGGCTGGGGCAGAATTTCCTCTTCATGGGACACTCGGCTGTTTTCTCTTAAGGACTTTAACCGATTGGACGATTGGACAAGGCCCACCGCATTATGGGGGTAATCTGCTTGGTTCAAAGCCTACTGACTTGATGTTAATTTCCCCTAAAACATACCTCACAGCCACCAGGTGGGTGTTGGGCCAAATAGCTGCGTATAGTGGCCTAAGCAAGTGACACAGATCCACCTCACACTGGCTGTCCTGGCACATGGGGCACAGTTGGTACTTCACAGGGCCTCTGTCTCTGAAGCTCTCCTCCCTCTCCCCGGTCACGCCCAGCCTGGTCTTCCTTGCCTGTGGCTACCACTCGCTGCTGTCCTCTGGCTTGAGGGGTGAATGGTGCACACAGCCTGTGACTGAGCCCATGCCCACTATGGCCGGAGCATGGATTGGGTCCTGTGGGACAGAGGCTGCTGCTCCTTCAGGAAACATTAGTCCAGGTCGCCCCGTGCCCCTGCTCTGGCCAGTCTCTGCACCCAGCCCAGGTCCCCGTTTACTCACACCATTGTTCATTCAACAAACACTGTGTCTACTGAGTACCAGGCACTATTCAAGTATAAGCCCCAAAATAGACAAAAAAAAAAAAAAAAAAAAAAAAAGACCCAGTTAAGTGCCGTGGAAGAAATCTACAGGTCCACAGACAAGGTCTCACTCAGCTAGAGAGTGGCAGAGCTATATCCAGACCCCACCCCCACCCTTCCTGGGCTCCGCTGCCCTCTCTGACCTGACCCTCCAGGGAAAGTCTTTTTTCCGCTGCCAGGTCTGGCGCCCATGCTCCACAATCACGCCCTTGTGCAGACACCCTGTTCTGGGTCCCCCGATATCATCTTGAAGTACGCGTCAGTTCTGTAGACCGTGCTGTAGAAGAGGACCTTCCCTTCGTAACCTCCACCCTGCCCCTCCCCTTTCCAGGCCTGGTTTTGTTAGTATAGTATTTTTTGTATGTGTGATGTTTATATTCTCTTCTGTGAATATTTCCCACAGTTCAGTCTTCTTTTGTTCCTCTTGCTTTTAAATGTATTCATTGCTTAGCCAGGCGTGGTGCCTGTGATCCCAGCGACTTGGGAGGCTGTTATGTTTTGGATGTGAGGTGTCCCCCAGAAGCTCACATGTGAGACAATGCAAGAGGGTTCAGAGGGGAAAGGATTGGGTTGTGATAGTCTTAACCCAATCAATGAATTAATCACCTGATAGGATTAATTGGTGATTGAAGGCAGGTAGGTGTGGCTGGAGGAGGTGGGGGATTGGGGTGTGACTTTGGGCTAAAATTTGTATCTGGCAATTGGAGTGTCTCTCTCTCTCTCTCTCTCCCCCTCTCTCTCCCTCTCTCTCCCTCCCTCCCTCCTTCCCTCCCTCCTTCTCTCTCTCTCTCTCTCTCTCTCTCTCTCTCTCCTTCTTGATCATCATGTGAGCTGCTTCCCTCCACCACACTCTTCTGCCATGATGTTCTGCCTCACCTCCAGCCCCAAGGAATGGAGCCTGCTATGTGTGGAGTGAGAACTCTGAAACTGTGAGCCTCCAAATAAACCGTTCCTCCTCTACAATTGGGTCCTTTCATCACAGGGGCAAAAAAACTGACCAAAACAGAGGCTGAGACAGGAAGACCTCAAGTTCAAAGATGGTCTCCAGCTGAGTGCAGGGGTGCACACCTATAATCCCAGCAGCTCAGGAGGTTGAGGCAGGAGGATCACGAGTTTAGAGCCAGCCTCAGCAACTTAGCCAGGTCCTAAGCCACTTAGTGAGATCCTGTCTCTCAATAAAGGTAAAAATGGGGCTGGGGAAATGGCTCAGTGGTTAAGCACCTCTGGGTTCAATCCCTAGTATCCAAAAAATAAAGGATGGCCTCCACAATTTAGAACCTCAGCAACTTCGAAAGACCCTATCTGAAAAATAAATAAATAAATAAGGGACTAGGGTGTAGCTTGGTGGTAAAGCACTGCTGGGGGCTCAATCCCCAGGAATGCCCCCTACCCCCCACCCACCATGGATGCATTCATTGGTCACCGCTCTCTCTGTTTTCATCCCTAATGTATCGTTTTCTTGGCAAACGTTTATCATGATGTAGTCTTTCTACTTTTGACGGGCCATGGGAGCTGTATTCTATTAGTTCTCTCATCTGTAGATTGTTGCTGGGATACTTCAAAAGCAGCCGCCCTGGGTAGAGTCCATGCCAGGGTGTCTTTTGCCTTTGGCACCTGCAGATCTCCCTGCACTGTCTCCTGGTGTGGCGTCAGGAGAGGCCACCTATTTTGCTTGTACGCGGTTGCTCATTCTGACTGGCGGCCAGGATGACTCCATCTTTATCCTCTGAGTTCTGTGACTTCAGAATATTCTAGCTGTGGATCATCATCATCCCTGGACGCTGTGTGGCCTTTCAGTCATGAATGGAAGTTTCTCTTTACGTCAGGATTTTTTTTTTTAAATTAAACTTAATTATTTTTACATTTGGCTTCTTCATTCTCTTAGGGAACAGCGGCACACAGGTGTGGATCTCCTCTCTTCATCCCCTGCACCTGCAGCAATCCCCTCTACCTAGGGGCCCAGGCCTTGGATGATCAAAATGTCTTACCTGCCAGTCAGACTTGTGAAGATGAAAAATTGACAATTTGTGGGGGGGTGGGGGTTGAGATGTGGTGGTTAGCTATTTATTTATTTATTTTTTAGTTTTATTTTATTTTTATGTGGTACTGAGGATCGAACCCTCGTGCATACTAGGTGAGTGCTCTACCTCTGAGCCACAACCCCAGCCCTGGGTAGCTATTTTTTATATTTCTGGTGAGAGCAAAGATTTTTCCAATCTCTTTGGTAATATGCATTAAAATTCTAAAAATGCAGAGACCTCCATCCCAGCTATTTTATTTATAGGACTGCGTCCTGCAGGTATATCCAAAAGTATATATCAAATCACACATACAAGGAAATTCATTGTACAAAGTTGCAAAAGAACTGAGGGAAAGAATTAAACAACTCAAAGGACACCTGGCTGGGTGTGTCTGGGAGGGGGAAAAGGAGCAAGGCAGGGCAGGAGTCTCAGATGCCATTGGTGCCCTGCCCACGACAACTCGGCACTTGTTGTCCCCTCAGAAGAGCATGTGCATCCTATAGCCTTCGGGTGGATCCAGAGAGGGCAGACAAGGGGCCTCAGGGGAGGCTTGTTTGCACGGCTGTTTACCTCCCTAGTGTGGAGTTCCTTCACAGATGCAAACCTCCCCATGAGCGATCGGCTTCTCAGAGCTACTTCTGTCTGTGGCCCCTCTGAAAAGTCACCTCAAAATTATGGGAAAGAAGTCTAGTTTGGGGCGGCATGTCTTAATCTCCCATAAGAGGAAAACATGGGTCTGATGGCAGAGCTAGGTCTTATCTACCCTAATAAACCCTCTAGTGGATTTGCCTTTAGTTATTTGCTTTCATCCCCATTTTCAGTGGCCGCCTCACCAAGCAATGGGCTCCCATCAACGTTGCTGTAGCCAATACCTCTGACGTTTGGCTCAAGATGGCCGCAGTTGCCTGAGCTCTTTCAGAAACTCAGAGGGAGCTCAAACTGGTTGGAATCACTCACCTTTCCCTTAGGTCTGTGTAGGTGTCTGGTGGGTGAACTTTCCCCCCCTATTTTGTTTAAAAAAATTTTTTTAACTTTGTTTTATTTATTTTTATGTGGTGCTGAGGATGGAACCCAGTGCCTCACACATGCTAGGTGAGCGCTCTGCCACTGAGCTACAGCCCCAGCCCTAGGTGGGTGACCTGTTGAGCCTGCTGATCTACCATTTCCTCACATTCTGTGAAGAGCCATGGAGTTTGATTACTGAGGCCCAGACCACCAACTGTTTCTCTTCTCCTTACTTCCAGCCTCTCTCCCCACACTTCAGACGTCCTGTTTCTTTACTGTTTGAATCCCTCGACCCCATCCCAGGGGAGGCTGGCTCTCCATCTCCACATGATTGACATCTCGTGCATCAACTCTCCTTTTTAAAGCTTGTCATTTGAGTGATTGGCGTTTTGTTTATAGCCGGCTATCCAGCAGGCACCTCAACGTGAGAAACCCAGGCCTCTGCCCATCCTGAATCTTGTTTGATGCTTTACTACAAGGTGCAAAAATATGGTCTGCAAAGAAATGAACTTTGAAATCTTGGTGCTAATCTGGTTCCTCATGATAAATGAGAAAAAATATTTTGCAAGGTCCTGGATGTTACAGGTTGAGCACCCTTAATCTCTAGCACCTCAGAAAGGGTCCTTATTGGGAAATAGAGTTTCACAGAAGAAAATCGTATGAAGTCAAACTGGCATAGAGGGGACCCTAATCCAGTATGACCAGTGTCCTTACCTAGAATGTCATGGAAGAGACAGGGGTGTGTACAGGGAGGGAGCCGCATGAAGACACAGGCAGGTGGGGAAATGCATCCAGAGGTTCAACACACGCTCAGCAGCCGCAAGAAGCCTCAGAGCCTCCCTTAGTCTTGGTAGGAAGCCCTCTGCCCATGCCCCAGTCTTGGCTCTCTGACCTCCAGAAGTCCCAGACGGCAGCTTTCTCAGGTTTCAGCCACCTGCCTGGATGCTGGGTTCTGGCAGCCCTAGGCAGTGGCCTAGTCTTTACTTTCATGGAGGAACTGGAAGAGGTTCTGAACTATAGTCCATCAACAGTTCTGAGAGGCTTTGATCATATAGCACAAGATGATGGCCCTGTTTTGTATATATTTAGAGGGAATTTAAAGATTCGCATGTCACTGTTCCAAGAGAATTTTCACTCCTGTCAACTTATTTATGTAACTAAGAATTCCCAGACACAACCATGAAAAGAATAGGAAGACATCTGACACCAAATCTATGCTCACTGAAGAAGATAATACCTATCCCTGGACCCGTGAACTAATTGGATAAAAGAGCCTCATCTGTTTCAATAGGAGATGAAGTTCAATTGAAAGGTTGGTTTTATATTTTCTTTCTTTCTTTTCTTTTTGTTTTTGGTACCAGGGATTGAACTCAGGGGCACCTGAGCCACCTCCCCAGCCCTGTATTCTATTTTATTCAGAGACAGGGTCCCGCTGAGTTGCTTAGCACCCTGCCATTGCCAAGACTGGCTTTGAACTTGTTGTCCTGCTGTCTCAGCCTCCCGAGTCACTGGGATTACAGGCACGCGCCACCGTGCCTGGCTGGTTTTGTATTTTTAATAGGCATGCATTGGTTTCTTGACTGAAGTTACATAGTTTTGCTTGATTATGTATTAACCATTCGATGTAAAGGGCTGGCAGGTGTTGGTGCTCTTTGACCTCATGGAAGCCTAGCATATGGCTCTTGGTTAAATACTCACTGCCACAATCGACTTGGGGACTTCGTAGGAGTACGACACTCCCCACCTCTCTATATGCTGCTTCAGTTTCACTTTCCATCCCCAGCCCGCCTTCCTTCCTCTTTTTCTTTTTCTTTTTTGATGCTGGGGAATCAATCCCTCCTGCATGCTAAACACATGCTCTACCGCTGCTCTACCCAGCCCTTTTGATCAAGTAGATTTTTTTTTTTTTTTCTGAAATGGGACCTTGCTGTGTTGCCCAGGCTGGCCTCAAACTCCTGGGCTCAAGTGGTCTTCCTGCCTCGGCCTCCCAAGTATCTGGGACTGCAGGAGTGGCACTACATGTGGCTCCAGTTTAGACTTGGAATCTTTCTCACCTCCTCCTACTCCTGCCCCATCCTTTCTCCTCTGCTCTTCCAAATGAAAGCTGCTTCTAGCTCCCATGTGGATTGGGTATCCTCAGCCCTGGCTGCCCATCAGATGCACCTGAGGCATGGTTTTAACATACAACCCTGAGGAGGATGCCTTGGGAGGACAAAATCTACAGCTTGACCCTCAGGTCCTCACTTTCATTCTTGCATTAGAGCAACCTCAGCAAAAATGAGGCAGTTCTGCCAGCAACCAGCAGATGGCGAGAGCGGGCAGTGAATTTTGTGCTCCCCTAAGTCCCTCAACTGCTCCTCAGCAGCTGATTGGGTACTAGGGCCAGCCACCTCAGGGTTTAGGATCTGGACCAGGTTCTTCCCTGCACACAGAGAGGCGGCCTGCCTGCTCCAGCTGCCCAGGTCTGCTGTCTCCCCCCCAGACACCCCTCTCTCTGGGGCCCACAGGACTGGGCCGTTGGAATGCATCTCAACGTGGTCTCCATATTCTTCAAAGACCTGAGAGCTGTGCTTGCTGGATGGGAAATGTGTTTCTCAAGTTCCCTGCCCTCTGCCGCAGTCCCCTCCTGGACGCTGCCCTCTACGTGCTCCTGGCATCGTGGAGAGCAACAACCAGGACTGGGTCAACCCCGATTCTAGTTGTACTGACAGGTTACTCCGAGTTCCAGTGTCCTTTTGTGAAGTGACACCTCCTGCGCTGGGCGTGGAAGGGTGGAGAGCTCTGTGTAGGGCCACTAGGGCCTGGGAGTAGCAGCAAACCAGCCTTCCAAGACGTCCACAGTCCTTTATAGTATCTTACCTTCTGAGCCCCAGGTCGGCCCCTTCAGGGGGTTGGAATGTTTGGGGAGAAGGTTGTCATTCCTGTTTTGTTGATTGACAAATTAAGGCTGAGGATGGTTGGGTGATTTGCGTAACCAGAAAGTGGCAGAGCTGTAGTGGGTGACCAGGTGTGGGGACACCAGGGCCGTGGCTTTCCTGCTGAGCCTCGTTGCCTACACTGTCACCCAGCTGGGAGAGGGTGCCTGCTCCTCACACCTGTCTCCATCTCCCAGGGCTGCATCCTGCTCCTGCAGATGGCTGCAGAAGACCCAGAAGAGATGCAGAGGGTGCCACAGGCCAGGAGCTGCCCTCCTAGGCACCTGCCACATGTGCCTGAGCTGTGGGGTCGGGGTGACTGTCCCTTGATATGGCTATAAACTGACCCTTCCAGTACCTGAAGGCCACAGCTGTCCCCCACCCTTCTTAGTTCCTTTTCTTGCTTCTCCCTGTAGGACAGAATTTGTCAAGAGAGCAAAGGAACCCCATTCCACAGTCTTTGCAGCACCCCTCATCTCATTGTGGCTAACTGTATTTATTTTGGTTGGGGGATGGGAGTGAATGTAAATGGACCCCAGCAGGGACATGCTCTGGCCACTACCTTCCCACCTTCCCTGGGCTGGAATGCATGTGTGGCCATTACCAGATTACCACCTTGGACATGCAAATGAAGTCAATGCTTTTTTTTTTTTTTTTTTTTGGTACTGGGGATTGAACTTGGGGGCACTGGACCACTGAGCCAATCCCCACCCTGTTTTGTGTTTTATTTAGAGACGGGTCTCACTGAGTTGCTTAGTGCCTCACCATTGCTGAGACTGGCTTTGACTCTCCATCCTCCTGTCTTAGCCTCCCTAGCTGCTGGGATGATAGGTGTGAGCCACCGCGCCCAGCTGAAGTCAATTCTTTAGAGCTGGCAGAGCAAGAAGACCGAAGGAGCCAGGGACCCTGAAGTTATGGAGTCTGTACCTCCCCAGACTTGAGCTATGCAGTCCTGTGGCATGCGGCCACGTGTATTTTTTAACTAATGTAGGTCCTGTGAGCAAGGTGCTGGGGACAGAGCAGCAGTGCCATCTCTGCCTTGGAGTGGATCACAGTTTGTAGACACAGGTATTCTGCTGCCCTGGGCTTGTTCTGTGCTTGTTCAGGAGCAGGTGACTGCATCAGGCTGCAGGATCCCTCCCAGCCTCCCTCCAGAGCGCAGGAGGGTAGGATCTGCTTTGTCCCCACAGTGGGATCCAGATTCCCGCTGCCTCCTTCCAAGCAGCGAGGTCTGGGCGGCAAGGCTAGACGGCCTGGGCTTCCTGACTTCAGCTAGAGCACCCAGTCAGCAGGGCCAGCAACCGGGTGACCGTGGTTCTTCCGTCCTGTTCTCCCCTTCATGGCTCCAGTCTTTGTCCTCCGATTCCTCCCAGACCTGTGCGTCCCAGCAGGTCCTGGCTGGCCCCAGGTTCCCTACACGATGGGCCCCGGGAAGGTGAGGCGGCTGCTCAGTCGTGGTCTGGGAACTTGGATCAATGACCCTGGACGCAGAACAGTCAGCATTTCTTTTCAGGGCCTGTGCCGGGAGCTTGCTGGGGGGTGCAAGAGGCTGGGGGAGTGCATGTGCTCAGGGTCCAGCTGAGAATCAGACAGGAACGAGGCTCCACAGTGGGACCCAGCGTGTCCTCCACGATATCTTCCCCTCTAGGCCTGAGAAGGTAGCACCAGACTCCAAGAGAGGGAGAAGGACCTAAGAGCAGGCACTATGCACCCTGCCCTGGGCCTCCACCCGCCCTGTCAGGAGTGGAGAGAGCAGGGCTCTCAGAGCCTGAGCCCAGGAAAGCTGATCAGAGATGGGGCCAGAATCCCTATCCTGGGAGGTCCAGCTGGGGCAGATGGCCCCCTCGGGCAAGGTGCCTCAATCCCAGTGCTGTTGACTCGGGGGCTACCTGTGGCCTTCACGGACTTGGGGGTGTTGTTCTGTGCACTGCACCGGAACATTCAGCCACATTTCTGCCCTCTATCCACTATATGCCAGAAGCCCCCCTCCCAGATTGTGACCACCAAAAATGTCTTCAGTCATTATTAAATGTCCCTTGGGAGCAGAACAACCCAAGTGTCATCACAGACCATCTGGGAATCTCACCTTCACTGTGACCTTGGAGAACCTGGTGTAGAGGATGCAGGATAATACTGGGGTGGGATCCCAACAGTGATGAAGGAGGCTGAACTCATTACTTTAGAGGATACATCCGCCGGCCACTTGTGCTCCTTTTCTGGGAAATAAAGTGAGACAAAGTGAGATATTTAAATGAAGAAGCAAAACATGAGGGTTTTCTTTAAATTTAGATTTCAAAATCACACAGTCTTACCACTGATGATGACGAAATATCCTAACAGACAGATGAATGGACAGACGGATGGTACAAGCAGATAGATTATATCCCTAATTTTTTTTTGCATACTTCTTTTTCAAGAGTGGTTTCTCCCTTTGCTCTGTGTCAAGCCCCTTCCTGTCAAGAGCAGACCAAATGGGGCTGGTGTGGTGGCTCGTGACAGAGCGCTTGCCTAGCGTGTGTGAGGCTCTGGGTTCCATTCTCAGATTCTCATCACCACATATAAATAAACAAAATAAAGGTCCATTGACAATGAAAAAATACTTTAAAAAAAAGAGTATATCAGATGTTGGTGGTTGACAAATCCCCTGGGTGGTGAGCGCCAGATCACATGCCCAAGCAGGAAGCAGAGAGCTTATGGGGCTGGGTCCCAATAACTTAGAACTGGGGCTTCCAGAGTAGGTGGAGGGACCTAAGAGGGCCTGGAGGAGGGAGGGCAATGTCAAAATCTTGGGAGGACAGAGGACCTGCAGAAGAGGCCCACAGCATGGCGAGGTGGCTGTGTGTGCTAAGGAGGAGGGAGGGGGAACCTGGGGTGGTCTTCCCATGGAGTGGGGAGCACTGAGATGTTGGGATGACGAGAGTCCTGCAGGATGCTGTCCCAGGAGGGCGCTCGAGATGTGCATGTCCTTGAGCAATAGCTAGAGAGAGTCTATCCCTAAAAGGTCTCTCTCCCCACGACCGACCCTTCTCCTTTCTGACCTCAACCTGTGAGCAGGGGGTGCATCCGTGCGGGCTGGGTGATAAGCCAGAGACCTGCAGTTGGAAGGGCAGCACAGCCAGAAGCTGAAGGCCTCCTTCCTGCCCTGAGAATGGGCTTCCTCTTGTTTTTCTGAGCTCCTGTCCCTAGTTCCTCTTTCCCATTCCATCCATCTGTAATCCACCCGTTGTTCCATCCAAACATTTATTCAGGGTGCACCGAGGGGCTTCATTCAGTTCTTAGTGGTTGATGGGGGCAGGTGTCTCCTCTCAGGACTGACACTTCTGGGGGACCCAGAACCTATGGAGGCCATCAAAGGAGGCTCATCAACCCCGAATATTGCTGAGCACCACTGCAGGGCCCAGCCTCCCGACTCCCAGGGTCCTACACCTGGCATTTCCTTCCCTCAGACCCTGAACAGAGGCCCTAGCTCCTGGCTCCTGCCTCTAGTCCCCTCCAGCCTCAGGGAGACCACCGGGCTTCCAGACCACCTGATGCCGAAGGTGTCTCTGGTTCAGGCTCTTCAGGGTGAAGAGAAAGCTGACTGTGTTTCTAGGCTGCCTGACCTGGAGGCCGAGTGGCCCCCACACTGTGGAGGCACCGTGGGAAGTCTCTGAGTGTGCAGTGTCAGTGCGAGGAGACGGTCAAGACCTTTACCAAATCCTGGTGCAGACCTCCATGCTTGCCACTTTGGAATCAGGCTGTGAAGGCCAGAGGATCAGCAGCCGAGTGTCCATCACGGACCACTCTGGGAATCTCTCCTTCACTGTGACCTTGGAGAACTGACAGTAGAGGGTGCAGGACGACTTTGGTGTGGGATTGCAAGAATGAAGAAGGAGGGTGAGCTCCTGGCTTCCTGCTGACCTCAGCTTCCTGTGGGATCCTGACTCTCTGGTCCTGTTTTCCAGGTTCAAGTGCTGGCTGGCCTCTCCTGGCACCAGAGAGGTTGAAGTCGGAGCTGGACTCTGCAGAGCTACCCAGGAAGTGTCAGCTCAGGAAACAAGAACTGGGTCTGGAATTTGTGTGTCAGAGATGCAGGGCTGAGTGTGTGTAATGTGGGGGTGGGGTGTGTGTGCATGTGCAAGAGGGTGAGAGGAAAGCATGCGGGAAAACACGAGTGTGTATGTGTGCATGGGAGTGAGTGTGTGAGTGTGAATGTGAAGTGTGTGAGATGACTTGTGTTGAGTTTACGCGTGAGAGATGTGTGACTGTCAGTGTGCTGAGTTGGTAGAGCTTGCATCTGTGTGAGTGTGTTAGAGTGGGTGTATATGTGTGTGTGTGTGTGCGTGTGTGTGTCTGCACACCAGGGGGGTAGTGGTGGTGTGTGGATGGCTGGTTGGGGTTAGGGTCTCCTGACCTTCAACACTTCTGTTTCCAGGAGAAGGGCCACGAAGTTGCCTGATGGGAGGAGTCAGGGTTCTCTGGTCTTGGTTGATAAGTCTCCCCCTGGTCCCAGAGCTGAGCCTCTCCTGGGGTGGGCCCGTCCAGCTGCTTCCCTGAGTGCCCTCTGGTTTATGGAGTGGGACCATCAGGGCTGAGCTCCCAGCTGGAGAGTCAGCACAGGCCCTGGGCCTCCACTCTTCTCCTCAGCCCCCCAGCCTTCAGGATGGACAGCTCTGCAAGGACACCCCACCCCCCACCCTGGCAGTGGGCCCCAGAGCAGCCAACACCAAAGGTAAGGTGACTCCACCCGTGTCCCCTGCCTCCTGCAGAGCTTCTTTCCTAGGCCGGGGCGTCCCAGACAGGTGCCTTTGGTTGTTCATTCACTTGATAAGTGTTTAACTGCTCTATTCCAGAAACCAATGCAGATTTTAGGGGCGGAACAGTTAAAAAAAAAGAAAGAAGGTCTTGATCTTGAGGAAGTTTCATTAAATAGGTGTATTTAGGCAGTGACCAGATGGGATAAAAACAGAGACAGCAGGCTAGATGACAGAGATGGATGGATGGATGGAGAGAGAGAGATAACAGATGGTAGACGACAGAGACAGGCAGAGATGTGTCATAGAGATAGATATGATAGAGGGTGATTGTGGGAAGCCATTCTTGCATGTGATTGGACACCTCCCTGACTGGGTGTGAGGCTTCTGGCTAAACTGTGTGGACTAATCCCCACCCTCTCTAGGTGTGCGAGCCCATCTGTGTGGGGGTGTGACTGACCATTGACCCTGAGACCAATCACTGACCTTGACCTTGGAATGCTGTCCGTCTCGACCTTCATTGGATGGAATTTTCCCCTGAATTTCTTGTTCCCTATTAAAAGGCCATCCGCTGGCGTGCTCTCTCTCTCTCTCTCCTGCTAGTCCTGAGTAAGCCTTGCTGCCCCACCGGGTGGTTCGAGGCAGGAGCCAGAGGGAGGGCCATCTCAGACCTGGTCAAAGAAAAAGGTAATTGAGTTTTGTGTGTTTATTTTGATCTCACGAGTTAACTTCTATGCTACGAACCTCTTGTATGAAGCCAGTATGCTGGTTGCGTGGCGGAGGTGATACAGATGGATGGACAAATGGATGGATGGACAGTGACAATAATGAGACAGACACATATCATATGGGTGGATAGATGTAATGTGCTATGATAGATGACAGAGATGGAGGGATAGTGAGGATAAAGGGTAAAACTAGACACACATCTATGGACAGATCGGTGGATAGAGGGAGCATGTCACCTAGTGAAGTTACCGTGGAGACACAGAAAGCTGGCAGGTGTCAGGGGGTGGAAGGAGGAAGACGGGAAGATGCTGGGGCATGCCGAGGGCCTTCAAGGAAACACAAGAGGATCAAAACCCAAGGGCCGTCTTAGGGTGCATTGCCTCGAGTCGTCCTGAGACGAGGGCTCAGGGGAGTTAGCTGACTGGAGGTCATCCCAGGGAGCAGGACTGTTGGTGCAGGACAGGCTGGTCTGCAGGTCATGCTAAACAAAGATAGCTGCAGGATGACCCGGCTTCTCAAACCCTCTGTCTGATTCTTTATCACCTGTTTGCTTTAAGCCCAAACGCCCAAGCCCCCACTGATGGCTGAACACTTAACCCCCCTTGGGCCAACAAGGCAGCTTGCAGACCCAGAGACCCCATTAGATTTGGGCTATAAAAACTCCCTGTGCCTGTTCCTTCCCTTCATCATAAAGTTCATTCAGACTCAGGTGGGTAAAAAATTTCTAATTAAGCTTTTAATCAGCTTCTCCCCAGGAATTACCAACTCCTGGCTACTGATGATACCTCCAGTCGAGACCTATGCTGAATGGACTGACATCATCATGGATCTGTGGTGGCAAGGAACCTTCGTTGATCTGGTTCCTGAAGTTACACCGGTCTTCTCTGCCCTCCTGTGGGGGCTCCTTACTTTCCTCCTCTCTTTCTTCCTCACTGCCCCATCTCAGCAGGAAGCAGCCAGAATGAGTCGACGCCCACTCTCTTTTAATAACAAAGAGGGGGAATGTTGGGAGTCTCCCTGGCTCCAAAGACTAACTTCCCCATCCCCCAAGAAGAGCCATCCAATTGTGAGCCCTGCTGGCTCACATGATCCTGCCATCCAATGGTGAGCCCTGCTGGCTCACATGATCCTTACCCACCAATCAGACTAGCCCTGCTGGCTCACATGATCCTTCCCCACCAATCAGAAAGCACCCCATGCCAACTGTCAAACCTTTCAACCAATAAACTGTCATAACTGTCAAACCACCCCCGGCTCTATAAACATGCAGAGGTATTCCTCAATACACGGGCATTTTCTCCGACGGCAAGCCTTGATTGTACTTTCAAGGATGAGGACGGAAAAGCCCACGAGACTGTGGAGGAGTCCCCAGCCCTGCAGGGCCTGTGGGCAGAGGCCCTCGGGGGCATGAACTCCACAGCCTCCTGCCTGCCCTGCTTGCCAAGTCATGCCCACAGATAGATGTGGGAGCTTGAGGGGGAGATGGCAACAGCTGCAGGGAGCTCCAGTGGGCAAAGGGGACACGGGACAGGGCACCAACTGGGTGTGCCCCAGGGGCTATTGGTGAGGATGAGGGACGGCATTGGTCAAGCCCTATCGTTGGGGGCTACAGAGGTGGAGAGTGCACAAGTGCCCAGCTTGGGAAGTGGCCACTGCCCTCGGGCAGCTGGAATGGGCACAGTGTTCCAGGACCCAGAGGTGAGGGCACTGGCCATGAGCTGAGGTTGGAGAGGTCACCCCCTTGGGTTGAAGTTCTTGGATGGTTTAAGAAGAAGAGCTGCTTTCGTGGCTGGATTTAAAGAGGAGTTGAGACTCTGAGTGAGGACAGATGCCAAGGGAACATTTTGTCCTTGAAGTTGTTCCCCAGCAAGAGCTGAGCTCCTTTGAGTGTCCCCAAGTAGGGAACCAAAACACGAACTTAGAAAGCTAGAGACAGGATCCCTGCCAGGAATCCCACGTCTCCTCTCCATTCCTCAAACCACACCCTCCTGCATCTTCTAGATCCTGATGCTCAAGGTCGATTCCTGAGTTGAAGGACAGGAGCTTGTGCCCCTTGGCTTGGGCTGCCTGACCCTGGCACCACCCGGTTTGATGCTGAGGCTGAGATTTAAGGGCACGAGATCAGAGCTTAGAGAGATGGGGGAGAGGCAGTGCTAGGGACTCCCCTGAGGAGGCAGCGCACGTCTGGTCACCTGTTCCTCTACATGTCCTGTTCAGTGACATTGACTTCTTACTCCTCTGTCATTGTATTCAGAATACCCTGCTGTCTCTGTGTGGGTAAGGACACAGCTTAAAGGGTTTCTGCCATTATGGCTTTTACCCTATAGGTCATTGGAATGATGTGAGATTTTGTCAGCTTTTAAGACTATGTATCCTGCCAGGTGTGATGGCGCACGCCTGTGATCTCAGCTACCTGGGAGGCTGAGGCAGGAGGATTCCAAATTCAGGGCCAGCAAGTCTGGACAACTTAGCAAGAGGCTGTCTCAAAGGTAAATACTTTAAAAAGGAGCTGGGGAATGTAGTTCAGTGGCAACGCTCCCCTGTGTTCAATTCTCAGTATTAAAAGAAAAAAAAAAATCTATCCCAATTATGCCATCATGAACCTGGGATATGGCCATCGAGTGAGACCCAGTGAGACAAGCTTGGCCAGGACACCACTGATCCCTGTTTGCCAGGCACCTCCTGCCAGAGCAGAGCAGATCTCTTCTCAGGGAGATGGTGCTGTTTTGGGTTCTCACTCTGACTTGGTGTCCAGCGTTCTGAGGACCTTGGCAGCCCTAACATGGTGTGTGCATTTCCTTCTCTTCATGAGCAATTGCTCTTGTCGAGGCCCATGTGACCCTTTCGGGAAGGGCAGGGGGTCATCATTGTACATACCTGCTGTGGCCTTTTGGAGAGCTTCCCCGGGGAGACCAAGGCGCACCCAATAACTGGGTCTGAGAATGTCCGGGTCTGAACACCGAACAAAGGATTATGATTTTTCTATTAAAATAGCTCTCTGCTGGCCTCCTCTGCATACCCTTTGGTGACATCTCTCTTGCCCCTGGGAATGCCGTGGCCTGTCAGCCACTGTCAAGGGCCTCTGGGCTCTGCTGTTTCTCTGATCCAGCTGCCCTGTTGCGATCACGTCTGTGTTGCCTCTGGTGATGAAGCAATGCACCTGGCTCCTGCTGTCCTGGGCACCACCACCCTCAATGGCAGTAGCCTGCTCCTCACCAGCATCTCCCTGTTCTCATCCTGGCCCATGAAGGTGGCCAGTGCTGAGCTGCCCCGAAGCCCAGGAGACCTTATTGTCTACTCTTACCTTGGTGACACGAGCATTCCCCGCCTCTTCCAGGGACACAGTCTCATTTATGCATCTCTGAGACCTGCATCAAATGACAGTGGGGATGGTGTCCTCCTGAACATAGTGACAAACAGGTGCCACCAGATTTGCCTCCAGGTATTCTTGGTGTTTTAAGCAGGGAGTAGAGTTTATGCTCACAGAAGCGTTGTGCAGGCTGAGAACGAGGTTCTAGTCGAGAACTCTTGGAATGGCTTCCAGAACAATCAGGGGGCTCTGTTCTGTCCACCAGAAGCCAGAGAGTGGGCCCCCCGTGCACGATCCCGTCCTGAAGTCAGCCCGAGACGCAGCCACGTCCATGGCCTCCCACACCCAGGAGCTGGACAGAAACACTGACCTCTGCTTCAGGGAGGACCACGTTTCTAAAATGTGTCATCAGAAGCAGCTGCTGGAGAGCACAGGAAGCCACCTGTTGGTCACCGATCACCAGTCACCAGCAGACCTTGAATAAACTACCAAACTCACAGCTTAATCTGCATCCAGCTGCCACCCGCTGCCACCCGCTGCCACCCGTTGCCACCAACTACAAGGAGTCGGGTGTATAATGTTCAGTGTTCCAGGCTCCCCAGGTAGAAACAGGGTGAAATGAACATACACCACAATATCAGCCTAGACACGGCCACCTGGGGCTGCGGTCAGGCTAACTGTCCTTCTGTGTGTGAACCAGGCTCAGGGAAGGTTCCCTTGGGAACATGAGAGCAGCTGAGCCATTGTTTCCACACCTCCACAGTCCCCAGAAGCAGCAGAGAAAACAGCATGAGGAAGAGAGGAGAGAGAGAGAGAGAGAGAGAGAGAGAGAGAGAGAGAGGAGGGAGGGAGAGAGACAGGGAGGGAGGGAGGGAGGAGGAGAGAGAGAGGGAGAGAGAGAGAGACAGGGAGGGAGGGAGGGAGGGAGAGAGAGAGAGGAGGAGAGGGGTGGGAGGCAAGGAGGGAGGGAGGGAGAGAGAAGAGGAGGAGGAGAGAGAGACACACACACACAGGAGGGGGAGGGAGACAGGGAGCTGGGAGGGAGGGAGAGGGAAGGGGGAGAGAGAGGGGGAGAGAGAGAGACACACACACGGGGTGAGGGGGAGGGAGACAGGGAGGGGGGAGGGAGAGAGAGGAGGAGAGAGGGGGAGAGACAAGGAGGGAGGGAGGAAGAGAGAAGAGGAGGAGGAGAGAGAGACACAGGAGGGGAGGGGAGGGAGAGGGAGGGAGGGAGAGGGAGGAGGGAGAGAGGGTGAGAGAGAGAGGGAGGGAGAGAGAGAGAGGGAAGGAGGGAGGGAGGGTGGTGGTGGTGGTGGTGGTGAGAAGGTGATCAGAATCCTTGTGTTAAAAATATAAGCAAGCTGATGTGGTAAACCACCAACAATATCAGATGTGTATAGTGTGCATGTGCGTGTGCATGTGTGTGTGTGTGTGTGTGTGTGTGTGTGTATGTGTAACACTTTGCCTGCACCAGGGCTACCCAAGCTAGTGCAGTTACCCCTTCCTGAGGGAAGATGCGGGATGGAGAAGTTGAGCCCCGATGACAGGTGGGTGACTTGGATCCAGTAGTGTGTGTGCATGTGTGTGAGTGTGTAGTGTGTATGTGTGCATGCAAAACACACTAGCAGGGGTAGCTCTGTATGAAAGGCCCCTCTCTGTGCCCCACCCGGAAAATCTCAGGGCTAAACATCTCCAGGGAATGGGGGGACACTGAGTCTCAGACTCTTGGCTGCCTCCTGATCCCTAAGGGGGTTGTGTGCTCCCTGCAGAGGAGCCCACGGCTCCCAGGCCTGTCTCCTCCTCCCACTGGGGAACAAGACCCTCAGGACCTTGCTCCCTGCTCCCAAAGGCTGCCTTGGGCCTGGGGTCCCCATGGACATCAGCCTGCCACGGATGGTCCTGGGGTCCCAGCCTAGTCCCTGTGGTCCTGGGGGCTTCTGAATGGCCCCAGAGAGACAAAGAGGAGCCAGCCCAGCCCCTCGTGCAGGGCTTCCTGTCTCCTGGGGGTCCCTGCCAGTCCCTCCAGGTGACCTGTCTCAACTTTTTTCTGCCACCTTTTGCCACAGAATCAGAAACCCAGAGAATCCCCTGAAAGTGCGTCCCCTTGGGCAGAGGCCCAGTGGGATAGAAATGGGCTCTCGACTGCTGTGGACCCAGGGCTGCTCCACCTCTGCAGATGAGGCTCTCTTAGCTCCACCCTCCCTCAGGTGGTAAGAGCCAGATCCAGCGCCTCCACCTCAGGGCAGGGCTGGTGCCGGGGACTGCAACTCTAAGTCCCTCTAGGTTCTCTGAGCTCCTGCTCAATGACAGTCCTCTCCTGTGCCCGCCGTGGACTCCCCTGGAGAGTGGGGAGCTGACCTCCCACTGACGTCTCTGGGTGTGGGAAGGGAGGGCCTGCTGACCAGCTGGCTTCACGTTAGGCCAGTCTCCTCGGGGTCAACCTGGTGTCCATCTCTCTAGATCTTTTTTCCTGGTCATTCCCTCACCCACACAGGGCAGTCCAGTGTTGGGGCCATAGACGTGGCTGAGTGGACACAGAGTTCTGCCGTTCAGTGGGCACTCCACCCACCACCCGTGTTCCCAATAGGACCCTCCACAAGCACCCAGGGCCCAGCACAACCAGAGAGGACGCCACGGATCCCAGCCCAAACCATTGGTAAGGGCCTGCCTCTGGGACCACACCTGGGTGACGGTGATGTGGAGGGAGAGGGACAGCGTCTTCCTCCTCTGGACATGGCCAGGCTGGGTTGGGGGTGGAGGGACCCGACACTCTCTTCACCATGGGAAGAGAAGCCTTGGTCACAAGTGTCAGCCTCTATGTAAACTCAGTCCCCTGAGGCTGGTGGCACCTGAGCTGGGTGTCACCAGCATCAGCAGCCAGGAATTCTAAGGCTAAAGTTTTGGAAACACTGGGCAGGGCCAGTCCCTCCCTCTCAGAAACAAAGTGTCCCTGCCCTCGCGGCAGAGACAGTGCTGACATCAGCAGATGGCCATGTTCTGGAGCCCTGTGCCCGGACCCTAATGGTGAAGAGTGAGGTAGCACTTCCTCCCCTGGACACCAGTCCCTGCTGGAACCCTGGGCTCCCTGTCATTCTCCTGGTGGCCGAGCCCTTTCTAGTCCACTGTCTCAGGTCCAGGTCAACTCTGAATCTGAGAGTCATGGCACTGGTCCTTGGAATGGGGCTGACCTGTCCTGGTTTGGTCTTTATGTCGATGGTTGTGTCCACAGAATCTGGACATAAGGAACTGGAGAAAGCAGAGCAGTCCAGGGTCCCCTCTGGGGAGGTGACTCACTGTGTGTCACTGTGTCACCCACAGGCCTCTGTTCAGCAGCACCCACTTCCTACTCCTGGTATTTCTGGGGTCCATGCTTCTGAGCATGCCCAGTGCTGTCCTCTGGGTGAACAGACCTCAGGGATGCTCTGGGATGAGTCAGAGCCAGCAGGACTATGAGAACTAGTAACATCCCCCGTCCAGGGACATAGGCCCTCTGGTGGGTTGGATGACCTTATTGCCAATAAACTTTGCGTCACTCTCCACGTATCTGTGAGAATACTCGGTCTATAAGATTCTTTAGCACCTTTTCTTGTGCATGGTCTTTATCCTCCTAAAGTGCCCCTAATCAGTAGGTGCTCCCTGAAGGATGACTACACCTCACACCCTGTACGCACCTGCCAGCTTAGCCTTGGACCAAAGTCAACATTCTGAGTCCCCTGGAGCCTTCAATCCCACCAGCAACATGGCCTTGCACCTGGTCCACTGTTTGCACAGGTAGAGGTGGTTCTGTGACCCACCCTTGACCTTCACTCCCATAACGACCCACACTCCTCAACTCTGGGGACAGTGTGCACATTCTCCCAGTTGCTGAGTACGTCTATTCAGTTACCAGGTCTGGTGTTCATGAGCTCACACAGAGGTCAGGGGCCCACTGGGTCACTACAAGACTGACCTGGGTCATATCCATGCTCACTGGTCTCCACGAGCTCACTCACACCAGTGGACCAAAGCACCATGTTGACCTGCTGGTCACCCAAGTCTGTTCAGAACAGTATCCAGGACTCCCCCTAAAGTCTCATGAACCTTCTCCATGCAGACAAATTGGAACTGGTGTCAGCATCCTTGAGAGCAGGACAGTCAAGATCCATCCTGAAAGATGTGGGCAGCACAGCCAGATCCTCCTTCTTTCCTCAAGTGTGTGCCGGGACACGCCCCCTTCCAGCTCCATTTTGGACATTAACTGATGTCCATGACATGGCGTTGGGTAATGTCCTAGTTCACTTTTCTGCTTCCTCCTTCAGAAAAAGGGAAACCAGAGGCTGCCCCTCAGTTTCAGTCCAAGGAGCAGTGACGCCCTTGCCAACACCCAGGTCTGAGAGCCACCTATTCTGATGGTCCCTCAGGTCTGCCTGCCCTGCTCCTGGGTCCCCTCACTCAGTTCTGTGACAGCACACACTTACTGGAAGCTGGCCCTCTGTCAAGCCCTGATTGTGGCATTTGAATCCAGGGGGAATAAATATGGCAAGACCCTGCTTCCATAACCTCAGACTCTTTTCTGAAGACAGAAATAATTGACAAATATGAAATCCACACAGACAGGGGCTGGGGCTGGGTTCAGTGGTAGAGTGTGTGCTAGCAGGCGAGAGGCCCTGGGTTCCATCCTCTGCATGAGGAGGAGGGGGAGGGGGAGACGGAGGAGGAGGAGGAAGAGGACAGAGAGGGGGAGGGGGAGGGGTGCTCACCACCCTCCCTCTGACACCAGCCCTGGAGCAGGAAGACGCAAGTCCCTCTCCCTCTCCCTCCACATCAGCGCCACCTTCACTCCCATAACTACCCACATTCCTCAACTCTGGGGGGAAGTGTCCACTCAACGTCCACCCACCATGAGTGCTGGCCCCTCCATGTCTAGATCTGGGGCAGGAGGACCAGAAGACACAGCTTCCACCTGAGGGATGAGGACTCAGCACAAGAGGGGACACCGGGGACCCTGTCCGGGTCACAGTGTGAACGAGCCCAGTTGTGTGAAACCAGAAGAGCTGGGGACCCATCAGGTCAGAGCACCCTGGATGAAGAACTCCACTGAGCTCACTACTGGAGCTAGAGAAGACGGACAGCTCTGGTGCCACTCCCAGGACAGTCCATCAGACAACAGGCTGAGGGGCCCTGGTCCCCGCCTTTTTACCAGGTCACACCAAGGGCTGGAGTGAAGTGGTCATGGTGGCTGCATCGCACTTTTCTGTCCAGTAGGGCATCCTCAGGTCAAGCTTGGGCTAAGCCATGGACTAGGGTCCCCAGCAGCTGGGAAGGAACCCCAAGCTTCAGTAATGCGCTTCGGGTGCGCCCAGCTGCCTCCACTCACAGTCAGAACAGAACCAGGCAGACGCAGGGCCACGGCCTGTATGTGCCAGAGGCACTGGGACTCGGGTCCAGCAGGATCCATCCCATGCCAACAGGCAGTGGCCCGCAGGTTCCTCCACTCCTGAGCTCAGAGGAGGCGCCCTCCCTGGACGGTCCCTCCGCATGAAGGCACAGGCAGAGACGACCGCACTTAGC
Source organism: Callospermophilus lateralis (assembly GCF_048772815.1). NCBI lineage: Eukaryota > Metazoa > Chordata > Mammalia > Rodentia > Sciuridae > Callospermophilus > Callospermophilus lateralis. Next base: position 6,546,636 of record NC_135315.1, read on the forward strand.
TCACGCTCTGAAGGCTTTCCAGAGTCCCTGTGTGCACGCGGGTCAGGGGACCTGTGCTGGGGACGAGGGCTTCCTTCATGGGGGCTTTGCTGTCACCTGGGAGAGGCCTTGTCTCAGATTGGAGTGTGGGGCTGGGGGACAGCCTGGACTTGGATGAGGGTGTCCCTCTGTGGTCATCATGGGGAAAGCCACTGGTGCCTGGTGCATCCCCTGGGCCCCGGGAGTGAGGACCCTGGTGTCCTCGTTTGCTGTGTCCATCTAACAGAGGGCCCAGGCTGAGGGCTCGGCAGCAGGAACTGCTCGTTTTAGTGCTGGAGGCTGACGTCCCGACCCAGGTGTGTGCTACCCCCGGCCCCTCCTTGCCTTGCAGGTGGCCGTCCCTGGGTGTCTTCACATCACCTTTCCACTGGGCGTCTGGGTACACGGCTCTCTTTTCCATGGGGACACAGTCACATTGGGCTAGGGCCCACCCTAAAGACCTCTTCATAACTTGCTTATCTCTGTAAAGACCCTGTCTCCACATAGGTCACCTCTGAGGTTCTGGGGGCAAGGACTCTGTTATGTGAGTTTGTGGGGGTCACATTCAGCCCTGACACTAGGGCTGGGGTCCTGGGTGAGGCTGAGGGAGCGGACTCTATGGACCAAGATGGGATCTTGGGGCGGCTCAAGGGCCCTGGGGAGAGGCCCCTGGTGCGGCCCTCGGGTGAGGAATCTGCCCCTGGGCCGCTGGGTTCCACTATCCCCTGTGCCTTGGGCCTCTCTGGCGATGGGGACACCCTACATGGGGCCGAGACTCTGGCATGTTGAGAGTGTCCTTCCTCTAGGAAGCGGTGGGTTAATAAAGGGAGACAGTTACCTGTGGTCCCCAAGCCAAGGACAGGGAGCGTGGGAGCCCCTTCCAGGTTCAGTCTGCAGCTCTGGGTCCAGGAGGCTCTGGGCGAGACGCCCTGCAGCTCCGAGTCTCTTTCCTACCTGCCTCCGGGACTTTCCTGTCTCCATAACAGACCAGGAGGAAACTGGCCCTCAGCACCCTAATAGGTAGAGTCCTGATGGGATGCCACGGGGGGCTCAGTGTTCCCCACTGCAAAAGCCACCAAGGCACGGCCATCTCCCCACCTGTAAGTGCCACCCCACCCAGGAGTGAGCAGCATCAGCCTGAGGCCAAGATGCCTGGGCAGTGGAGAAGAATCCCACCTCCCACCAGGCAGGAGCTGGCAGTGTCCCCTTGTGCAATGAGAAAACTGAGCGAGGACACACCTGCCACTCAGGTTCCGACCTTCCCAGCTGTGGAGGCCCATTGTCACAGGCAGGGGACCTCCCTGCTGTCAGGCGCCTCTCACCCACCTCCTGCCCCTGGTCACCTGTGGAGGGGTCCCTGGCAAGTGCCTGTGACTCAGAGGGGACACTAGGACAGTGGGGAAGAGGCCTCTCAGGTTCTGCCATCTCACAGAAGTCTCAGGCTCTGCTCAAGGTCACTTGGTGGCCAGTGGACAAGCCACACGAGCATCTAGCCTCCTGCTTCTTTGTGTATTCTGGACCCTTGAGCCTGCAGCAATGTCATTGGGATCATGGGACCAGATGTGGAGGCTCATGCCTGTAATCTCAGCAATGTAGGGGGCTGAGACAGGAGAGCTACAGGTTCAAGGCCAGCCTCAGCAACTTAGTGAGACTCTGTCTCAAAAAAAAAAAAAAAAAAAAAAGGATAAGGATGGGTTCAATCCTCAGTGTGTGTGTGTGTGTGTGTGTGTGTGTGTGTGTGTGTGTGTGGTGTGTGATTGTTACACACATACATTATTTCTGGGACTGTTCCCATGATCAGGCAGGAAATCCACTAAACGTGGCCCTCTCTCACTTTCCCCTGATCAGCTCAACAAGATGAACACCAGAGTCTTGGTCTCCTCAGGCCGTAGTCTACCATGACATTGTCATAGAATTTGTCTTCTCTTTTTGAGAAAGGACCTCACTATGAGGCCTAGGTTGGCCTTGAAATCCTGGGCTCAAGGGATCCTCCCAACTCAGCCTCCCAGGTAGCTGGGATTTTAGGTGCCTGTCACCTTACGTGGCTGTTAGAAAAATGTCCCCAAGCTCTGCCAGGCTGTGTGCTCACCTTCCAGCAGTAGGACCATCAAGCCTCTTGGGAGGGTCCTCCTGTGGCCAGGGGGAAGGAGGAAAGTGAATCTCCTGGGGAGTGGCAGGAGGGGACACTCTTGGGACCTCAGAGCTAGTGTGGGCTCCCTGGGGTGGGTGGGTGCCCTGACTCAAAAGCTCAAGCTGCTGGGTGACGTGTTACACCTTAGGATGAGGGCACCCTGTGCTCACCCGGTCTCTCTGTGCCAGCTGGGGGCACTTATCACAGGCGTGTGGAGGAGAGGGAGGGTCCCTGCAGCCTTGCTGGATCCCAGCTCAGGGCCACAGGGGCTACATGGGAGGGGGGATGTCATGGCCTGTGGATGTCACAGTCAGATTGAGGACACATTTCCAGGACCAGGAACCATTCAGGACTCTAGGGCCACTGTGCCAACCTGGGGTCAGCCTTGAGCTGGGCACATGGAGGGGCAGTTCCAGGTTGGCCTCCCGCGGGGCAGGCCCAGTGCTGAGGACACAGGCTCTGTGTGCCCCTTCCCACTGGTGACATCTGACCACAAGGAGAAGAGGAGGAGTGACAGGGCCAGAAGGAAGCCTGGCCCTGCAGACCTGGGGTGAGGGCAGTCCTGCCACCTTGGGGCCAGGCGGGTCCCATCCCACCACACCTTCCCGTCCCTGGCTTTCCTAGGACAGCACAGTCCCAGGGCCACCTCGGGGGTCGCTTGGCCCCTGCAGCTTCTCCATTTTGTCCCCAGCCCCAGGAACAGACTAAAGAGGACAAGCGGGAAGCAGCTGCCCCAGAGAAAAGCAGAAGTGGGAGCCCTGGAGACTGACCCTCCCCAGGGGGCTGGAACCTGGGTCCTGTGGGGCCTGGCGCCCGGCGGTGACATCTGTGCAGGAGAAATGAGCCCCAGGGGACTGATGGCCTGGCCACCCTTGGCTCTGCTGCTTCTCTGGCTCCCAGGTGAGGGCCCTCTGTCCAGGGAGGGTCTGCAGAAGGGAGGGAAGGCAGGAGGGGGGCCAGGAGGCGTCCCGTGAGGAGCCCCAGCTGCACGTCTCTGTGCAGACGCAGAATGGAGTGCGCTGTGTCCATGATGTGAGATGGACTCGCCAAACACCACACCCCTGGGAGGGAGGGGGCAAGGGCTCCCCTGAGCCCACCTGACCTTGGAGGAGCCAGTGTGCTGCCCAGGGCAAAGGGTGTGCCCAGGAGGGGCCCTGAGAGAGGTCTGGGGAACCAGGACGGGGGGGCAGGGCAGGGGGACGGGGGTGGGGTGGAGAGGGCACCAGAGCACACCTGGGCCTGTGTTGGGGAGGCCCCCAGGTCCACAGTTTGGGGTACAGCGGAAGGAGGGGACGAGGAGGAGAAGGCCTCCATCTCAGGGACAGGTGGGTTCAGCCAGGGCAGCTGGAGGCTGGTGGGAAGAGTCCTGGTGGGGCCCAGGGGTCAGTGGTCCCCAGGAGGACAGGTGGGGACAGGAGAGAGGGAAGGAGAGGTGGGGATAGGAGATGTAGGGACAGGGCAGGTGGGGACAGTGTCAGGACCAGGCCAGGGTAGCGTCTTGATGGAGGAGGCTGGAATTAGCATTGTTTACTAAACACTCATAAATGCCAATTTTACTGATTGGTGTCTTTCTGGAAAACCACACCTTCATCCCGATCACACATTTATTTAGAGAATTTCTACAAAGTCCCCTCTGGGCTCTTATTCTCTCTACCTGTGATTACTTCCTCTCTCCATTTCTCACGTGGACTAGACAGGGTTACCTGGTTGTGTTGGGTCGTGTCACATGAAGCTCCTGTTTCCTTGGTCAAGAGAAGTTAACAGCAGCTCTTCCCCTGGCTCACTAATATGAGCTGCCCAGCAGTTGACAGCCGCAATCAATATTTTTTCCTTCCCCATTTTTGTTCTTGTTTCCTGGGGCTGGTGGAGCCTGGGCCTGGTGCATGCTGGGCAGCCTCTCCACTGATCCTGGCCCCATCCTATCCATAATCTTCCGTTGAACCCCCCAGATGCCATGTCAGGTTTGCATGGTCACCCACCACTTTGTGGCTGGCATCTGAGGCTCAGAGAGGTCAGGCCCTGGCCCTGAGCACACAGAGATGCAGACTAGAGCTGAGGCCCAAGCCCGGGTTCACCTGAGGCCCCTGTGGCTTCACCTTGGCAGTTGCTACTGAGCTTCTCAGAGAGTGTCCCACCTGTGGCAGTGTCACAAGGCCTTCTCTGCAGGGGACCTCACCCCAAGGCTGGGAGAGGGGTCCTACTGGCCCTGGCAGAGGAACAGAGGGACTACTGGGCAGCTGTGAGCAGCTGTGCTCTGAGGGTGCGTCCACAGTGGTCTCCCTGTGCCAGGCGCAGCAGGCACTGAAGGGACGAGGAGGAGGCCAGGGTCTCGGGGCTGTGCACTCGGGGGTCCCACAGTCTCAGGTCAGGCCTAAGGTCCTGAAGGCCTCCAAATTTTGTTTTTCAGACTGTGTTCCTCTGAGTGGCCCCAGCAAGGTGACAGGCATCGTGGGAGGATCCCTGATGGTACAGTGTCACTATGGTGAAGGATTCAAGGACGATAACAAACTGTGGTGCAAAAAATCAGTTTTCTATTGTTATGATATTGTGAAGACTAGAGGATCAGAGGGAGAGGTGCGGAGCGGCCGAGTGTCCATCAGCGACCACCCTGCAAACCTCAGCTTCACAGTGACCATGGAGCGCCTCACCCTGGAGGACGCAGGCTCCTATGAGTGCCAGGTGGACACACCATGGTACGAAGGCTTTGACCAGTTCTTCAAAGTTGAGGTGACGGTGCAGCCAGGTGAGCTCCTCCCACCAGCGCCTGGGCTGCCTGGACCTGGACACCTGGGGCAAGAATCAGAAAGCAACAGCTGGAGCCTGGGAGGGAGTCCAAGGAGGGGAGCAGCCCACAGCTGCCCAGCCCTGAGGAGCTGCCAATCAGGGAAGGAGGCGGAGCAGAGCCTGCAGGGGAGAGAGCCACAGCCCGCCCTGGGCCCTGGGGACAGGGACAGGCAGAGCTCTGTGTGGACACCCAGGGCGGAGCAGAGGGGCAGAAGGCCCGGATGGTGCAGTGGGCAGAGGTGGCACAAGTGACAAGTGGTCTTTGCAGTGAGATATCCCTGCAGCCTGTGGCTGTGATGGGAGGGGGACTAGACTGGGTGTGGGGTGGTGACCCCGGGGGTCTCAGGGGGCCATGGCCCTCACAGCAGGACAGAATCAGCCCTGTTGGGGGTGGTACCTGTGTCCTGTACAGAAATGTTCCCAGGGTCCTGGGGAGACTTTGGCCTTGGGTCACCGCCCGCCCCCTTCCTGAGTGAGCATTTGGCATGAAATCAGGCCCAAGGCATCCCCCAGTGGTGGGCGGGTTGCAGGACAGACCTCTGGGTGTCATTGTAGATTTGACACCAGCAACCTCAGGGACACTTACAAGTGCACTGTCCACCAGCCTGGCCACAGAGAGTGCCACCTCTGGTCCCGGCAGCCAGGACCTCGACCAAGGCCAGCGCCCAGAGTAAGTGTCCTGTCCCTGACTGGGGTCTTCCCCATGGGGGGCTGTGTGGTCACTCGGGGGAGGGAGTCACACCCCTGCTGACCCTTGGCCCCAGGCCCAGGTTGGAAGCTGCAGTCTGTGTAACCTGGCTTGGGTCACCGAGGCCACCACACTGGACCTGCCCCCTCAAGAGAGGCTCAGACCAAGGAGGGGCTGGCAGAGGGGGAGGCAAGTGTCCACCCATGAGGGCTGGGGCTGTCCTGCGGGTGCCCAGAGCCCCACACGCTGTCCTCCTTGGCGCCTCCTTGGTTGATGACCCCAACCTGCTCCCATGATCATCTCACAGACTACATCTCACAGGTGACACAACCTCACCTGTCACATGGGCACCGGTGTGGGGCTGGGCTGGGCCTGCCTGATCCCAGAGTCTGGGGGTCTCCCCTCTAATTTGAGTGGGTGTCTATCTTGGGGGTCCTCAACCTCACAGAGAATCTGAGCACCTCTGTGGACTCCTCAGAAAAATGCAAGCAGGCACAGGCCATTCCTGGGAGTCATGGGCTCCCCACCTGACCTCACCCAGGGGGGCAGTTGGCTCCTGGTGCTGACCACTGCAGTCCGTGCAGACGCACAGGTTAAGGGCTCTGACCCCAGGACCCCACACAAGACACCAGCTGCACTTTGGGGCAGCCCAGGTCCCAGCACTTCTGACAACTGGCTGCAAATGTGGGGCTCCCGTGGCCCCTGGGGTCCGTGATTCATAGACTCAGAGGGGCCTGGGGGCACTTGGGTCTCCCTTCTCTGGGCCCCATCTGCATGCGCCAATCCCACCCCTCACCACGAGGCTCCTACTAAGTGCTAGGTGTCTTCTTGTCATTGGGACACAGTGGCCACCACCAGACAATATGTAAGATTATGGCCTTTCCCTCCCTAGAAAGACATGGAGGAGGAGGGTGTGCTCTTGGTAATTCCAGGATTCAGAACAGGGTGTCTGTGTGCACAGGCCTTTGTGGAAGCTGGCTTCTGGTGTGTGTGTGTGTGTGTGTGTGTGTGTGTCCATGCAGACACCTGTGTGTGCACACACAGCACACCTATGCTGTTCCAGTGTCTCCCTGGGCCCCACTCTAACAGTCCAGGTCTGGAACCTTCCAGAAGTGGGGTGGGACTGGCTGTTGGGTCCCTGGCTTTTTGTTGACCTCCTGACCAGGTGAGGGTCATGTCCTCTCTAAAGGAGACCCGTGTCTCACCTGGGCCTGTCTCCACCCTCCCTCTGGGACGGACCCTCACAGCATTTGCTTCCCCTATAGAAGGGCACCTCCACTTGGGTCACCTACCCCCTCTCCGCTGTGCATGGTCTCTGGGTCACTAGTCCCTCCATGATGGTCCTGGGGTCCTTCTAAAAAGGACCCATACCACTGTGCAGGCTTCCTGACTCCTGAGAGGACTCTGCTCCTAGTGGACCTGGTGGTCCTGGGCCACAGCATCCCTTGTGGAGCCACAGACCATCTCTGCTGTCATTTGAAGTCACTCTGTCCGTGTCCCTGCCCAGGGCCCTGCGTCTGGTTTCCCTGTGTCAGTCTCTACACAGTAGGGCTCACTGTAATTGTCCCCAGGAGGGACGGGGAGCAGGAGGAGAGGTGTGGTGCATGGACTGGCCCTGCTGCAGGGTCCTCCCAGGAGCCCCCGCCCCTCCTCTGGAACCCAGTCCTCCCAGCGGAGTGCTCCTGCCACAGTGCACCTGGAGATGGGCGGGGTGAAGCCCTGCTCAGGCCCAGCTGTGGCCAGGAGACTGCTGGATGCAGGACGTCTGTCCAGCAGGCTCCAAGTGACCTGGCCTGTGTGAGTCAGAACAAACCAGGGGCAGAGTGTGCTGACCTGTGCCTCCCCTCAGCCCTGACCACAGCCTCCAGCCCTGAGAGCCGCACAAGCACCCAGAGTCCTCCCACGTCGATACCAACACCCACCTGGCCCCTCACGACCATAGAGGACACCCCCAGTGCCCACCCACAGCCTGGGTAAGGCCTGGACTCAGGGCTCTGCCTCTGGGGGTGAGTGGTGTTGAGGGGCCTGGGGGCACTTGGGTCTCCCTTCTCTGGGCCCCATCTGCATGCGCCAATCCCACCCCTCACCACGAGGCTCCTACTAAGTGCTAGGTGTCTTCTTGGCACTGGGACACAGTGGCCACCACCAGGCAGTCGTGCGTGGCCTGCACTGTTCTGTGGTGGTTCAGGAGTGAACAGGTCAGCACAGTCGGTCTAGACACAGCAAGGGGGGGCTGGGCAGACTGGTCCTGGTGGGGGTGAGAGTGGGGGGGGTGGGGGATGTGTCACGGGACCATCAGGGGAGGCCTTGCTAGGGCCATGTGAGTGGAGCCTGCAGGGCTGGGGACAGGCACCTGGGATCTGGAGAGAGCGGCCCAGGCAGAGGGAAGAGAGAGCACAAATGTCCTGCCCAAGGGCCCCAGGACCTGCTGGGCAGGGAGCAGGTGCTTGGTGGCCCTGGCACTCTCTGCCCTCTGCCTCCCTTCCCGCGCCTGGTCACAATGTCAGCCTGTTTTCCTGACCGGGTCCTCTGAGGCAGGCGGGGCTGAGCTGGGGCTGGGTCATTCCGTCAGTAGCCGGGAGTCCACAGCTCATGTGGCCTGTACGTGGATGGCCAGGGCCATTTGTGGGTGAACACACAGTCCCTTTTCCCGTGGAAGGTGGAAACGCTGACACATGGCAGGTTGCAGACCCCCACACCCAGGGGTAACCCCCAGATGTGGCAGGGGAGGTAGAAATCCCTCCCTGGAACCGGGTCCCTGCTAGACGCCTGGGCTCCCCTCACATCTTTCCTGTGGCCATGCCCTTCCTACATGCTGAGTCCAGGGCCCTTCTTGGGCTGTCATGTGGGGACTGAGAGGTTTTATGTGGGACTGCCTTGGTCAGGGTTGGTCTTCATGGGGACCCCGGGGGACACAGGACCTGGGTGTAAGGGACAGAGGCAAAGTGCATGGCACTGGGGCCTCCCCGTGAGGAGACAGCTCACGGTTCCCATGTCCCCCGCAGGCCCCTGGTCATCAGTGTCCACCTCCTGCTCCTGGTCTTGAAGGTGCTCCTGCTCCTGAGCATGCTCAGTGCTGTCCTCTGGGTGAACAGGCCTCAGAGAAGCTCCAGGTCCAGGTGAAGGCAGCATGACTGTGAGAACCAGTGCCCTCTGCTGTCCTGAGGCCACCTCCAGGGACACCCCTGCTGGAGGAGGGGACAACTCCTGACTTATCTGCATTTCTATTAGAACCTCTGAGGCCTTTGTGACCTTCTAGAAGCCTGTCCTTGGCTCATCACACACAGGCGTGTCTAGGGCGTGCACTTCCAGCCAAGGCCACTGCAGCCCGTGAGCCCAGCCTGTCACGGGCACCGCTGACGTGATGCAGCCTCCTGGTCTCTGTGCCTCCTTCCTACCCTCCTGGGGGCCCTAACAGGGCTGCATGCTCCTCCTCCACCTGCTCGAAGGGTCTGCACTCCCATGCGTAGGGTCCCCAGGGCGCGAGGCTTAGCTTTGCTCATTGTTGAACTTTACATAAACAGGATTTGATGCTCATGTTGGTCTTCCCCCTCCCTGGTGTCGGTGATGGGACACAGGCCGCGTGCAGCTTGGTGTCCATCTCTGAGCTACACCCCAGCCCTGATGTGCCCTTGAGTCCCGAGTCCTGTGATGGCCCCTGGACATTCGACCTGGGGACTCGTCCACATGGAGGTGTTGCTGCCCTGATGTGCCGGGCGTTTGTTTCTTCTTTCTCTTCTGGTCCTTTTCTCTCTTCCTCCTGTCCCTTGTCCTCTGAGGCGTCTCCTTCCCTTCTCTCTCCCCTCCCCCCCTCCCTCTCCTCTCCTCTCCTCCTGTCCTCTTTGGCCCCCCTCTTGCTTTCTCTCTCCCCCCTCCTCCTCCTCTCCCCCGTCTTCCTCTTCTCCTTTTTATTTTTTATTTATTGTGGTTTTGCTTCTATCACTCACAATGCTGCCCCCAACATCCCTGACCCTGTTCCCTGGCCCGTGTTCCACATGTCTCTGGAGCCTGGCCCTAGGCCCTACTGCCCCTGTGACTCCACTCTACCAGGCCCTTCCCATCCACTTCCCAGGTCACTGTACCCACCCCTCCCCCAGCAGCCGACCCCCTCCCTGAACCTTGCCAGACTCCCCATTCCTCCCGGTTAAGGGGTGGGAAGTGGCGTCTGGCTGTGTCCATCTGTCACTCTGCCCACCTGTGTGACTTAGATTTTTATCTTTTGTGAACTTCTATTTTCTGTTGTGACGCTGTGTTTTCATATTGATTTTAGATTTGTAGAAATTCTTTACAGGTCCTAAATATCTTTCCCAGTTTGTTGACTTTGTGGATCTTTTGAGAGAATAGACTTTTTTTTTCTTTTTTTTTTTTTTTAGGACTAGAGATTGCACCCAGGGCCTCTCACAAACTAGGCAAGTGCTCTACCACTGGGCTATGCCCCTATCTCGCTTTTAAAATTTTATTTTGAGACAGGGTCTCACTAATTTGCCTAGACTGGCCTCAAACTCATGATCCTCCTGCCTCAGCCTCCCAAGTGGAATTAAAGGTGTGCCCTATCATGTCTGGCTTCCAGTTTTAAATGTTAATGTTTGGGCTGGGGATGTGGCTCAAGCGGTAATGTTCTCCCTTGTCATGTGTGGGGTGCTGGGTTTGATGTTCAGCACCACATAATAATAAAATAAAGATGTTGTGTCACCGAAAACTAAAAAAAAATTCTCTCTCTCTCTCTCTCTCTCTCTCTCTTTAAAAAAATGTTAATGTAGCAAATTATTTTATATTTTCATTTATGCTTTATATTTTTATTTTATATTTATATTTTATATTTATATTTTAATGCTTTATATTTTTGTTCTTGCTTAACAAATTGTTGGTACCCTAAAAATTTTTTAATTCCTCCATACTCTTCTAAAAACTTAGAAATTTCCCTTCTCAGGAAAGTCTTTACTGTCACATTTCATGACTAAACACTCAGGGTCACTCCAGGTGAACTGGGCTGCAGGAAATAATCACACACACACAGAGATACCTTTTTGTGGGGGAGGGGGGAGTCCGGTGAAGGCTCTAAACTCAGGAGTCCATGGAAAGAGAGACAGAGCACAGGGCTGACCCCTTTTACTGAGAAGCCATTCCAATGAGGCAAGGGGTCAGATTTCAGGGGCTGAGTCCCGTTTCCTGATGTCTGCTGTCAGCTGGATGATCCTTTGACACATTTGCACGTCTTTATTCCTCCCCTCCCTTCTCCCTGCTGGGCATTTTGGCAAGAGCTTGAGGGAAGCCTTTTGCCCCTTTGCAGGATTCTTGTCCCCTACCCTGGGCCGTGCAGTGGCTCTGGGCCCCTCTGCCCAATTCCTGGGTGAGCTGAGGCTGCAGGGCCTTGTGGTCCTTGTTTTCCTAAAGTCCTACAGTCTTTCCTGGAGAAGGAGGGCGTGCAGGGCATCCAGGTGATCAAACGCAGAAATGAGCCCTGCAGGGGACAGGGGCTTGGGAGGTGGCCCTGAGGCTGCTGTGGCTCCTGAGATGGTGACTGTGTGAATCCCGGGGGAGTGAAGGGGTGCAACAGGGAGGCTGTAGATGAGGAATGAAGTGGAAGAGCCCCACCCCACCCTGTTCCCTTCCAGCCAATGAATATCCACTGAGCATGTCCCCAACTCTGCAGTGTGATATGGGGAAGCCAGAGCCTTCTTCCTCCAGGGGGAGGCAGGTCCTGGGTGCTGTTCCCTTCCTGAGCTGGCCCTGGGAGCCCCTGCTGAGCTCTGCAGGTCAGCTGCTGGGCCTTGTCTCCTTTCTGCTCCTCTCTGGAGATCTGGGACAGGGCTATGTGGAACAGGGCTTCACAGGCTGGAAACTTTGGCATGGGGAGGGTTGAGGGCCTTGGCTGCTTGTAGCTTCCTCTTCCTCTGTCCATCCTAACCACAGCACCCCCAGGACAGGAGGGGGACATGTCATGGCCACCATGACCAGCAGGTGTGGACTGTGCCCAGGGACTGAAGGATGCCTGGAACACAGGTCCCCCAGGCCAGGCCTCACTCCCGTGTGGTCTCCCCCTCGTTTTCTGGTGTGGTCTGCAGTCTAGGTCTAGGGTTGAGCAGGGCCCTGCTGTGCTGGGCAGTGCTCTGACACCGAGCTGCACCCAGCCCTGGGTCCCAGGGAGGGGCAGGAGGTGGGGTGGGGTCAGGCCACTGCAGTTAGTCTCACCCATCCCCAGGGAAGAGAAACCAGGAGCCTCTGTCCTCTGGCTATCCTCCCTGGCAGTGTGTCCTGCAGGTCTGCTCTGTCTCTGGATCTTACAGGTGTGAGCCTCAGCTGTGTGCACTTGGCCACAGCAGAAGCACAGGACATGGGGCCCTTGGGGGCTGTCAGTTATTCTCCGCCTCCATCAGGTGCTCCCTGGGCTGTCAAGCCTTCTTCCCTGGGCCTCACCACAGTGAGCGGCCTCCTGCTTCTCAGGGCCTGGTGCCAGGCTCTGGCTGCACTGCAGAGGCACCCACCGGTCAGTGCTCTCCCTGAGACCCCCTCAGACTTCCTTGGGGAGGAAGTGGTGGAGGGAGGAGAAGGCTGCACTGGGAGGGGCTCTGGCTGCGCTGCCTTGGAGGGCAGAACCCTGTCTAGCGCCTCCCCAGCTTGTCCACACCCAGATCGTTCCTGAGGACCCTCCAGCCGGCAGGACTCAATGCATCACCACCAATACCCTCCCCGTGGCTTCCAGTGCGTGTGTCCACACTGGGAAGAGACTGCAACAGGGCCAGAGGCTTTGTGGCTGTGGCAGGACCCCTCTCCTTGCCCTGGAAAGGGGGCTCAGCCCTGGGGTCCTTGGGTTTGTCTCCCTCTGCATTGGGTCTGGTGATGGGTGCCAGGGAGCTGTGGGAAGGTGCTGCCTCCTGGGTTTCCGAGGTCATGAGGTCACCTTGCATCATCTGTGACTTTCCACTTGCCATCAAGTGACCTTGGGTACAACTGTGTCTTCTGCTCAAGGTCAATAACAACAGGTCCTTTGTGGGAACAAGTCACATGGTGGTATGAAAACACTCAAAAGTGTTGTTCCCGAATTGGGACAGTCTCTCTCCAAGGGGACACGTCTCCAGTAGGAAGCCTGGAGGCAGCGGGGAGGTTGGATCTGGATCTGGGTGAGGGACAAAAGACAAGTACCACCAGGCACGGCAAGGATGGGATCCTGGACCTGTTCCTCCTGCAGGAGTTCCGGCGTTTCCCTCCCATCCCTAAGGAGAACTGCATCTCCAGGTGATTTGCCAGGTTCTCCCTGGTGTGTCATTTGGTGGCCAGTGGACAAGCCACACGAGTATCTAGCCTCCTGCTTCTTTGTGTATTCTGGACACTTGAGCCTGCAGCAATGACTTTGGGATCATGGTACAACTAAAAGAAGATGTCTGGGGCCAGGTGTGGTGGCTCATGCCTGTAATCTCAGCAATGTAGGGGGCTGAGACAGGAGAGCTACAGGTTCAAGGCCAGCCTCAGCAACTTAGTGAGACTCTGTCTCAAAAAAAAAAAAAAAAGAAAAGAAAAGAAAGAAAGAAAAATGACTGGGGATCTGTTCAATCCTCAGTGTGTGTGTGGTGTGTGATTGTTACACACATACATTATTTCTGGGACTGTCCCCATGACCAGGCAGGAAATCCACTAAACGTGGCCCTCTCTCACTTTCCCTGATCAGCTCAACAAGATGAACACCAGAGTCTTGGTCTCCTCAGGCCGTAGTCTACCATGACATTGTCATAGAATTTGTCTTCTCTTTTTGAGAAAGGACCTCACTATGAGGCCCAGGCTGGCCTTGAAATCCTGGGCTCAAGGGATCCTCCCAACTCAGCCTCCCAGGTAGCTGGGATTATAGGTGCCTGTCACCTTTCCTGGCTGTTAGAAAAATGTCCCCAAGCTCTGCCAGGCTGTGTGCTCACCTTCCAGCAGTAGGACCATCAAGCCTCTTGGGAGGGTCCTCCTGTGGCCAGGGGGAAGCAGGAAAGTGAATCTCCTGGGGAGTGGCAGGAGGGGACACTCTTGGGACCTCAGAGCTAGTGTGGGCTCCCTGGGGTGGGTGCCCTGACTCAAAAGCTCAAGCTGCTGGGTGACGTGGTACACGTTAGGATGAGGGCACCCTGTGCTCACCCGGTCTCTCTGTGCCAGCTGGGGGCACTTATCACAGGCGTGTGGAGGAGGGGAGGGTCCCTGCTGCCTTGCTGGATCCCAGCTCAGGGCCACAGGGGCTACATGGGAGGGGGGGAAGGTCACGACCTGTGGACGTCACAGTCAGATTGAGGACACATTTCCAGGACCAGGAACCATTCAGGACTCTAGGGCCACTGTGCCAACCTGGGGTCAGGCCTAGAGCTGGGCTCATGGAGGGGCAGTTCCAGGTTGGCCTCCCGCGGGGCAGGCCCACTGCTGAGGACACAGGCTCTATGTGCCCCTTCCACTGGTGACATCTGACCACAAGGAGAAGAGGAGGAGTGACAGGGCCAGAAGGAAGCCTGGCCCTGGAGGCCTGGGGTGAGGGCAGTCCTGCCACCTTGGGGCCAGGCGGGTCCCATCCCACCACACCTTCCCGTCCCTGGCTTTCCTAGGACAGCACAGTCCCTGGGCCCACCACGGGGGTGCTTGGCCCTGCAGCTTCTCCATTTTGTCCCCAGCCCCAGGAACAGACTAAAGAAGACAAGCGGGCAGCACGCTGCCCCAGAGAAAAGCAGAAGTGGGGAGCCCTGGAGACTGACCTCCCCAGGGGCTGGAACCTGGGTCCTCTCAGACCTGGCGCCCGGCGGTGACATTCTGCTGCAGGAGAAATGAGCCCAGAGGCCTGATGGCCTGGCCACCCTTGGCTCTGCTGCTTCTCTGGCTCCCAGGTGAGGGCCCTCTGTCCAGGGAGGGTCTGCAGAAGGGAGGGAAGGCAGG